>NC_089271.1:46398973-46723301 GCF_963930625.1 Muntiacus reevesi
AGTCGACCCCTTCTCCTGCTCTCAATCTTTCCCAGAATCAGGATCTTTTCCAAAGAGTCAGCTCTGCACATTAAGTGATCAAAGTATTGGAGCTTCAGCTTAAGCATCAGTTCCTTCAATGAATATTTAGGGTTGATTTCCTTTAGGACTGACTAGTTTGATCTCCTTGCTGTCCAAAGGACTCTCAAGAGTCTTCTCCAGCACCACAGTTCAAAAACATCAATTCTTCAGTGCTTGGCCTTCTTTATGGTCCAACTCTCACATCTGTATATAACTACTGGAAAATCATTGCTTCAACTATACAGACCTTTGTCAGCAGATGTCTCTGCTTTGTAATACATTGCCTACCTTTGTCATAGCTTTTCTTCCAAGGAGCAAGTTTCTTTTATTTTTTGGCTGCAGCCACCATCTGCAGTGATATTGGAGCCCAAGAAAATTAAGTTTCTCACTGTTTCCATTTTTCCCCATCAATTTGCCATGAAATGATGGACTGGATGCCATGATCATTGTTTTAAAAATGTTGAGTTTTAAGTCAGCGTTTTCATTCTCCTTTTCCACCTTCATCAAGAGGCTTTTATTTCTTCTTTGTTTTCTGTCATTAGACTGGTATCATCTGCATATCTGAGGCTGTTGACATCTCTCCCCGCAATCCTGACTCAAGTTTGTGATTCATTCAGCCTGGCATTTTGCATGATGTACTCTGTGGATCACAATAAACTGTGGAAAATTCTGAAAGAGATGGGAATACCAGACCAACTGACCTGCCTCTTGAGAAATCTGTACGCAGGTCAGGAAGCAACAGTTAGAACTGGACATGGAACAACAGACTGGTTCCAAATAAGAAAAGGAGTACGTCAAGGTTGTGTATTGTCACCCTGCTTATTTAACTTATATGAGGAGTACATCATGAGAAACGCTGGGCTGGAAGAAGCACAAGCTGGAATCAAGATTGCTGGGAGAAATATCAATAACCTCAGATATGCAGATGACACCACCTTTATGGCAGAAAGTGAAGAGGAACTAAAAAGACTCTCGATGAAATGAAAGAGAAGAGTGAAAAAGTTGGCTTAAGGCTCAACATTCAGAAAACTAAGATCATGGCATCTAGTCCCATCACCTCATGGCAAACAGATGGGGAGACAGTGGGAACAGTGTCAGACTTGTTTTTTTTTTTTGGCTCCAAAATCACTGCAGATGGTGACTGCAGCCATGAAATTAAAAGACGCTTGGTCCTTGGAAGGAAAGTTATGACCAACCTAGATAGCATATTAAAAAGCAGAGACGTTACTTTGCCAACAAAGGTCCGTCTGGTCAAGGCTATGGTTTTTCCAGTGGTCATATATGAATTTGAGAGTTGGACTGTGAAGAAAGCTGAGGGCCAAAAAATTGATGCTTTTGAACTGTGGTGTTGGAGAAGACTCTTGAGAGTCCCTTGGACTGCAAGGAGATACAACCAGACCATCCTAAAAGAGATCAGTCCTGGGTGTTCATTGGAAGGAATGAGGTTGAAGCTGAAACTCTAGTACTTTGGACACCTCATAAGAAGATTTGACTCATTGGAAAAGACCCTGAACCTGGGAGGGATTGGGGGCAGGAGGAGAAGGGGACGACAGATGATGAGATGGCTTGATGGCATCACTGACTCGATGGGCATGAGTTTGAGTAAACTCCAGGAGTTGGTGATGGACATGGAGGCTTGGCATGCTGCGATTCATGGGGTCACAAAGAGTCGGACACGACTGAGTGACTGAACTGAACTGAACTGAGTGTGAAGGACTGACTCATTAGAAAAGACCCTAAGCTGAGAATGTTTGAAGGTAGGAGGAGAAGGGGATGACAGAGAATGAGATGGTTGAATGGCATCACTGACTCGATGGACATGAATTTGAGCAAGTTCCAGGAATTGGTGATTGATAGGGAAGCCTGGTGTGCTGCAGTCCATGGAGTCTCAGAGTCAGACACAGCTGAGTGACTGAACTGAACTGAAAAGATGATACTGTTAAAGTGCTTCACTCAATATGCCAGCTAATCTGCAAAAGTCATTAGTGGCCACAGGACTGGGAAAGTTCAGCTTTTAATCCAATCCCAAAGAAGTGTGATGCCAAGAATTTCCAAACTACCAAACAATTGTGTCTCACTTCAAAATGCCAACAAGGTAATGTTCAGAATCCTTTAAGCTGGGTTTCAAAGTACATGAACTGAGAATTTGCATATGTGCAAGCTTGATTTAGAAAAGGCAGGGAAACCACAGATCTAATTGCCAACCTCTGCTTGGTCATAGAGACAGCAAGGGGATTCCAGAAAAACATCTACTTCCGCTTGATTGACTACACTACAGCCTTTGATTTTGTGGATCACAACAAACTGTGGAAAATTCTTAAAGAGATGGAAATACCAGACCACCTTATCTGCCCCCTGAAAAACCTGTGTGCAGGTCAAGAAGCAGCAGTTAGAACCCAACATGGAACAGCAGACTGGTTCAAAATTGGAAATGGAGAATGTAAAGGCTGTACATTGCCATCCTGCTTATTTGACTTATATGCAGACTACTTCATGCAAAATGCTTTTATAACCACAAGCTGGAATCAAGACTGCCAGCATAACCTCAGATATGCAAATGATACCCCCCTAATGGCAGAAAGCAAAGAAAAACTAAAGAGCCTCTTGATGAAGGTGAAAGAGGAGAGTGAAAAAGCTGACTTAAACTCAACATTCAAAAAACTAACATCATGGCATCTCATCCCATCCCATCAGCAAATAGATGGGAAAAATGGAAACAGTGACAGACTTTATTTTCTTGGGCTCCAAAATCACTGCAGATGGTGACTACAGCTATGAAATTAAAAGACGCTTTCTCCTTAGGAAAAAAAGCTATGATGAACGTAGAGAGTGTATTAGGAAACAGAGTCATCACTTTGCTGACAAAGGTCTCTGTAGTTAAAGCTGTGGTTTTTCCAATAGTCATGTACGGATGTGAGAGCTGGGCCATAAAGAAGGCTGAGTGCAGCAGAACTGACTTTTTCTTTTTCTTTTTTCTTTTTTTTTTTTTACTGTGGAGATAAAGAGTCTTGAAAATCCTTTGGATTGCAAGGGGATCATACCAATCAATCTTAAAGGAAGTCAACCCTTAATATTCATTGGAAGGGCTGATGCCAAAGCTGAAACTCCAAAACTTTGGCCAACTGATGCAAAGGGCCAACTCACTGGAAAAGACCCAGATACTGGGAAAGATTGAGTGCATGAGAAGAAGGTGACAGATGAGGAGAAGGTTGAATTGTATCACTGACTCAAAGAACATGAGTTTGAGCAAACTCTGGGAGATTTGAAGGACAGGGAAGCCTGGTGTGCCATATACCATGGAGTCACAAAGAATGGGACACAACTGATGGACTGTACTGAACTGAATTGAACTGATCTGTTATCTGTTTTACTCTTTCTGACTTACTTTATGTATAATAAGCTCTAGGTTCATCCACCTCATTAGAACTGACTTAAATGTTTTCCTTTTTTGGATGATTTTTTTTTTTCCGTTGTGTATATGTACCACAGCTTCTTTATCCATTCATATGTCAATGGATATCTAGGTTACTTCCATGTCCTAGCTATTGTAAATGATACTGCAGTGGACATTGAGATACATGTGTCTTTTTCAGTTTTGATTTTCTCAGGATATATTCCTAGTAGTGGGATTGCTGGATCAGATGGTATTTTTTTTCCATTTATTTTTATTAGTTGGAGGCTAATTACTTTACAATATTGTAGTGGTTTTTGCCATACATTGACATGAATCAGTCACGGAGTTACATGTATTCCCCATCCCAATCCCCCCTGCCACCTCCCTCTCCACCTGATCCCTCTGGGTCTTCCCAGTACACTAGGCCCGAGCACTTGTCTCATGCATCCAACCTGGGCTGGTGATCTGTTTCACCCTTGATAATATACATGTTTCAATGCTATTCTCTCTAAACATCCCACCCTCGCCTTCTTCCACAGAGTCCAATTGTCTATTCTGTACATCTTTGTCTCTTTTTCTGTTTTGCATATAGGGTTA
Organism: Muntiacus reevesi; assembly: GCF_963930625.1. Taxonomy (NCBI): domain Eukaryota; kingdom Metazoa; phylum Chordata; class Mammalia; order Artiodactyla; family Cervidae; genus Muntiacus; species Muntiacus reevesi. Next base: position 46,403,025 of record NC_089271.1, read on the forward strand.
TCCTTACCATCTTTCTAAATTTCATATATATGTGTTAGTATACTGTATTGGTCTTTATCTTTTTGGCTTACTTCACTCTGTATAATGGGCTCCAGTTTCATCCATCTCATTAGAACTGATTCAAATGAATTCTTTTTAATGGCCGAGTAATATTCCATGGTGTATATGTACCACAACTTCCTTATCCATTCGGCTGATGATGGGCATCTAGGTTGCTTCCATGTCCTGGCTGTTATAAACAGTGCTGCAATCAACATTGGGGTGCATGTGTCTCTTTCAGATCTGGTTTCCTCAGTATGTATGCCCAGAAGTGGGATTGCTGGGTCATATGGCAGTTCTATTTCCAGTTTTAAAGAAATCTCCACACTGTTCTCCATAGCGGCAGTACTAGTTTGCATTCCCACCAACAGTGTAAGAGGGTTCCCTTTTCTCCACACCCTCTCCAGCATTTAGTGCTTATAGACTTCTTTTATTCCTGTTTTTTTAAAGGAGTCTCTATACTCTCTTCCATAGTGGCTGTATGTAGTTAAATTCCCACAAATAGTGCAAAAATGTTCCCTTTCATCCACACATTCTGCATCATTTATTGTTTGTGAATATTTTGATGATGGCAATTCTGACCAGTGCGAGGTGATATCTCATTGTAGTTTTGATTTGCATTTCTCTAATTATGAGTGCTGTTGAACATTTTTTCATGTGTTTATTAGCCATCTGTATGTGTTCTTCGGAGGAATGTCTGTTTAGGTCATTTGCTCATGTTTTGTTTTGATTGGGTTGTTTGTTTTTCTGGTATGGAACTGAATGAGTTTGCTGTATATTTTTGAAATTAATGCTTTTTAAAAAAATTTTTTTATCAGTTGGAGGCTAATTACTTCACAACATTTCAGTGGGTTTTGTCATACATTGACATGAATCAGCCATAGAGTTACACGTATTCCCCATCCCGATCCCCCCTCCCACCTTCCTCTCCCCCCGACTCCTCTGGGTCCTCCCAGTGCACAAGGCCCAAGCACTTGTCTCATGCATCCCACCTGGACTGGTGATCTGTTTCACCATAGATAATATACATGCTGTTCTTTTTTTTTTTTTTAATTTTATTTTATTAGTTGGAGCCCAATTACTTCACAATATTTCAGTGGGTTTTGTCATACATTGTCACGAGTCAGCCATAGAGTTACACGTATTCCCCATCCCGATCCCCCCTCCCACCTTCCTCTCCCCCCGACTCCTCTGGGTCCTCCCAGTGCACCAGGCCCGAGCACTCGTCTCATGCATCTCACCTGGGCTAGTGATCTGTTTCACCATAGATAATATACATGCTGTTCTTTTGAAACATCCCACCCTCACCTTCTCCCACAGAGTTCAAAAGTCTGTTCTGTACTTCTGTGTCTCTTTTTCTGTTTTGCATATAGGGTTATTGTTACCATCTTTCTAAATTCCATATATATGTGTTAGTATGCCGTCATATTCTTTATCTTTCTGGTTTACTTCACTCTGTATAATGGGCTCCAGTTTCATCCATCTCATTAGAACTGATTCAAATGAATTCTTTTTAATGGCTGAGTAATATTCCATGGTGTATATGTACCACAGCTTCCTTATCCATTCATCTGCTGATGGGCATCTAGGTTGCTTCCATGTCCTGGCTATTATAAACAGTGCTGCGATGAACATTGGGGTGCACGTGTCTCTTTCAGATCTGGTTTCCTCAGTGTGTATGCCCAGAAGTGGGATTGCTGGGTCATATGGCAGTTCTATTTCCAGTTTTTTAAGAAATCTCCACACTGTTTTCCATAGCGGCAGTACTAGTTTGCATTCCCACCAACAGTGTAAGAGGGTTCCCTTTTCTCCACACCCTCTCCAGCATTTATTGCCTGTAGACTTTTGGATAGCAGCCATCCTGACTGGCATGTAATGGTACCTCATTGTGGTTTTGATTTGCATTTCTCTAATAATGAATGATGTTGAGCATCTTTTCATGTGTTTGTTAGCCATCTGTATGTCTTCTTTGGAGAAATGTCTGTTTAGTTCTTTGGCCCATTTTTTGATTGGGTCATTTATTTTTCTGGAACTGAGCTGCAGGAGTTGCTTGTATATTTTTGAGATTAATCCTTTGTCTGTTTCTTCATTTGCTATTATTTTCTCCCAATCTGAGGGCTGTCTTTTCACCTTTCTTATAGTTTCCTTTGTAGTGCAGAAGCTTTTAAGTTTCATTAGGTCCCATTTATTTAGTTTTGCTTTCATTTCTTTGACAGTTGTTTCATTTACTATTATTTTCTCCAATTCTGAGGGTTATCTTTTCACCTTATTTATAGTTTCCTTTGCTCTGCAAAAGCTTTTAATTTTAATTAGGTCCCATTTTTTATTTTCATTTTTACTTTAATTACTCTGGGAGGTGGATCATAGAGGATCTCGCTGTTCTTTATGTCAGAGAGTGTCTGCCTATGTTTTCCTCTACGAGTTTTGTTTTGTTTTGTTTTGTTTTTCCACTACGAGTTTTATAGTTTCTGGTTTCACATTTAGGTCTTTAATCTATTGTGAGTTTATCTTTGTGTATGGTGTGAGGAAGTGTTTTAATTTCATTCTTTTACACGTACCTGTCCAGTTTTCCCAGTACCACTTATTCAAAAATTTATCATTTCCCCATTTATATTCCTGCCTGCATTGTCAAAGATAAGGTGCCCATAGGTGTGTAAGTTTATATCTGGGCTTTCTATCTTGTTCCAATGGTCTATATTTCTGTTTTTGTGCCAGTATCATACTGTCTTGATGACTGCAGCTTTGTGGTATAGTCTGAAGTCAGAAAGTTGATTCCTCCAGCTCCATTCTTTCTCAAGATTGTTTTGGCTATTCCATACAAATTGTGAATCTTTTTCCTTCTAGTTCTGTGAAGAATAGCACTGATGATTTGATAGGAATTTCACTGAATTTGTAGATTACATTTTGTCATTTTAGTCATCTTCACAATATTGATTCTTCCAATCCAGGTGTGTGGAATTGGAATATCTCTTCATCTGTTTACATCATCTTTCATCCACGTCTTATAGTTTTTGTATAAAAAGCTTTTATTTCCATAGGTAAATTTATTTCTAGGTATTTTAAGCTTCTTGTTGCAATGGCAAATGGTATTGATTCCTTAATTTCTCTTTCTACTTTTTCATTGTTAGTGCATAAAACACAAATGATTTCTGTGAATAAATTTTGTATCCTGCAACTTTACTAAATTTACTGATTACCTCTAGTAACTTGGAGATAGTGTCTTTAGGGTTTTCTATGTATAATATGTCATCTGTAAACAATGAGAGTTTTATTTCCTCTTTTCCAACCTGGATTCTTTTTATTTCTTTTCTTCTCTGTTTACCATAGCTAGGACTTCGAAAACAGCATTGCATATTAGTGCCAAGAGTGAGAATCTTTATCTTGTTTCTTATCCTAGAGGGAATGCTTTCAATTTTTCATTGATGAGGATACTGTTTGTGAGTTTGTTGTATGTGACCTTTATTTTATTGAAGTAGATTCCTTCTACACCCATTTTTGAGAAGTTTTTATTATAAAGGTGTGCTGAATTTTTTTGAAATTTTTCCTGTATCTATTGAAATTATCATATGGCTTTTATCCTTTAACTTGTTAATATGTGTGTCATATAGATTTGCACATTTTGAAGAGTCCTTGCATCCCTGAGATAACCCAACTTGATCATGATGTATGATCTTTTTCATGAGTTTTTAAATTTTGTTTGCTAGAATTTTATTGATGATTTTTGCATCAATGGCCATCAGCGACATTGGCCTATAATTTCCTTTTTTGTGATGCTTTTGTCTGGTTTTGGTTTCAGGGTGGTGGTGGCCTCATATAATGAATTTGGATGTATTCTTTCATCTGCAATTTTTTGAAATATTTTCAGAAGGATAGGCATTAACTCATCTCTAAATGTTTGATAGAATTCACCTTTACAGTCGTCTGGCTCTGAGCTTTTTTTTTTTTTTTTTTCCTGGGATGTTTTTGATCACAGTTTCTATTTTAGTGATTGTAACTGACTTGTGCATAGTTGTATTTCTTCCTGGTTCAGTTTTAGAAGGTTGAACTTTCCCAAGAATCTATCCATTTCTTAAGGATGCCCATTTTATTGGCATATAGTTGTTCATAATAGTCTCTTATGATCCTTTGTTTCTGCATTGTCTGCTGTAACATCTCTTTTTTCATGTCTAATTTTTTTTATTTGATTCTTCTCCCTTTTCTTCTCGATGAGTCTGGCTAATGGTTTGTCAATTTAGTTTATCTTCTTAAAAAAGATCTTTTAGTTTTTATTAATCTTAACTATTGTTTCTTTCAGTTGTTTTCCATTTCTTTCTGCTCCAATCTTTATGATTTTTTCCTTCTACTAACTTTGGGAGGGTTTTGTTCTTCTTTTCCAGTTGTTTTAGGTATAAAGTTAGGTTCTTTATTAGATATTTTTATTGTTTCTTAAGGTAGGATTGTATTGCTATAAACTCCCCTCTTAGAACTACTTTTAGTGCATCCTATATGCTTTGGGTCATGTTTCCATTTTTGTTTGTTTCTAGAAACTTTTTGATTTCTCTTTTTATTTCTTCCATAACCTGTTTGTTATTTAGAAATATATTGTTTAATCTCAATGTGTTTCTGTGTTTTACAGTTTTTTTCCTGTGTAATTATTACCTTGTCTCATAGTGTTGTGGTCAGAAAAGATTCTTGATACGATTTCAATTTTCTTCAATTTACTGATGCTTTATTTGTGACCCAAGATGTGGTCTGTCCTGGAGAATGTTCCATGTGAACTTGAGAAGAAAGTGTATTCTTTTGAGTTTTGATGGAATGTCCTGAAGATATTAATTAGGTCCATCTGGATCCAATGTCTCATTTAAAACTTGAGTTTCTTTATTAATTTTCTGTTTTGACGATCTGTCCATTGGTGTAAGTGGGGTGTTAAAATCCCCTGCTATTATTGTTTTGCTGTCAATTTCCCCTTTTATGTCTTGATAGTGTTTCCTTATGTATTCAGGGGCTCCTAAATTGAGTGCATAAATATTAACAATTACTATTTCTTCTTCTTCGATTGATACCTTGAACATTATGTACTGTCCTTATCTCTTTTAATATTCTTTATTTTATGGTCTATTTTGTCTGATATGAGATCTGTCACTCCAGCTTTCTTTTGGTTTCCACTTGCATAGAATATCTTTTTTCCATCCTCCCACTTTCAGTTTGTATGTGTCTCTCAGTCTGAAATGATACTGTTGTACACAGAAAATATATGGGTATATTTTTGTATCCATTCAGCCAGTCTGTGTCTTTTGGCTGGAGCACTTAATCCATTTACATTTAAACTAATTATTGATATATATGTTCCTATTGACACTTTCTTATTTGTTTTGGGTTTGTTTTTGTAGGTCTTTTCCTTCTCTTGTGTTTCCTGACTATAGAAGCCCCTATAACTTTTGTTGTAAAGCTGGTATGGTAATGGTTCAGTTCAGTTCAGTCACTCAGTCGTGTCTGACTCTTTGTGACCCCATGAACCACAGCACGCCAGACCTCCCTGTCCATCACCAACTCCCAGAGTCCACCCAAACCCATGTCCATTGAGTCAGTGATGCCATCCAACCATCTCATCCTCTGTTGTCCCCTTCTCCTCCTGACCTCAATCTTTCCCAGCATCACGGTCCTTTCAAATGAGTCAGCTCTTCACATCAGGTGGCCAAAGTATTGGAGTTTCAGCTTCAACATCAGTCCTTCCAATGAACACCCAGGACTGATCTCTTTTAGGATGGACTGGTTGGATCTCTTTGTAGTCCAAGGGACTCTCAAGAGTCTTCTCCAACACCACAGTTCAAAAGCATCAGTTCTTCAGCACTCAGCTTTCTTTATAGTTCAACTCTCACATCCATACATGACCACTGGAAAAACTATAATTTTGATGAGATGGACCTTTGTTGGCAAAGTAATGTCTCTGTTTTTTAATATGCTGTCTAGGTTGGTCATAACTTTCCTTCCATGGAGTAAGCATCTTTTAATTTCATGGCTGCAATCACCATCTGAAGTCATTTTGGTAATGGTACATTCTCTTAACTTTTGCTTGTATGTAAAGCATTTGATTTCTCTATCAATTTTGAGTGAGCTCCTTGCCAGGTTGAATAATCTTGATTGTAGATTTTTTTTCCTTTCAATACTTTAAGTATAACCTGCCATTCCCTCCTTGCATTCAGAGTTTCTGCTGAAAAATCAACTGTTAATCTTATGGGATTTCCTTTGTATGTAAATTTTTGCTTTCCCTTGCTGCTCTTAATATTCTTTGTTTAATCTTTGTTAGTTTGATTAGTATGTGTCTCAGTGTGTTTCTCCTTGGGTTTATCCTGCATGAGACTCTCTGTGCTTCTTGGACTTGGTTGACTATTTCTTTTCCCATATTGGGGACATTTTGGACTATAATCTCTTCAGAAATTTTCTCAGACTCTTTCTTTATGTCTTCTTCCTCTGGGATTCCTATAATTCAAACGTTGGTGCATTTAATATTGTCCTAGAGGTCTCTGAGACTATCCTCAGTTCTTTTCATTCTTTGTCCTTTATTCAGCTGTTCAGCAATTATTTCCATCGTTCTATCTTCCAGCTCACTTATCTGTACTTCTGCCTAAGTTATTCTGGTATTGATTCCTTCTAGAGTGTTTCTAATTTCAGTAACTTTGTTGTTCATCTCTGTTTGTTTACTCTTTATTTCTTCTATGTCCTTTTTAAATGTGTTCATTGATTCTTCTATTTTCTCCATTCTATTTTTGAGGTTTTGAATCATCTTTAATATCATCACTCTGAATTCTTTTTCAGGTAGTTTGCCTATTTCCTCTCCATTTATTTGTTCTTGTGAGCGTGTACATTTTTCTTTCATTTGCACAGTATTTCTCCATCTTTTCACTTTTTCTAACTTACTGTGTTTGAGGTCTCCTTTTCCCAAGCTTTAGGGTCATATTCCTTCTTCCTTTTGGTTTCTGCCCTTGGTGGGTAGGGCTGGTCCAGTGGTTTGTGTTGGCTTTGTGTTAAGGATGACTTATGTCTGCGTTATGGTCTGATGAGGTGAGTTTCTTTTTTTTTTTTCTGATGGGTAAGACTGCATGAGGTGGTATATTTTGGGATGTTTGTAAGAATCCTGACTGCTGATGGTTGAGTTTGTGTTCTTGTCTTGTTGTTTGGTGAAGTGTCCTGCACTAGGTGCTTCCAGCAGGAAAACAACAAGAGCCAAACAAAGAAATAAAAACTTTTTGGAAATCAAAAAATAAATAATACAGCCCCACAGCACTGTAAAAAGGCCAATGTAGGGATAGAAGTATATAAAGGAAGTAAAAAAGTATGATCTAAGAAAAGTTCTCAATGTTGCAGTTCCTCTTAATTGAGGAATCTCCCCTGTGGCTGGGTTTGGAACAGTGCCTTGTGATGGTTTCCTGTTTGGGGGTGGGGGTGGTGCTTGTGCCTGTGCGTTCTGGTCAGTGGATGTGGATCTTGTCTCTCTGAAGGGCCAATGTGTCCAGTAGTGAGTTTTTGGGTGTCTATGGGTTCAGTATGGCTTTGGACAACTTCTCTGCTAATGTGCATCATTGTGTTTCTGTTTTCTTGAAGGATTGGCATGGAACATCTAGGCACTGTGTCTTCCTGGCCTTTGGGTGGGCTTGGTTTTGGTGTTGAGATGGAGGTCTTTTGGAGGGCTCTTGCCTATTAATGTTCCAGCACAACAATTCTCTGGTGGATCATAGTCTTGGGCTTGAGTCTTCCACGTCAGGAGTTCAGACTCATTCTCTACTGTAGCTCCAAGACCTCACAAACCACAAAGTGCAAAAGGCAAGTCCCCAAGACTCTTGGTGAAGGCAACACTCAACAACCAAAAACACCCAGCGAGACTTATACCAATGTCTTCTAATATTTCTAGGAATGTCTCTGGACCTGTTCTAGGTGGCGTTGGGTCAGTTCATTCTCTAATCTGGCCTTATTCCAGCTTGTATTTGTTTCTAAAGTTGAGTGTCAATGTATGGCAAAAACCACTACAATATTGTAAAGTAATTAGCCTCCAATTGAAATAAATGAATTAAAAGAAAAAGCTAACAGTTGCCCCTAAAGTCCATAGTCTGTTCCCTGTCTGGACATGAGGGATATGGCAGCAACAACTGTGATGTATCGGGGAGTACATGGGTCAATAGAGGCCTGTTGGATGCTATTGCAGTCTGAAGCAGGTTGTGAATTCTCCCAGGAGAAAAAAAGGGCCCAATTCATGGGTCCCTAGGAAGAGCCAAGCTGTTTAAGCTCCCAGAAAGTTTCAGGCAGTAACCTGTGTCTGCTCACAGCGTGGTGGTAGCTGCCATCACTGGGGTCAGGATCACATTAGTGGTGTTTTTGTCCACTGCCTCAATCACCTTCCCCAGCTTTGGCAGTGGCACCCATATCTAATTCCACAGCTGTGTTGCAGTAGCCCTCTCAGCATATCCTCATGGCTGCCAGCACTGGCCTCCCCCTGGGATCTTTGCTAGAGCCTTGGCACCCCACCCCCCAACCTCTGCTTGGGGAGGCTTGTATGCTGCTTCTTTTGGCTCCTCACCCCCACCCTCTGGTCAGGGCTGAGGCTTGTGAGCTGCTTGTGGGCTGAGAAATGCTGTTTGGCAGCTGCATTGATTTCTGTGGTGAATTTTCTCTGTGTTTTGCCCTCTGAGTCCCTGCTATTGCATGGCACTCTGAGGTTCTGTAGCTCTCCCTTGGTCTGGCCTGTGGGGTGTGTGTGTGGGGGGTAAGTTTTCTACTGCTTAGAAACTTTTCCTCCTTTCCAACTCTCTCCCTCCCTTGTGGCCCAAGCTCCTGTCCTGAAATTCTTTGTCTTTTTTTTTTTTTTTTCTTTATCTTTGTCTTTTGCCCTACCTTGTTCTAAGGAGATTGACTTGCCTTTTTGGTGGTTTGGGGTCTTCTGCTGTCATATAGAAGTTGTTCTGTAGGAGTTGTACTATATTCTGATCAATTTTTTATTTATTTGTGGGGAAGCAGGTGATCTCCCTGTCTTACTCCTCCACCATCCTTTTTCAGTGTCCTGGAGTCTTCCATATGACTTTGATAGAACCCATCCCAATTTTCTCCATGCTAAAAGAGCAGATACTTGGTGCAAACATCTGATTAGAGTACTCCATTTACTTGGCTGGTGATTAGTTTAGTATTGAGCATGCAACCTAAGCTGGGCCAAGCCAAATCCTGGAGTGGAAATGGAGAACATGAAGGAATGGACAAAACTTAATCTTAAGGAACTCTGTTAAAAGTTATTAAAATGTCATGAAATGTCTGAGGAATGTCTTGTGGTAAACTGAGGCTAACCTGGAAGGTCATTGCATATTGTACTGAGGAATGAGTAGAGTATTGTAAAATAAAAAATCTAAATTGAATTAACTTTTACCATTGTACAACATATGGAAAAGTTAAACAAGGTTGCTACAAGCAGCAGCAAAAATGATTGATGATTTTGTTGCATTTAAAAATAGGAATTACTCACAGCCAGTTCACTGAGAAATTTTGAGTTCACAGATGATATAAGTAGAGCTCTATTCTTAGGCTTAGGAAAAATAGTTTCCTAGTAAACTTATTTTAAGTATTTTTTACATGTAATATTGTGTTTATGTATTTTATTGATCCATTTGATAGTGTATGGAATATAGTCTGAATTAAATAATTTACAATTTCAAAAGGACACTATCCTCATAGAAGAAACTTATAATGACAAATTATATTTTAAATCCCTAACACCTACAAAATAAAGCTCAAATTCCCTTTTCTCAATATTAAAGGCCTTCCACAATCTGGCCTCAAGCTTCATTTCTAATCTCTCTCATATTTGTGATCCCATGGACTGTAGCCGTGGACTAGACTCCTCTGCCCATGAGATTTCTCAGGTAAAAATACTGGAGTGGGTTGCCATTTCCTTCTCCAGGGGATCTTCCTGACCCAGGGATAGAACCCACATATCTGGTATTGACAGGCAGATTCTTTACCTCTGAGCCACTAGGGAAAAACTTGAATCCTCCTGTACCCAGAATAAAGACTGTACACTTGAACATGTCATTCACCTTGTCTTGAACACCCACTATACTTTTCTTAGTTCCTTTTTTGGTACAGAGGTTGCCCTTATTCTTCCTTCTTCCTGTCCATACATTTCCTCCTATTATTAACATTTTCCCTTAGTGTGGTACATTTGTTATAATTGATGAACCAACAGTAATACATTATTATTAGCTAAAGTTCATAGAGTAGTAACAAAGTTCATAATTCAAAGTGTTCACTCTGTGTTGTATATCCTGTGGGTTTTGACATATGCATAATGGTGTGTATCCACCATTACAATATCATATGGAATAGTTTCACTGCCTTAAAAATCCCCTGGTCTCATCTTCTCTTCCTCCCTTCCACTGAGCCTCTGGCTACCACTGATCTTTTTACTATCTCCATAGATTTGCTTTTTCCAGATTGCCATAAAGTTGGCATGGTATAGTATGTAAGCATTTCAGATTGACTTCTTTCACCTTGCAACATGCATTTAAGGCTTCTCCATGTCTTTCAATGGTTTGATGACTCATTTCAAATAGTGTTCCACTGTGCAGATGTATCACAGTTTGCTTAGCCTTTCACCTATTGAAAAACATCCTAATAGCTTCCAAATTTTCACAGTTATGAATACATTTGCTAGAAACATTTCTGTGCATGTTTTTGCGTGGACATGTGTTTTCAACTCATTTGGATAAATACCAAGTTGGACAATTCCTGGATCATTTGAAAGAGTATGTTCAATTTTGTGAGAAACTGTCTTCCAAAGTGGCTATAACATTTTGCATACATATCAACAACGAAGGTGAGGGCTTATGCTCCACATCCTCACCGGCATTTCGTATTATCAGTGTTTTGAATTTTATCATTTTACTAAATGTGTAATACTATCTCATGGTTTTAATTTACAATTTCCTAATGGCATATAATGTTGAATATTTTTTCATATAACTATTTGTCATTTGTATAGCTTCTTTGGTGAGTCTGCTCAGAACTTTGTTCACTTTGTGATTTTTTTTTTCTTATTGTTAAATTTTAGTGTTATTTGAGCACGCTAAGTTGATTCAGTCGTGTCCAACCCTTTGCAACCCCATGGACTGTAGCCTGTCAGTCTCCTCTGTCTATGGGATTCTTCAGTCAAGAATACTGGAGTGGGTTACCAATTCCTCTTCCAGGGGATCTTCCCAACCCAGGGATTAAACTCCATCTCTTATGTCTCCAGCATTGGCAGGCAGGTTCTTTACCATGAGTGCCACCTGGGAAGCCTAGCATTATTTGTATTTGCTAGTTATTTGAAGATATTGGTCCTTCATTAGACATGTATTTTGCAAAGGTTTTCTATCCGTCTGTGACTTGTCTTTTCATTCTCTTAACAGTAGCTTTCACAGAGTAAATGTTATTCATTTTAATGAAGTCCAATCTACCAATTTTGTCTTTGATAGATCATGCTTTTGTTGTTGTATCTAAAAATTTAGATTTTTTGCCTGATAGGAGTATTGTAGTTTGCATTTTGCATCTAAGTCTATTGATTCATTTTAAGTTAATTTTGTGAAAGATGTGAAGTATGTGTCTAGATTAATGTTTTTCATGTGAGGTCCAGTTTTTATACTACCACTGAATACCTTTTGTTCCTGTGTCAAAGACCAGTTCACTATATTTTTGTAAGTCTATTTTTGGGTCTCTATTCTGTTACTTTGATCTATTTATTTTTGCCAATATAAAACTATCTTGATTACTATACCCTCATACTAAATCTTAAAGTCAAGTAGTATCAATCTTCTAATATTGTTCTTCTCCTTCAATATTTTATTGACTTTTCATTGTCTTTTACCTTAACTTTAGAAAAGTTTCTTGATACTCACAAATATCTTTGGAGATTTTGAAAGGGCTTTTGCTGAATCTATGAACATGGAATATCAACCTACTTATTTAGATCTTTGACTTCTTTCATCAGTTTTGTAGTTCTCTTTTATATGTATTTTGTACATACACTGTTAGATTTATACCATGGCATTTCATTTTTTAGTGGTAGTATAAATGATGTCTTGTTTTAAATTTCAAATTCTAATTGTCCATTGCTGATGTTTAATAAGGGACCTGAGTTTTCTCTTCCAGGTTTATTGAAATATAACTGACATACATCACTGTGTAAGTTTAAGGTGCATAGCCTAATGATTTGGCTTACATCATAAAATGATTACCACACTAAGTTTAATGAGCATCCACCATCTCATATTGATAAAAATAAGATATTTTTTCTTATGGTGAAAACTCTTGGGATTTACGCTCTTAACAACTTTCATATAAAACTTACACCAGTATTAATATTGTCAATGCTTTATGGTTATACGGTGGAACTAAGAAATAGATTTAAGGGCTTAGTTCTGATAGACAGAGTGCCTGAAGAACTATGGACAGAGGATCGTGACATTGTACAGGAGGCAAGGATCAAAAACATGCCCAAGAAAAAGGAATGCAAAAAAGCAAAATGGTTGTCTGAGGAGGCCTTACAAATAACTGTGAAAAGAAGAGAAGCAAAAGAAAAAGGATAAAAGGAAAGATATACCCATTTGAATGCAGAGTTTCAAAGAGAAGCAGAGAGAGATAAGAAAGCCTTCCTCAGTGATCACTGCAAGGAAATAGAGGAAAACAATAGAATGGGAAAGACTAGAGATCTCTTCAAGAAAAGTAGAGATACCAAGGGAATATTTCATGCAAAGATGGGCACAACAAAGTACATAAATGGTTTGGACCTAACAGAAGCAGAATATATTAAGAAGAGGTGTCAAGAACTATACAGAAAGATCTTCATGACCCATTTAATCACGATGGTGTGATCACTCACCTAGAGCCAGACATCCTGGAGTGTGAAGTCAAGTGAGCCTTAGGAAGCATCACTATGAGCAAAGCTAGTGGAGGTGATAGAATTCCAGTTGAGCTATTTCAAATGCTGAAAAATGATGCTGTGAAAGTGCTGCATTCAATATGCCAGCAAATTTGGAAAACTCAGCAGTGACCACAAGACTGGTAAAGGTCAGTTTTCATTCCAGTCCCAAAGAAAGACAACATCAAAGAATGTTCAAACTACTTCACAGTCCCACTCATCTCACATGCTAGCAAAGTAATGCTCAAAATTCTCTAAGTCAGGCTTCAACAGTACATGAACCATGAACTTCCAGATGTTCAAACTGGTTTTAGAAAAGGCAGAGGAACCACAGATCAAATTTTCAACATCTGTTGGATCATTGAAAAAGCAAGAGAGTTCCAAGAAAACATTTACTTCTGCTTTATTGACTATCCCAAAGCCTTTGACTGTGTGGATCACAACAAATGGTGGAAAATTCCTAAAGAGAAGAGAATACCAGACCACCTGACCTGCCTCTTGAGAAATCTGTATGCATGTCAGGAAGCAACGATTAGAGCCAGACATGGACAACAGACTAGTTCCAAATTAGGAATGGAGTATGTCAAGGCAGTATCTTGTCACCCTGTTTATTTAACTTATATGTAGAGTACATCATGAGAAATCGTGGGCTGGATGAAGCACAAGCTGGAATCAAGATTGCCGGGAGAAATATCAATAACCTCAGATATGCAGATAAAAACACCCTTATGGCAGAAAATAAAAATTAGAGTCTCTTGATGAAAGTGAAAGAGTGAAAAAGTTGGCTTAAAACTCAACATTCAGAAAACATTCAGAAAAAGATTGTGGCATCTGGTCCCATCACTTCATAGAAAATTGATGGGGAGACAATGGAAACAGTGACAGACTTACTTTGGGGCGATCCAAAATTACTACAGATGGTGACTGAAGCCATGAAAATAAAGACACTTGCTCCTTGGAAGACAAGTTATGGCCAATCTAGACAACATATTAAAAAGCAGAGACATTACTTTGTCAACAAATGTCCATCTGGTCAAAGTTATGGTTTTTCCAGTGGTCATGTATGGATGTGAGAGTTGAACTATAAATAAAGCTGAAAACTGAAGAATTGATACTTTTGAACAGTGATGTTGGAGAAGATTCTAGAGAGTCCCTTGGACTGCAAGAAGATCCAACCAGTCCATCCTCATGGAAATCAGTCCTGAATATTCTTTGGAAGGACTGATGCTGAGGCTGAAACTCCAATACTTTGACTACCTGATGCAAAGAACTGACTCATTTGAAAAGACCCTGATCCTAGAAAATATTGAAGGCAGGAGCAGAAGGGGACGACAGAGGATGAGGTGGTTTGATGGCATTACTGACTCAGTGGACATGAGTTTGTGTAAACTCTGGGAGTTGTTGATGGACAGGGAGGCCTGACATGCAGTAGTCCATGGGGCCACAAAGAGTCTCAGAGGACTGAATGACTGAACTGATTGACTGACTGAGTGCAATATATTAATCATGTAAGTTTTATCCCTAATACTTATTTTTTTAAAAAACTGTAAGTTTGTTCCTTTCGGCTATCTTATTTTTTTAATTAATAAATTTATTTATTTTACTTTAGAACATTGTATTGGTTTTGCAATATGTTGACTTGAATCTGCCATGAGTGTACATGTGCTCCCCATCCTGCACCCCCTCCCACCTCCCTCCCCATCCCATCCCTCTGGGTTATCCCAGTGCACAAACCCCGAGCATCCTGTATCATGCATTGAACCTGGACTGGAAATTCATTTCACCTATGATAATTTACATATTTCAGTGCCATTCTCCCATATCATCCTGCCCTCAGCGTCTCCCACAGAGTCCAAAAGACTGTTCAATATATCTCTTTCTCTTTTGCTATCTTGCATACAGAATTATCCTTACCATCTTCCTAAATTCAATATATATGTGTTAGTATACTGCATTGGTGTTTTTCTTTCTGGCTTGCTTCACTCTGTACAATAGGCTCCAGTTTCATTCACCTCATTAGAACTGATTCAAATGTATTCTTTTTAATGACTGAGTAATATTCCATTGTGTATATGTACCACAACTTTCCTATTCATTCGTCTGCTGATGGATATCTAGGTTGTTTCCATGTCCAGGTTACCATAAACAGTGCTGTGATGCACATTGGCATACACTTGTCTCTTTCAATTCTGGTTTCCTCAGTGTGTATGCCTGCCAACATAATTGCTGGGTCATATGGCAGTTCTATCTCCAGTTTTTGAAGGAATCTCCACATTGTTCTCCATAGTGACTGTTCTAGTTTGCATTCCCACCAACAGTGTAAGAGGATTCCCTTTTCTCCACACCTTCTCCAGCACTTACTGTTCGTTGACTTTCGGATAGCAGCCATTCTGACTGGCGTGTAATGGTACCTCATTGTGGTTTTGATTTGCTGCGATAATGAGTGATGATGAGCATCTTTTCATGTGTTTGTTAGCCATCTGTATGTCTTCTATGGAGAAATGTCTGTTTAGTTCTTTGGCCCATTTTTTGATTGGGTCATTTATTTTTCTGGAATTGAGCTGCATTTTGCTATAATCTTCTCCTATTCTGAATGCTGTCTTTTCACCTTACTTATAGTTTCCTTTGTTGTGCAGAAGCTTTTAGGTTTAATTAGGTCCCATTTGTTTATTTTGCTTTTATTTTCAATATTCTGGCAAGTGGGTCATAGAGGATCCTGCTGTGGTTTATGTCGGAGAGGGTTTTGCCTATGTTCTCCTCTAGGAGTTTTATAGTTTCTGGTCTTACATTTAGATCTTTAATCCATTTTGAGTTTATTTTTGTGTATGGTGTGAGAAAGTGTTCTAGTTTCATTCTTTTACAAGTGATTGGCCAGTTTTCCAAGCACCACTTTTTTAAAAGGTTGTCTTTTCTCCATTGCATATTCTTGCCTCCTTTGTCAAAGATAAGGTGTCCATAGGTTCGTGGATTTATCTCTGGGCTTTCAATTTTGTTCCATTGATCTATATTTGTTTTTGTGCCAGTACCACACTGTCTTGATGACTGTGGCTTTGTAGTATAGCCTGAAGTCAGGCAGGTTGATTCCTCCAGTTCCATTCTTCTTTATCAAGATTGCTTTGAATTTTCGAGATATTTTGTATTTCTATACAAATTGTGAAATTATTTGTTCTAGTTCTATGAAAAATACCGTTGGTAGCTTGCTAGGGAGTGCATTGAATCTATAGATTGCTTTGGTTAGTATACTCATTTTCACTATATTGATTCTTCCAATCCAGGAACGTGGTATATTTCTCCATCTATTTGTGTCCTCTTTGATTTCTTTCACCTGTGTTTTATAGTTCTATATATAGGTATTTTGTTTCTTTAGGTAGATATGTTCCTAAGTATTTTATTCTTTTTGTTGCAGTGGTGAATGGAATTGTTTCCTTAATTTCTCTTTCTGTTTTCTCATTGTTAGCATATAGTAATTCAAGGGATTTCTGTGTGTTAATTTTATATTCTGCAACTCTACTATATTCATTAATTAGCTCTAGTAATTTTCTCATGGAGTCTTTAGGGTTTTCTATGTAGAAGATCATGTCATCTGCAAACAGTGAGAGTTTCATTTCTTCTTTTCTGATCTGAATTCCATTTATTTCTTTTTCTGCTCTGATTTCTGTGGCCAAAACTTCCAAAACTATATTGAATAGTAGTGGTGAGAGTGGGCACCCTTGTCTTGTTCTTGACTTTGGGGGAAATGCTTTCAGTTTTTCACCATTGAGGATGTTTGCTGAGGGTTTGCCAGTGGTCATGTATGGATGTGAGAGTTGGTCTGTGAGGAAAGCTAAGCACCAAAAAATTGATGCTTTTGAACTGTGGTGTTAGAGAAGACTCTTGAGAGTCCCTTGAACTGCAAGGAGATCCAACCAGTCCATCCTAAAGGAGATAAGTCCTGGGTGTTCATTGGAAGAACTGATACTGAAGCTGAAACTCCAATACTTTGACCACCTCATGTGAATGATTGTCTAATTGGAAAATACCCTGATGCTGGGAGGGATTGGGGGCAGGAGGAGAAGGGGTCGACAGAGGATGAGATGGCTGGATGGCATCACCTACTCAATGGTTTGTGTAAACTCCGGGAGTTGTTGATGGACAGGGATGCCTGGCGTGCTGCAATTCATGGGGTCACGAAGAGTCGGACATGATTGAGCAACTGAACTGACTGTCATATATAGCTTTTATTATGTTGAGGTATGTTCCTTCTATTCCTGCTTTCTGGTGTTTTTTGTTTTTTTTTTTTTTTTTAATCACAAATGGATGTTGAATTTTGTCAAAGGCTTTCTCTGCATCTACTGACCTTTGGGCTCTCCTAATTATTATTATTATTATTTTTATTTTTATTTTTCAGTGGGTTTTGTCATACTGGGCTCTCCTAATTAAATTTCCTCCACCCCTTCCCCTGCCTCTGGTAACCACAAATAATTATTTTTCTCTGAGTTTGTTTGTTAGATTTTTTTTTTTTTTTTGATGTCATCAACTAGCATTTTATTTTTTTTTATTTTTTTATTTTTTTATTAGTTGGAGGCTAATTACTACACAACATTTCAGTGAGTTTTGTCATACATTGACATGAATCAGCCATGGAGTTACATGTATTCCCCATCCCGATCCCCCCTCCCACCTCCCTGTCCACCCGATTCCTCTGGGTCTTCCTAGTGCACCAGGCCCGAGTACTTGGCTCATGCATCCCACCTGGGGAATATTACTCAGCCGTTAAAAAGAATTCATTTGAATCAGTTCTAATGAGATGGATGAAACTGGAGCCCATTATACAGAGTGAAGTAAGCCAGAAAGATAAAGAACATTACACCATGTTAGATTTTTTTTTTTAAGTACAGTTGAGGTGCAACACTATGTTAATTTTTGGTGCACAACATAGTGATTTGATATTTACATACATTATAAAATGATTATCACCACCACACTGTCTAGTTACCATCTGTCACCATACAAAGATATATCATTTTTATTAACTATATTTCTCCCACATTGTACATTATATCTGTAACTGACTTATTTTGTTACTGGAAGTAGTTTGTACCTCTTAATTTCCTTCACCTGCCTCATTCATCCTTCAGCCTCTCCATCTGGCGACTACCTGTTTGTTCTTTGTATCCATGATTCTGTTCCTGTTTGTTCACTTGTTTTTTTTTTTTTCAGATTCCTCCTATAAGTGAAATCCTATGGTATTCCTCCTTCTTTGACCAATTTTACTTAGTATATCCATGCTGTTGCAGATAGCAATATTTAATTTTTTATGACTGAGTAGTTTTCCATATATATTCATACATGTGACTATGTATATATATATATACACATATATATTGTATGATGTATAATGCACATTATTATTATATATCATCAATATATATTGTTATTATATATATATATATTTATATATATTTATATATATTTCACCTTTACCCATTCATCAATCAATGGCCACTGACGTAAGCAAGCAACTGAGTGTTGCATTTGTAAATGTGATTGTTTCCTAATTTCATTTATATTTTAACTTTTTCTAGCCATATGGTTTCTCTCTTTATATTTATTTATTTATTGGCCACACCATAGCATAGTTTCTGACCAGGGATTGAACCCATGCCCTCTGCAGTGGAAGCACAAAATCTTAACCACTGGACCACCAGCAGGGAAGTCCCAATTTCATTTTTAGGTAGTTTGTTATTAGCTTATGGAGACACAATTGAATTTTGTATATTGATTCTCTGTTCTGCGACTTTACCAAATTCATTGATAAGTTCTAATAGTTTCTAGATGGAATCTTTCAAGTTTTCCATGTATTTGGACATGCCATCTGACAACAGACACAATTTTACTTAACCCTTTACATTAAAGATGCCTTTTATTTCTAATTGCTCTAGCTAAGACTTCACTACTACGTCAAATGCAAGTAGTGAGAGTGGACACTGTCATCTCGTTTTGGATTCTGGCCAAAAAGTTGGAATACTTGAATATGATCTTACTTCTGATCTTGTCACACACAGCCTTTATTATGTTGTGGTACATTCCATGTATGCATAAATTGTTAAGAATATTTATCATGAAAAGGTATTGAATTTTGTCAAATTCTTTTTCTGCATCTATTTAGATGATCATATGATTGTAATTTTTTGTTTAAGTGATGTATCACATTTATTGATACATCCCTATAGCCCTAGGCAACCATCACTCTAGTTTCTTTCTGTATGAATTTAATTACTACTGTTTGTTTTATATATTCAGGCACTGTAATGTTTGGTACATATATTTTTAAGATTAAACATTGTTGGTGAAAAGAACCTTTTATCATTATATATCTTTCTTGTAACAATTTTTTACTTAAAAATCTATTTTATCTGCTATTCGTTTAGTCACCTCTGCTCTCTTTTATTTACAAATTGTGTGGAATATCTATTTCACCATCAGCCGATATATATCCTTAGAACTAAAGTGAGTCTCTTGTAGGCAGCATATTTTGTATCTTGTTTTTATCCATTCAGTTAATCTGTGTGTTTTGATCGGGGAGTTTAATTCATTTATATTTAAGTTTTGATAGGGAAGGGCTTACTATTGACACTTAGTTAATATTTTTCTGTATATGTTTTGTCTGTTTTAATCCATTTCTTCTCATTTTTAGTGTGCATATTTTTTAGATAATTTCTGTGCAGTTACCATATAGGTTATGTAAAATATCTTAAAATTATAACAATCTGTTTGAAAGTGGTATCAAGTTTACTTCACCTACATACAAAATTCTACTCCTTTAAAGCTCTTTCCCCTATATTAGTCATGTAAAAAATTACAGAAACCATCACAATATTGTACTTATCCTCCAAGTTAAAAATACAATTAAAATTATATTTTATATATTCAAATAGTTATGCAAATTTGTATCCACTAATATATGTATTTTTATGCCTTTGTCTTTAATTATGTAAAATAATTTAAAGTATAATCATATACAAAAATTATAATAATATAGATATTTATGTTTGTCATGTATTTACTTTTACTGGAGAACATTATATTTTCATATGGCTTCATGTAGCTCGCTAGTGTTATTTCCTTTTAATGTGAAGGACTCCTTTTATCATTTTTTTCTATTGCATGTCTAACTTTTATTTTTCTCCTTCATTTATCCTTCATTTTTGAAGGACAGCTTTACCAAATATGGTATTTTGGGTCAGCATTTTTTTTTTTCGCCCTTTGAATATATCATTTCATTGACTTCTGGACTGCGAGACTTCTCCTGATAAATCCTCTGAAAATCTTAGAGAGATGCCCCCTTTTATGTGGCAAATTGCTTTTCCCTTGCTGCTTTCAAGATTCTCTGTTTGGTTTTGACTTTTGACAGTTTGATTGTGTGTCTTGGTGTGAGTCTTCTTTAGTTGATCCTGGTTGGAGTTTGTTGAACTTACTGAATTCTTATGTGCATTTCTTTCCTCGAGTTTGGGACATTCTTGTGCATTATTGCTTCAAACAAACCCTATGCTCCTTTTGCACTCTCTTCTCCTCCTGGGACTCCCATACTGAATGTATCAGTCCTCTTGATGATTTCATATATGTTCCTCAGGCTCTTTCGAAGTTCTTGATTCTGTTTTTCCTTTTTTTTTCTCCTTGCTTCTGACTTAATATTAAGTAACCTTTCTTCAAGTTGACTGATTCTTTCTTCTGACTAAGCAAACCTTCTTTTGTATTCCAAATAAAATTTCAATTCAATTATTATATTTTTAGCTCCAGAATTCTATTTGTTTCCATTTTTTTTCATTTCTCTTTGTTGATATTCTTATTTTGTTCATGTATCATTCTCCTCATTTCATTTAGTTTTCTATCAGCATTCTCCTAGCTCATTAAACATTTTTAAGATGGCTCTTTTAAATTCTTTATCAGGTAAATCAGAGATTTGTTGTTCTTTAGGATCAGTTTCTGGAGATTAATTGCATTTTTTGATCTCTCTCTTTACCTTGTAATCTTTTGTTGATATTTTGGCATTTTTAAAAACCTCCACTTTTCCCATCCTTTACAGATTGGTTTTGTACAAGTAAAGACTTTTTGAAGTCAGCCCAGCTAGAGATTCTGGAATCTCTCCAACCTTTTCTAGGGATATGTCTCCATTGTACTTGTACATAGATTTTTGTTACATTGTATACAACTTCTTTTATCTTTGTTAATTTCCGTGAGAGTCTCACCCCTACTTCTTCTCAGGAGATTTTGGTTTAAGTTTCTTTGTATTTCTTTGCCTGTATGTGTTGCTCGTCTGACACCTACCTGCTAAACTTCAGACTTATTGTTGCTGTAATATGTCCCCATATTTACTTTTGTTTCCATCAGCCCTTACCCTGGTATTCAAACAATGCTGCTGATCTCACTAGTGCTCCCATTCAGTCAGAAGATAAAATAGACCTTCAGAAAGCCTCAGGCAAGCCAGAAATTTGAACACAAGTTCTACTCTTTACATCTCAAGAGTGATCCATGCTGCCATCACAAAGTCTACAAACAATAAATGCTGGAGCGGGAACACTCTTACACTGTTGGTGGGAATGCAAACTAGTACAGCCACTATAGAAAACAGTGTGGAGATTCCTTAAAAAGCTGGAAATAAAACTGCCATATAATCCAGCAATCCCACTGCTGGGCATACACACTGAGGAAACCAGAATTCAAAGAGACACATGTGACACAGTGTTCATTATAGCACTCTTTACAATAGCTAGGACATGGAAGCAACCTAGATGTCCATCAACAGATGAGTGGATAAGGAAGTTGTAGTACATATACACAATGGAATATTACTCAGCTTTAAAAAGAATGCATTTGAGTCTGTTCTGATGAGGTGGATGAAACTGGAGCCTATTACACAGAGTGAAGTAAGTCAGAAAGAGAAACACCAATACAGTATAGTAACACATATATATGGAATTTAGAAAGACAATAGTGAAAAACCTATATTCAAGACAGCAAAAGAGAAACAGATATAAATAACAGACTTCTGGACTATATGAGAGAAGGTGAGTGTGAGATGATTTGAGAGAGTAGTATTGAGACATGTATATTACCATATGTAAAATAGATGACCAGTGGACATTCGATTCATGAAGCAGAGCACTCAAAGCCGGTGCTCTGGGGCAACCCGGAGAGATGAGGTGGGGAGGGAGGTGGGGGAGGTTCAGGATAGGAGGACACATGTACACCCATGGCTGATTCAAACTGATGTATGGCAAAAATTACCACAATACTGTAAAGTAATTAGCCTCCAATTAAAATAAATAAAAAATTAAAAAAAAAGAGTGATCCATGAACTAGGAAGCTTACTCCCAATTATGCACTGCTGAATTGGGTAGGGGGAGTGGCACAGGTAGCAAAATGCTGTAAATTTTATACCCTTTTGGTGCAGGTTATTTTTGGTCTTGCATTTGCTTGTGTGCTGAAGGTTCTTGACTGGTTTCTAGAGTTATCACAAAGGTAGTTCAGTTCTTATATTTCTATTAATTTAGTGCCTCTGTGGGGGAACAAGGGTCTGGATTTTCTTTTCTTAGTCAACCACCTTGTTGACATCACCCCATTCACACCACTTTGAAAGTACTTATTTCATATTTTTTGTTTGCCCTTATGTAAAAGAACAAATCAGATTAGAGAAAAACTGCTATTCTAAATTTCATACTAACTTTTGTTTCACTTGGTCTTCCATGACAATCACAAAGGGATTTCCCAATAAATATAATGTCTGCAGAATATTTATTTTTACTAAGGGTTTCTGTCACTTTCTATTTTCATTTAATCAAGAAAACATTTATTGACCACAGTACTGACATTTACTGTCTAGGTACAAAGCATTCTTTTAGGTACTGTGAAGAATAAAAAGATATGAATTTGATTTTTCTGATAGTTTATTTGGTCTACTAACAAAATGATTACTTTGCTCTACTTTTAAACTTTTTCTTTTGAATTGACTTTAGAGTCACAAGAAGTTGGAAAGATAGTATAGAGGGATCATAAGTACCCTTCACTTTGTTTATTGATTGCATGTTACCTAATTACAGTATAATGCCAATAGAACAATTAATATTGGCATAAAATATGTATATAAATCTGTATTGTTTTGTCATACATGTGGATGCATGTGTCTAAAACCATAATCAAGATATAGAACTATTAGATCACCAGAAACATCGCCCTCTTGCTATCCTTTTATAGTGACAACTTCCCCACTCTCCTGCTCTTTTTTTTTCCTCTTGCTCTTTTACCATGCCTATCAAATGTTTTACATTTCTATAATTTTTACTAATACCATATTTTATAAAATATATCATATAGTATGTGATCTTTTGTGATTTTTTAAAAATTCATCATAATGCTCTTGAGATTCATCCAAGTTTTTCTGTGTACCAATAACTTAACCCTTCTTCTGGTGGTCCAAGTGGTAAAGAGTCTGCCTACAGTGTGGGAGAATTAGGTTCGATCCCTGGGTTGGGAAGATCCCCTGGAGAAGGAAGTGGTAATCCACTCCAATATTCCTGCCTGGAAAATCCCATGGACAGAGGAGCCTGGCAGGCTGCAGTCCATGGGGTTGCAAAGAGTCAGACACAACTGAGCAACTTCACTTTCTTTCTTTCTTCTTACTGAGTAACATTCTATAATACAGATATACTTCAGTCTGGTGTACCTAACATAGGATAGTTTGGTTGTATTTAGTTTGGGGCTATTCTTCAGTTACTTTGCCAACAAAGGTCCGTCTAGTCAAAGCTATGGTTTTTCCAGTGGTCATGTATGGATGTGAGAGTTGGACTGTGAAGAAAGCTGAGCACCGAAAAATTGATGGTTTTGAACTGTGGTGTTGGAGAAGACTTTTGAGAGTTCCTTGGACTGCAAGGAGATCCAACCAGTCCATCCTAAAGGAGATCAGTCCTGGGTGTTCATTGG
Organism: Muntiacus reevesi; assembly: GCF_963930625.1. NCBI lineage: Eukaryota > Metazoa > Chordata > Mammalia > Artiodactyla > Cervidae > Muntiacus > Muntiacus reevesi. Next base: position 46,426,936 of record NC_089271.1, read on the forward strand.
AAGAACTGATACTGAAGCTGAAACTCTAATACTTTGGCCGTCTCATGTGAAGAGTTGACTCACTGGAAAAGACCCTGATGCTGGGAGGGATTGGGGGCAGGAGGAGAAGGGGACGACAGAGGATGAGATGGCTGGATGGCATCACTGACTTGATGGACATGAGTCTGTGTAAACTCTGGGAGCTGGTGATGAACAGGGAGGCCTGGCGTGCTGCGACTGAGCGACTGAACTGAACTGAACTGAACTGATTGTTCAGTTCCAGAGAAGGCAATGGCAAACCACTCCAGTACTCTGGCCTGGAAAATCCCATTGGCAGAGGAGCCTGGTGGGCTGCAGTCCATGGGGTCGCGAAGAATCAGACATGACTGAGTGACTTCACTTTCACTTTTCACTTTCATGCATTAGAGAAGGAAATGGCAGCCCACCCCAGTGTTCTTGCCTGGAGAATTCCAGGGATGGTGGAGCCTGGTGGGCAGCCGTCTATGGGGTCGCACAGAGTCAGACAGGACTGAAGCGGCTTAGCAACAACATCAGCAATGGCTAATGATGTTGAACATTGTTTCATATACTTGTTTGCCATCCACATTGCTTCTTCAAAAGGTCTGCTCATGTCTTTTCCCATTTTCTTACTAAATTGCTTGATTTTCTCCTGATGAATGTTAAGAGTTTTTGTTTATTTAAGATATGTCTTTTGTTAGACCACATGATTTACCAATATTTTCTCAGGTTTGTAGCTTGTCCTTTCTTCTTTGAAGAAAAAAAAGGCTTTAATTTTATGAAAACCAAGTTACTGATATTTTTTCTATGATTCTTACTTCTGATAGCATATCTAATAATCCTTCATGAAGACCTAGATAGATCTTGAATATAATCCCCTGTGTTGTCTTGGAAAAGAGTCATAATTTTATATATAAATCTATAATTGATTTTTTCTGCCATTTGAATTATTATTCATTTTGAGCTCATTTTTAAAAATAAAGCATGAGGTTAATTTGGAGGTTCATCTATTTTGTTGTTGTTGTTGTTAAAGAATAACCAATTTTTCCAGCACCATTTGTTAAAAACAAACAAACAAACAGAAAAACTATCTCTAATTAGGCCAAAACTCATGGGACCATTTCTGGGTTCTCTGATTCCCTTGATCTATATGTCTATCCCTGTGCAAGTACCACTTAATCTTGATTGCTGAGGCTATGTAATACCTCTTAAAAATAGAATGATTTCTCTTACTCTATTCTTCCTTTCAAAATTATTTTAGCTATTCTAGCTCCATTGTTTTCTCATACCCATTTAAAAATAATCTGTCTATATTTATGGAAACCCTTGCTGGGATTTTGATAGTAACTGCATGTAACTTGTATATCAACTTGTGTAGAATTGACATATTTACTACATTGAGTGTTCCAATCCATGAGCGCATTTGGTATTATCTATTAATATTTATTTAGATCTCCATGGATAACTTTTATCAGTGTTTTGTAGTTTTCAGCATATCTTATACATGTTTTATTAGTTTTGGAAACAATTGTAAACAATATCACATTTAAAATTTCATTTTCCATGTATTCATTACTAGATATAATAAACAAATAATTCTGTATGTTGATCTTATACCTTGAAATCTTGCTGAACTTATTTATTAGTTCTAGAATATTTTGTATATACTTTGACATTTTGTGTAAACAACCTTCAAATAGGGAGTTTCATTTCTTTTTTAATGAAGTAAAGTTGCTTTATAATATTACATTAGTTCTAGGAGTAAAGCATCAGTTCAGTTCAGTTCAGTCACTCAGTTGTGTCCAGCTCTTTGCGACCCCCTGGACTGCACCACGCCAGGCTTCCCTGTACATGACCAACTCCCGGAGCTTGCTCAAACTCATGTTCATCCAGTTGGTCATGCCATCCAACCATCTCATCTTGTCTTCCCCTTGTCCTCCTGCCTTCAATCTTTCTCAGCATCAGGGTCTTTTCCAATGAGTCAGTTGTTTGCATCAGGTGGCCAAAGTATTGGAGCTTCACCATCAGTCCTTCCAATGGGCATTCAGGACTGATTTCCTTTAGGACTGAGAGGTTTGATTTCCTTGCAGTCTCAAGAGTCTTCTTGAACACCACAGTTCAAAAGTATCAATTCTTCAGTGTCCAGCTTTTTTTTTTTTATAGTCCAACTCTCATATTCATGCATGAAGTTTGGAAAAATCCTAGTTTTGACTAGAAGGACCTATGTCAGTAAATTAATGTTTCTGCTTTTTGATATGCTGTCTAGGTTTGTCATAGCTTTTCTTCCAAGGAGCAAGCATCTTTTAATTTCATGGCTGCAGTCACCATCTGAAGTGATTTTTGAGCCCAAGAAAATAAAGCCTCTCACTGTTTCCATTGGAGTAAAGCATAGTGATTGAGTATTTTTGTAGATTACAGTTCTTTAAAGTTAACAAGATATTTGATATAGTTCCCTGTGCTACACAATAAATCCTTATTGCTAATCTATTTTAAATATAGTTGTTTTTAATCTCTTAATTCCATACAACTAATTTATCCTCATCACCTTCCCTCTCCTCTTTAGCAAACAATTGCTTATATTCTATATCTGTAAGTCTGTTTCTGTTTTGAATATGTACTCATTTGTATTATTTTAAAATGTCACATATATGTAATATCATATAGTATTTTTCTTTCACTGTCTTCCCTGATGACTCAGATGGTAATGAATCTACCTGCAATGCAGGAGACCTGGGCTCGATTGCTGAGTTGGAAAGATCCCCCAGAGAAGGGAATGGTTGGTTACCCACTCCAGTATTCTTGCCTGGAGAATTCCATGGACAGAAGAGCCTAGTGGGCTACAGTCCATCGGGTTGCAAAGAGCTGGCTATGACTGCGTGACTAACACTTTTCACTGTCTAACTAATTATATTTTCTAGATTCATCCACATTGCTGCAAATGGGAGAATCAATGTCTTTTTTTATCTAAGTAATATTCCATTGTACATATATAATCATATATATATATATATATATATATATATATATATATTTTAAAATTTGCTGTCCATGGGTATTTGAGGTGCTTTCTTTGTCTGGCTACAATACACATGCTGCTATGAACTTGGAGTGCATGTCTTTTCAAAATATTAGTGTCTTCATTTTTTTCTGGATATATATCCAGGAGTGGAAATGCTGAATTATATGGAAGTTCTGTACTTAGGTTTTTGAGGAGCCTCCATTCTGTTTTCCATAGTGGCTGCACGAAGTTACATTCTCATCAATAGTATAAAAGGGTTCTCTTTTCTCCAGATATGTTTGTGTTAGTCACTCAGCCATATATGACTCTCTGTGACCTCACGGACTGTAGTCTGCCAGGCTCCTTTGCCCATGGAATTTTTCAGCCAAGAATATTGGAGTGGGATTCCATTTCCTTCTCCAAATACTTATTTACAATTTTTATTGTAGAATTTTTGGTGATACTATTCTGACAGGTATAAGATGATATCTCATTGTAGTTTAATTAGCATGTCTCTAATAGTAGCAATGTTGAACATCTTTTTATGTGATCATTAGCTCTGTATGACTTCTTTGGGAAAAAAACAAAAAAGCAAAAAACAAAAAAAGCTCTATTTGGATCTTCTGCCTAATTTTTGATTGGGTTGCTTGGTATTTTGCTTGTTTGTTATTGATTTGTATGAGTTGTTTAACTATTTTGGATATTAACTCTTTCTCAGTCACAAAATTTGCAAATAATTCCTCCCATTCCATAGATTGTCTTTTCATTTGTCTCTGTTCTTATTGTTGTTGCTGTTGTTGTTGTACAAAAGCTTAAATTTAATTATGTCCCATTTGTTTATTTTGCTTTTATTTCTTTTTCCTTAGGAGATATGCCTAAAAAAATTTTGGAATCCCACTCCAATATTCTGCTTATGTTCTGCTTATGTTCTCTTCTAGGAGTTTTATTATGTCAGGTTTTACTTTTAACTGTTTAATCCATTTTGAGTTTATTTTGTATTTCATGTCAGGTAATGTTCTAACCTCATTGCTTTATATTTAGCTGTCTAATTTTCTCCAGGACAACTTCTTGAAGAGAATATCTATTTTCCCCTGTGTATTCTTGGCACACTTAACATAGATTAATTGGCCATAGGTACTTGTGTTTATTTCTGGTTTCTCTATTTTGTTCCATTGGTCTATTCTATTTTTGTGCCATTACCATGCTTTTTTTTTTTTTTTTTTTTTTTTTTTGTTACCGTAGCTTTGTGATATATTCTGAATTTAGGGAAAGTGATAATTCCAGCTTTCATCTTTTTTTTCTTCTTCCCAAGGTAGCATTGAATATTCTCAATCTTTTGTGGTTTCATATAAATTTTAAGATGATTTGTTCTCAGTTCAGTTCAGTTCAATAGGTCAGTTGTGTTCATCTCTTTGCAACCCCATGGGCTGCAGCATTCCAGGCTTCCCTGTCCATCACCAACTCCTGTAGCTTGCTCAAACTCATGTCCATCGAGTCAGTCATGCCATACTATTTCATCTTCTGTCATCCCCTTCTCTTCCTGGCTTCAATCTTTCCCAGCATCAGGTTATTTCCCAATGAGTCAGTTCTTTGCATCAGGTGGCCAAAGAATTGGAGTTTCAGCTTCAGCATCAGTCCTTCCAACGAAAATTCAGTACTGATTCCCTTTAGGATGGATTGGTTTGATCTCCTTGCAGTACAAGGGACTCTCAAGGGTCTTCTCAAACACAACAGTTCAAAAGCATCAGTTCTTTGGCACTCAGTTTTCTTTCTTTTTTTTTTTCAGCTTTCTTTATAGTCCAACTCTCACATTCATACATGACTACTGGAAAAACCATAGCTTTCACTAGATGGACCTATGTCAGCAAAATAATGTCTGCTTTTTGATATGCTCTCTAGGTTTGTCATAGCTTTTCTTCCAAGGAATAATCGTCTTTTAATCTCATGGCTGGAGTCACCATCTGCAGTGATTTTGAAGTCCATGAAAATAAAGGCAAAAGCCACTACAATATTGTAAAGTAATTAGCCTCCAACTGATAAAAATAAATGGAAAAAAAAACCTCAACATTCAGAAAACCAAATAAATAAATTAATTAATAAATAAAGTCTATCACTGTTTCCATTATTTCTCCATCTATTTTCCATGAAGTGATGGGACCAGATGTCATGATCTTAGTTTTTTGAATGTTGAGTTTTAAGACAACTTTTTCGCTCTTAAACTTTCATCAAGAGGCTCTTTAGTTCCTCTTCCCGTTCTGCCATAAGGTTGCTGTCATCTGAGGTTATTGCTATTTCTTCTGGCAATCTTGATTCCAGCTTGTGCTTCATCCGGCCTGGAATTTCGCATGATATACTCTGCACATAAGTTAAATAAGCAGCGTGCTGATATACAGCCTTAAGTTGCTCCTTTCCAAATTTGGAATCAGTCTATTGTCCCATGTCTGATTCTAACTGTTGTTTCTCAACCTGCATACAGATTTCTCAGGAGGCAGGTCAGGTGGTTTGGTGTATCCACCTCTAAGAATTTTCCGCATTCACTTATCATCCACAGAGTCAAAGGCTTTGGCATAGTCAGTAAAGCTGAAGTAGATGTTTTTTTCTGGCACTCTTTTGCTTTTTCTATAATCCAACAGATGCTGGCAATTTGATCCCTGGTCTCTGTCTTTTCTAAATCCAGCTTGAACATCTGGAAGTTCTTGGTTCATGTACTGTTAAAGTCTCACTCAGAGAATTTTCAGCATTACTTTGGTAGAGTGTGAGGTGCATGCAATTATGGGATTTGAAATGACTCAACTGGAATTTCATCACCTCCACTATATTTGTTCATAATGATGCTCCCTAAGACCCACTTAGCTTTGTGTTCCAGAATGTCTGACTGTAGGTGAGTGATCACACCATTGGGGATATCTGGGTAATTAAGATCTTTTTTGTATAGTTCTTCTGTGTTTTCTTGCCACCTCTTCTTAACATTTCCTGCTTCTGTTAGAGCCATATCATTTCTGTTCTCATGCTCATCTTTGCATGCAATATTCCCTTGGTATCTCTATTCTTCTTGAAGAGATGGCTAGTCTTCCCCATTCCCATTGCTAGTTTTCCTCTATTTCTTTGCAGTGACCACTGAGGAAGTATTTTTTATCTCTCCTTGCTATACTTTGGAACTGTGCATTCAGATGGGTATATTTTTCCTCAACTCTTTGTAAGGCCTCTTCAGACAATTATTGTGCTTTTTTGCCTTTCTTTTTTGGGGGATGATTTTGATCACTGCCTCCTGTACAATGTCATGAACCTCATTCCATAGTTCTTCAGACACTCTGCCTATCAGATCGAATCATTTGAAACTATTTGTTATTTCCACTGTATAATCATAAGGGATTTGATTTAGATCGTAACTGAATGGTCTAGTGGTTTTCCCTACTTTCTTCAATGTAAGTCTGAATTTTGCAATAAGGACCTCATGATATCAGCCACAGTCAGCTCCCAGTCTTGTTTTTGCTGACCGTATAGAGATTCTCCATCTTTGGCTGAAAAGAATATAATCAATCTGATTTTGGTATTGACCAGCTGGTGATGTCCATGTGTAGGGTCATCTCTTGGGTTGTTGGAAGAGGGTATTTGCTATGACCAGTGCGTTCTCTTCACAAAATTCTGTTTGACTTTTCCCTGCTTCATTTTGTATGCCAAGGCCAAACTGGCCTGTTACTCCAGTTATCTCTTGACTTCCTACCTCTACATTTCAGTCCCCTCTGATGAAAAGGATATCTTTTTTTCACTTTTTTTTTTTTTTTTAGGTCTTGTAGGTCTTCACAGAGCCATTCAACCTCAGCTTCTTTGGCATTAGTAGTTGGGGCATTGATTTGGATTACTGTGATATGGAGTGGTTTGCCTCAGAAACGAACAGAGATTGTTCTGTCATTTTTTATACTGCACCCAAGGACTGCATTTCAGACTCTTCTGTTGACTATGAGGGCTCCTCCATTTCTTCTAAGGGAGCCTTGACCACATTAGTAGATATTAGTAGATTGGTCATCTGAATTAAATTCACCCATTCCAGTCCATTTTATTTCACTGATTCCAAAAATGTCAATGTTCACTCTTGCCATCTCCTGTTTGACCACTTCTATTTACCTTGATTCATGGACCTAACATTCCAGGTCCCTATGCAATATTGTTCTTTATAGCATCAGACTTTACTTCCATCACAAGTCATATCCACAAGTGGGTGCTGTTTTTGCTTTGGCTCTGTCTCTTCATTTTTTTGGAGTTATTTCTCTTCTCTTCTCCAGTAGCATATTGGATGCCTACCGACCTGGGGAGTTCATCTTTAAGTGTCAGATCTTTTTGCCTTTTCATACTGTTCATGGGGTTCTTGAGACAAGAATACTGAAGTGGTTTGCCATTCCCTTCTCTAGTCGATCACGTTTTGTTAGAACTCTCCACTATTCTAGTTCTGTGAATAATGCATGGGTATTTTCATAGGGATTGCATTACATACGTAGATTTGCTTTGGGTAGTATAGCCATTTTAACAATATTAATTCTTCTAATACAAGGACATCCTTCAACTACTTTGTATCATCTTCAATTTCCTTTATGAATAGTTTATAGTTTTCAGAGTATAGGTCTTTTACCTTCTTGGTTTAGTTAATTCACAGATATTTTGTTCTGATGTGATATTAAATGGGATTTTTAAAAACATTCTCTTTCTGCTATTTCATTAATAGCATATAGAAAGTAATAGTTTTCTATGTATGAATCTTGTATCTTGCAACTTTATTGAGCTCATTTATTAGTTGTAATGATTGTGTGTAGAAACTTCAAGATTTCCTACATAATGCATCATGTCATTTGTAAATAGTTATTGATTCTTCTCTTCCAATTTGGATGCCATTTATTTCTTTTTCTTGACTGATTGCTGTGACTAGGACTTCCAATACTATGTTAAATAGAAGTGGTGAGAGTAGGCATGCTGGTCTTGTTTCTAAATTTAAGGGGAAAATTTTCAGCTTTTCACTCTTGTGTAAAACGTTAGCTGTTGGTTTGTCATGAATGGCCTTTATTATGTTGAGATATATCCTTCTGTACCCACTATGGTGAGAGATTTTATCATGAATGGATGTTGAATTTTGTCAAACGCTTTTTCTGTGTCTCTTGAGATTATTGTGTGGTTTTCATGTTTCCTTTCATTAAGGTGGTACATCACATTTATTGATTTGCAAGAACTGAACTATCCCTGTGACCTTGGAACATATTCAATTTGATCATGGTATAATTTTTATGTATTCTTGGACTCAGTTTGCTAAAATTTTGCTGAGGAATTTTGCATCTATTTTATCAGAGATATTTACCTGCTATTTTTTTTTAATATTGCCTTTAGTTTGGGTATTCAGGTAATGGTGGCCTTGAGAATGATTTTGGGAATTTTCTGTCCTCTTCAGTTTTTTGGAATAGTTTGTGAAGGTTAGGCATTACTTCTTCTTTATATGTTTGGTAGAAATCCCCTGTGAAGCCATCCAGTCCTGGACTTTTCTGTGCTGGGAAACTATTTATTAGATATTCTATTTCCATACTTGTGGTCAATCTGTTCAAATGATTGGTTTCTTCTTAACCCAGTCTTAACAAGCTGTATATTTCTAGAAATTTGTCCATTTCTTTTAGGTCGTCCTATTTGTTGGTATGAAGATATTCATAATATTCTCTTATAGTTTTTTTTGTATCTCTCTAATAGCTGTTCATTATTTCTCCTCTTTCACTTCTTATTTTGTTTATTTGGGTCGTCTCTTTTCTTCATTGTGAGTCAAGTTTGTTTGTTTTTGTTTTCTATTTTTTTGATCTCTATTATCCTTTGATCTCCTTTTTATCCTCCTATTATCCTTTTCTTCTCTATTGATCCTTTCTGATCCTTATTATTTCTCCTTTTCTGTTTACTTAGGCTTTGTTTTTATTTTTTCTAATTTTTTTCAGCAGATAGATTAGGTAGTTTATTTGAAGCCTTTTTTTGTTTTTGTTTCCTGAGGAAAGCTTGTGTTGGTATAAATCACTCATAGAACAGCTTTTGTTGCATCTCATAGATTTTGGAGTGTTGTGTTTCCATTGTCATTTGTCTCAAAGTATCTCCTAATTTTCCTCTTGATTTCTTGATTGATCCATTAGATTTTTAGTTTCATGCCATTTAGTCTCCATGTGTTTGTTCCTATCCTGTTTTTTTATTTCTGTAGCTGATTTCTAGTTTCATACTGTTATGTTTGTAAAAAGTGCTTGATATAATTATATATATACACACATGTATATGGTTATGCATGTTTCAGCCTTTTTCATTGATCCTTGTATCACCAAATAATCACCTTATTTTGCTTCATTATAAACTTTGTTTTAGTATCTGATTTTTTTCATATGTATACTGCTACCACAATACACATAATTAAAATTTTGTCATTTTAATTATGATATGTCTTAGTGTGGGGCTGTTTGGGTTCATCTTGTTTGGGGCTGTCTTTATTACTGTTCCTGGATATCTGTGTTCTTCTTTAGGTTTGGAGGTTTCAGTCATAAATTTTTCAAATAGTTTTTTGACCCACCTCTCTGTTCTGGAACTTCAATAACGTGAATATTGGAGCACTTCATGTTATTTCAGAGATTTTTCCAGTTGCTTTTTTTTTTTCTAATTGTGTTTTTCTTTCTACTGCTTTGATTAGGTGATTTCTACTATTCTTCTAGATTGGTTATGCATTTTTATCTATCACTTAATCTGCTCTTCATTCCTTCTCATGTGTTTTTTTAGACTGCGTATTTTTCATATTTTCTCATTCCTTGATAAAATCATCTGTTCTTACATTAGTTTATTTCCCCTAGTTCTTGGTTACAATAGCTCTGCTACCTTTAAGTGTGTGTTTTCCCTTCTTCCCTCATCAGGACCTTTGTCACAGAGGAGGAAAGTGCTAAAACAAGTGGGGCCTGTGTGTATGCAGATGTCTGGTGCGCTGGCTGTGTAGGTGTCTGCAGTTCTGCTTAGACACAGCCCACAGTTTTATCCCCAGCCCTGGCCCCCAGGTCCAATGATGTGCTATGATGTGGACTAAGCAGGGCCAGAGTGTTCATTTGGCTTGAGCTGGGGCACATAGAAAGTCAGCCATGGGAAACCCAAGAGCCACTAGAGCAAACTTCTCTGCCCTGCATGGGATCAAGACCTTTATGCCTCTCACAACTGATCACTGTATTTACACAATGTCACTCCTCTCCAGTATGGAATCATAAGTAAGACAGGACCTATGTGCTTTCTCTGTTGTATCAGGGTGTGAGCTGTGACAGAACAGCTGCCATCAGAAATCTGGGATTTTTCTGTGGCACCACTTGAATCAGTGCCAACAGTGGCTGCTGTCAGCAAACCAAAATTCTGCCCCAGCTCCGGGTTAGCTTTGTGTCCCATTGTCAAGGTTTTCCCCCAGTACTGGTCACTCAAGATCCAGTGATATACTGTGGCATTGAATGAGTGGGGCTGGAGTTCAGCCAACCCCACTGGTTCGGGCTGGGACAGCAAGATGGTCATGGGAAACCCAGCCTCCAATAATGCAAATTTCTATCCTCCTGGCCCAGGACAAGCCACTGTGCTCACTCCTCAAGAGTGAAGTCCAGGCTTTTGCATCCTTTCTATCTGTCTCAGCATTCCTCCAGTCAGTCCAGGGCCTTGTCTCCTCCTCATAAGACCTCAGGACTGGGGCACCGAATCTGTGGCTTGAACCATTCACTCCCTAGGGTGAATGTTTGCTCATGTAATCTCCCTTTTTTTCTAAGTCCCCTCCCAGGGGCACAGGTCCCAGTCCAATCACTCTTCTTCCCTTCCTACCCAATTACATATCTTTTTTTTTTTTTTACAGTATTCGTTGTACAGGAATCCTTCTACCAGTTTCCAGTTAGTTTCCAATAGAATATTTCCACATGTAGATGTATTTTTGATGTGTTTATGGAGGGAAGTGAGCTCCACATTTTCTTACCCTGTCATATTGATCTCCATCTCCAAGTTTAATTTCTTCCTTTCCAATATATGTGTCCTTTAATTTATTTTCTTGTCTTACTGTGCTGACTAGAATTTCTAGTTCTAGCTTTGTTGAATAGCAAGGTGAAAACAGATGACTTTGCTTTGTTCCTGATATTAAAGGAAAAGCAGTCTTTCATCATTAAATATAGTCAACTATAAAATCAGAATAGACAGCAATTTAGTGAATACTGAAAATATAATGTTAGGTTCTTGCAAGCCTCTGGCCACAACATTTTTGTCAATTGGTCAATATAAAACCTTATGTTGTAAATCCATGGCTGATTCATGTCAATGTATGGCAAAAACCATTACAATATTGTAAAGTAATTAGCCTCCAGCTAATAAAAATAAAGGAAAAAAAAAAGTTTTACAACTTTACAAAAAAAAAAAAAAAACCTTATGTTACATGTGATTTTGCTTAAAGACATCTTTGTTTAATATATATTATTGATTTATTTACACTTAATTTATCATGGCCAGCAGCATTACATCTCAAGCCTTAATGAAGCTTATCAAACTTTTTAAATTAAATTATTTATTTTTAATTGGAGAGTAATTACTTTATAATATTGTGATGTTTTCTGCCATACATCAACATAAATGCCACATATCAACAGGTATACATATGTCCTCCCATCCTGAACCCCCTCCCCCTTCCCTCCCCACCCTATCCTTCTGGGTTGTCCCAGAGCACTGACTTTGGGTGCCCTGATTCATGCATTGAATTTGCACTGGCCATCTATTTTGCATATGGTAATATAAGAACTCTTTGTAGAGAGATGCTTTACAAATGTTTTCTCTCATTCCATAGTTTGCCTTTTTATTTTATTTTTTCCTTTGCTTTTCTGAATTTTTGTAGATTAATATATTCTCACTTGTCTATTTTGTTGTTGTTGTTGTTACTTATGCTTTTGGTGTCACAGCCAATGAATCATCACTAATACCAATATATTGAAGATTTTCTCCTGTTTTCTTCTAAGAATTTTACAGTTTCAGCTCTTATATTTAAGTCCTTAATCATTTTGAGTTGGTATGGAGTGAGATAAGAGTCTAGTTTCATTCATTTTTATGGACATCTAGCTTTTTCAACACCACTTATTGGATAAAGCACCCTTTTCTCGTTATGTATTCTTAGCATCTTTATAGTATCTCTTTTACTCCAATAGCTTTCAAGTGCTTATATTAATGTAGAATTTTCCAGCCATGCATTAGAGCTTTTCAATGCCTTGTATGACTTTGGAAAGCTAAGCATTTCCTGAAGCTCTGTTTACACTTCTCTGTGACTGTCACTGTGCCATTTCCTTCATCCAATGAGAAGCTGATTAACTCCAGTAGACTTCTAAACTGGACTTTGTGGCCAAATATGCATAAAAATACCATGCATTTATATAATGTCTTAATTTTTCAAGTATTACTACATCTATTCACCTTACCCTTACATTTGGGGTGTATATGGCAGGCATTATGTTTATCTGATAATTAGTAAACCAAAGCCCAGACGTTTTAAAAGTCTAACCAAATTATCTGATGGCAAAGATAAAACTTTATATTTGTGACTTATATGCGCCATTCTATGTATTGTCTGTGCTATATTGCTTCTCCACCTCCTTTCTTTTCTTCTATTTATCATTAACTATATGTATTAAAATATATACCCATTTCAACTTGTTTACATGGATTAAATTTAAGTAGCTATTTTTAAGTTAAATTATAAGTTGTCAAATATGCTACGTAAGAACAAAGGAAGTTAAGAATCACTTAAAAATACTTTATATCATTTTAAAATGAAAATAAAGATAATGCCAAACTCTTGGGAATAAATGAACACATTTCTAAGTGATCCATGAATCAGAGGAAGAATTAAAGGATTAAAAATATATAGAAGTAAATGAGAAATACACTACGTCAAAATCTGTGGTATATATCTAAAGCAATGATAAGAGGGACATTTATAGCATTAAATGTATACATTAGAAAATAAGGAAGCTCTCAACTCCATAATTGAGACTTCACTTCTGAAATCAATAAAATTGAAAACAGATAGACAATAGAGAAAACCCATGAAAAAAAATAGGTTAATAATTACTTAAAGTATTCCTGTCATGTAAATACTTCTAAGTGTTGAATGTATAACCAATAAAGAACATTTTCAATGTATGAAAAAATCAGTAAAATTCATAACTTCCTACCAAAACTGACAAAGATAAAAGAGAAAAACAAATAACCAATTTGGGGAAAGAAACAGAATCAAAAGGATAATAAGAGCAAAATAATTCTACAGTCACAAATTAGACAACTTAAAAGAAATGAACTGATATCTCAAAACCCGAAGTCTCAGTCAAACTATAATTCAATTAGGAAGAAATAAATGCCAATTGCATGAATGTTAAAACTAATAAAGTCAATGTGAATTCAAGAGATAAGAAATTTGCAGATATAGAAATCTGCAAATGCAAATGATTTCTTACCAATCATTTAAAGAATAATTCACACCAATTCAATACTCTTAATAGAAAACGAAGAAACACTGCCAAACTCATTTAATATGTTCAACATTACCCTGATTTTGAAAGTATACAAAGAAAGTAATAAAGAGAAAGAGAAAGAGAAAATTATACACTGATGGATGTCGTGAAATTAGATGTGAAATTTAAAGCTTGAGCAAATGAATTCCAGTTGGTATGGATATAATACGCCATCAAGTGGAATTCATTTCAGGTATTCAACACTGGCTCAATATCCAAATGACAATTATTGTATACAAAGTAGGAGACAAAGTTGCAATGTTGGAGAACTGAGCCTCCCACCAACCCACCCCCACTCCAACAAAGACTGAAGACTGAACAATGATTCATTAACAAAATAATCTCTGGGAGACCAATACAATCCACTTCTGCAATTTTAGCAATCCAGTGGAACAACAACAGCAACAACAAAAAACACTCAGGAAATTGTACAAGGAGAGAAAAATGATAGCTTCAGTGTGTCTCCATCATCCCATTCCCAAAGCCAGCTTTATTTATTGTCAAAAAGGAACTTCTAAGCTAGAAAATGTTCCTCTCACCAAGAAAGAAAGAGAAGGATGAGTGACCAACTTCTGCATTTCTGAGCATGGCACTAAGCTTGCTTTGGTTTCTCCCCATCAGAACAAAGCTGAGACTACAGAGATGACTAGAAATAAGGAAGAAAAGCAAGGGTGCTTATTAGCAGACATAGAGCAAATACAATCCTGGCTTAGAAAGATCTGCTCTGCAGAAAAGCTCAGCAAATTTTGCCATTGACAAAGTCAACAGGTAGCAGAGCTGCTTCAGAGCTGCTTCAAATTTTGCCAGCTTTTGCCTGACAGGTATTCACTTTCACTGATGCCACAAGCCTAAGTCCTTCCCCACCCATGTTGGAACCCACTAGCCATGCCAACAACCAACTCAGGCTTCTGGAGCTTCAAACATTGAACATGCCAGCTAATATCCACCACTATGCCAGCCCCTCCAGGTATACACTTACACACAACTGACCTGATGTTTGTCATCAAACTCTACTTTTCTACTTCAGAGTACACACTCAGAAAAGAGTGTATAGCTACAGGGGAGCAAATAGATAGTCAGTGCCCCCACGCCCATTATTGGGTCTTGATCAGTTCCTGCCTACTGTCGTTGGCTTACACCACCACTCCAATCTAGATAGCCCCTCCACATGTGTACCTGCATGCCTCCAGCCTGCCACAAGTGACTAGCCATTACAATGTGCACAACTGAGAGAAGTGTACAGCCATGGGAGAGCACACCAATACCAGGGCCTCTGCATCTACCAGTGAGCATGTAGTTGACCCCAGCCCTTGTTGCCTGCTCTAACCCCCATCACTATATATATGTCTGCATCCAAATCCATCTACTAATCTTCCAAATGAGGATGTGCACACCTGAAAACCCCAACAGCCCTTGAAGCTAACAACCTACAGACTCCCTCCCCCAACTGTGCCAAGGATGGCACAATTGTCAATGCTGTGGAGCAGAAGTGGTATCAAAGAACCCAAAAGCAGTATTGTCATATGCCCCCACACTTAGCTTCTTGCACCATTAGACCTATAGTGATATTACACTCCAGTGTGCCCCCACCCACAGGTTAGAAGCTTATCTTACCAACATCATTCCATAAAGTCTGGAAAGGTTAACTTATTGTCAAATGTGCAGATACCTATGCAAGGCTTTTGGGATCATGAACAAACAGGGAAATATGACTCTATCAAAAGAATCCAGTTAAACTCAAGTAACTTTCCCCAAAGAATTTGAGTTACAGGAATTTCACAACAAAGATTCAAAATAATTGTTCTAAAGATGCTGCTCAGAGAACTAGAAGAGAACATAGATTAAAATTTTAATGATATCAGAAAAGCAATAAAAATGAAATTATATGTTCAACACAGAGACAGAAAACATAAAAAAGAACCTATCAGAATTTTGGAGTTGAAGAATACAGATGAAATGAGAAATTTAATAGAGAATTTCAGTAGCAGACTTTATCACACAGAAGAATAAGTGATCTAGAAGGCAGGTAAGTTGAAATTTTCCATACAGAAAAGCAAAGAAAAAAGAATAAAATAAAGGAAGAAAGTGAACAGAACTTATTGAACACCACCAGAAAAAAATAATATACACACCAATGAAGTCTCAAAAGGAGACCAGGAGAAAGGAATACAAAGGTTATTGAAAGAGATAATGGTTGAGAATTTTCCAAATGTGGGGAGACATTTGGACATCCAAATTTATGAAGCTAATGTGTCACACAAAATTTTCAATTCAAAATGCTTTTCTCCAAAACATATAATAAAACTATCTGAAGTCAAAGAGAGAAAATTTAAATGCAGCAAGAGAGAAAATACTCTCACATAAGGGGAACTCTCAGAAGGCTAAAAGTATATTTTTATCAGAACCTTGCAGGTCAGGAGAAAATTGGATGATACATTCAAAATATTGAAAGAATGAAACAGTCAAGTAAGAATACTTTACCCGGCAAAGTGTACCCTCAGAATGAAATCGAGGTAAACATTTCTGACTAAATAAAAGCTGAGGAAATTTATCACCACTAAACCTGCCTAATAAGGATGGTGGCTTAATGTCTACTATATTAAAGAAGAATGTAGCGTTACTTACCTGTTTGGGTGAACGTGGCAGTGCTATGCTGCACAACAGTCACGAGCAGCTTTGGGAGCTAGTTTTCAAACTCTGGATTTATTTTACAATTTAAGCTTGTACCAGTTTTCAAATAAATTCTAAGTTCTGCCTCAGCTTAAAAAAAAAAAGAAAAGAAAAGAAATGCTGAATGGTGTTCTTCAAGCTGAAACATAAGGGCACTAGTTAGTAACATGAAACATATGAAAATGCAAAACACAACAGTAAAGATAAGGATATAGTTAGTTTCAAAATACTTTAATGCATTGAAATATGCGATATGATGATATATTAACTACTAAGCTCTAGTATTAAAAGTAAAAAAAAATAAAAATGTTAAAAATTAGCTATAGTGAGGACTCAAATCAAGACAGTGAATTAGAAGGATATGGAACTCACTTTCCCTCACAAACACATCAAAAATATACCTACATGTGGAACAAGTCTGACTAAAACTAACTGGAGACTAGCAGAAAGACTCCTGTACAATCAAGGTTGTAAGAAGAGGGTGGGATGATTTCAGATAATAGCATTGAAACACGTATATTACCATATGTGAAACAGATCACCAGCCCAGGTTCACTGGATGAGACAGGGCACTCAGGACCAGTGCACTGGGATGACCCTGAGGGATGGGATGGTGAGGGAAGTGGGAGGGGGGTTCAGTATGGGGAACACATATACACCCATGGCTGATTCATGTCAATGTATGGCAAAAACTACTACAATATTGTAAAGTAATTAGACTCTAATTAAAACAAATACATTAATTTAGAATAAAAAAATACATGTGGGTTTGGGTATAGAGGAAGAAAAGCGATCAGGTTGGGACCTGGGGAGTGAATACAGAAGCCCCAGGACCCAGCAAAGGGAAGACAAACCCCTTGGCTGATTGAAGGGCTGGTTGGAATAACAGGGAGTCAGTGGAAGTTTGGATTCTGCTTGTGAAGAGTACACACTTCTTTCTTGCTTCCAAAGCAGAGTGGAAAGGGCAGATTGAAAACCACAGGACTGCCTCACTTGTTTCTCAGAACTGCTCCAGCATGTACTCCAGCCTGAGCTGAACGAACATTCCAGTACCATTTGCCTCATATTGCAGTTCTACACTGGAGCATGAGTGGCCACAACTGAGGAAAAAACCGAGTATGTAACACTTTGGTGGCTCAAACCCTAAGCAATGACTGGGAAGTTAAGAGACAGCCATTACTCATGACTGCACAGGAAGCCCATCAGGGACAATTCAAATTTCTGACAGTGACCAGACTGTCACACCTTGCAACCTGACCCTTACTGAAAATCCATATTGGCTGCTCCTACTCTGGCACTGTTCCAGTCTGGGGCTGAACATGAAGGGGTTGGGAGGAGGAAGAGTACAACACTGAAAGGAAAATGAGGTGGATTGGACCTAAACCTCATTAATGCTGCTCCAGCAAGTTGGGAACTGCTGATAGGACCTGATAGGGTGGTGAAAGTCACTAAGCAGAGGGGAATCTCCAGCTCACACCTGGCTCTGACCCTAGTCCCTCCAACTCCAGCCTACTAACAAGGTGACAGCTTCCAGCACATTTTAAGGAAAGGCATGACTCATATTCACATCAAATCCAGTTCTTCCACCATAGCCATTGGGCACATTCAGAATGTGTATGGATGCCCCAACATAAAATCACCTCTTCAAGGCTACCATGGGTAACTGTTTCACATAATTTCATACAGTAAAACAAAATGAATTGACAGAAGAATTTGTCAAAATTGAAACAGCAAGAGAAGACCCCTGGAGGGGAAAAAATTAAAGAAAGAAAAATAAACAATTAACAAGGCAAATAATTCAAATCATTGATAATAATAATGCTAAATGAATTAGGGAAACTAAGATGAACAAAGAGAATGTTAACAAGGAACTAGAAAATATAAAAAAGAATAAGTCAGACTGAGGAATACATTAGCTGAAATGAAAAGCTTACTGAAGGAATTAATATCAGGTTCAGAAATACATAAGAATGCATAAGTGATCTGGAAGACAAAATAATGCAAATCACAAAATCAGAAGAACAAAAGGAAAACAAAATTTAAAAATGAATACACTTGAAAGGATCTTTGAGGTAGCATGAATCATACCAAGATTCACATTATAAGGATACAAAAAGTAGAAGAGAGAGAGAAGGGAACTGAAAATATATTAATGAAATTATGGCTGGAAATCTCTGAAGCCTGAAAAAGGAAACAGATTATAAAGATACAAAAAGCACAGAGAATCCCCAAAAAGATGAACACAAGTAGTAGGTCCTTGTTGGTTATCTTTATACAGTAGTTCATTGCAAACTACTGATTTGTCTCTCCCCTCCACATGTCCCCTTTGGTAGCCATATAGCACAAGGAACAGTATACAATATTCTGTGGTAACCTATATGAGAAAAGATTCTTAAAAATAATGAATTCTTAAAAATAATGAAAAAAATAATAAAATATAAAATAAAATATATAAAATATAAATATATTTATATAAAATATAAATATAAAATATAAATATATATAATATATATAAAAATAAAAAATATAGAAAATATAAAATAAATTACAAAATAAAAATAATTTAAAAATTCTTAAAAATAATGAAATATATGTATATATGTATATATATATATAATGAATATATGTATAGTGAATATATATATAGTGAATATATATATATATGGTAACCACAGATAAAAAAATTAGAGTAGATACACAAAAATGAGAGAAAGGAACAAAATCACAAAATGAAATAAAATAATCAAACTACACGTAAAGAAACTAAAAGGATAAAAAATTAGATGTGGCTTCCCATGTGGTGCTAATGGTAAAGAAACAACCTGCCAACGCAGGAGGTGTAAGAGAAGTGAGTTCGATCCCTGGGTGTGGAAGATCGGCTGAAGAAGGTCATGGCAACTCACTCTAGAATTCTTGCCTGGAGAATCCCATGGAGGAACCTGGCTGGCTATGGGCTATATATATATTTATAAAACCAGATCACCTTGCTGAAAACCTGAACTAACACAAATTAACTATACGCCAATAAAAAGTTTTAAATCATTAAATCTATAGATTGCTTTGGGTAAGATACTAATTTTCACTATATTGATTCTTTTGATTCATGAATATGATATATTTCTCCACCTATTTGTGTCATCTTTGATTTCTTTCATCAGTGTTTTATAGTTTTCAATATATAGGTCTTTTTTTCTTTAAGTAAATTCATTCCTAAGTATTTTATCATTTTCATTTCAATGGTGAATGGGATTGTTTCCTTAATTTCTCTTTCTGCTTTCTCATAGTGTATAGGAATGCAAGGGATTTCTGTGTATTAATTTTATATCCTGCACCATTACTGTACTCATTGCTTAGCTCCAGTAATTTTCTGGAGTTTTCTTTAGAGTTTTCTATGTAGAGTATCAGGTCATCTGCAAACAGTGAGAGTTTTACTTATTCTTTTCCAATCTGTACTCCTTTTGTTTCTTTTTCTTCTCTGATTGCTGTAGCTAAAATGTCCAAAATTATATTGAATAGTAGTGGTGAGAGTGGGCAACCCTGTCTTGTTCCTGATTTTAGAGGAAATGTTTTCAGTTTTTTTGCCATTGAGGTTAATACTTGCTGTGGGTTTATTGTAGATGGATTTTTTTATGTTGAGGTATGTTCCTTTTATGCCAGCGCTCTGGCGAGTTTTTATTATAAATGAGTGTTGATTTTTCTCAAAGGCTTTCTCTGCATCTATTGAGATAATCATATGGTTTTTATCTTTCAATTTGTTAATGTGATGTATCACATTGTTTGATTGGAAATATTGAAGAATCCTTGCATCCCTGGGATAAAGCCCCTTTGGTCATGATGTATGATCTTTTTAATATGTTGTTGGATTCTCTTTGCTAGAATTTTCCTAAGGATTTTTGCATCTATGTTCATCAGTGATATTGGCCTGTAGTTATCTTTTTTTGTTGTGTCTTTGTCTGATTTTAGTATTAGGGTGGTTGTGGTCTCATAGAATGAGGTTGGGAGTTTACCTTCCTCTGCAATTAGCTGGAAGAGTTTGAGTCAGATAGGTGTTAGCTCTTCTCTAAATTTTTGGTAGAATTCACCTGTGAAGACTTCTGGTCCTGGGCTTTTGTTTGTTGGAAGATTTCTGATTACAGTTTTGATTTCCATGCTTGGGATAGGTCTGTTAAGATTTTCTATTTCCTCCTGGGTCAGTTTTGAAAGGTTATACTTTCCTAAGAATTCATCAATTTTTTCCAAGTTTTCCATTTTATTGGCATATTATTGCTGATAATAGTCTCTTATTTCTGCATTGTCTGTTGTGATTACTCCATTTTCATTTCTACATTTATTGATTTTACTCTTCTACATTTTATTGTTGAGTCTGGTTAATGGTTTGTCTATTTTATTTATTGCCATCCTTATCAAGCTGCCAATGGTATTTTTCACAAAATTAGAACAAATAATTTCACAATTTGTATGGAACCACAAGAAACCTCAAATATCCAAAGCAATCTTGAGAAAGAAGAATGGAACTGGAGAAATAGACCTGCCTGACTTTAGACTATACTACAAAGCTACAACCATCAAGACAGTATGGTACTGGCACAAAGACAGAAATATAGATCAATGGAACAAAATAGAAAGCCCAGAGTTTAAGCCACACATCTATGGTCACCTTATCTTTGACAAAGGAGGCAAGAGTATGCAATGTAGAAAGACAATCTCTTTAACAAGTGGTGCTGCAAAAACTGGTAAACCACCTGTAAAAGAATGAAACTAGAACACTTTCTTAACAGCATACACAAAAACATACTCAAAATGGGTTATAGATCTAAATTTAAGACCAGAAACTATAAAACTCCTAGAGGAAAACATTGGCAGAACACTCTCTGACATAAATCACAGGAGGATCCTCTATGACCCACCTCCCAGACTAATGGAAATAAAAGCAAAAATTAACAAATGGGACCTAATTAAACTTAAAAGCTTTTGCACAACGAAGGAAATTGTAAGCAAGTTGAAAAGACAGCCTTCAGAATGGGAGAAAATAATAGCAGATGAAAATGACTGCAATGAGGTACCATCTCATGCCATCAGAATCAGTTCCATTCAGGCACTCAGTCATCTCCAACTCTTTGCGACCACATGGACTGCAGCATGCCAGACTTCCCTGTCCATCACTAACTCCCAGAACTTACTCAAATGCACATCTATCTAGTCGGTGATGCCATCCAACAAACTCATACTCTTTTGTCCCCTTCTCCTCCCATCTTCAATCTTTCCCAGCATCAGGGTCTTTTCAAATGAGTCAGTTCTTCACCTCATATGGCCAAAGTATTGGAGTTTTAGCTTCAGTACCAGTCCTTCCAAAGAATATTCAGGACCGATTTCCTTTAGGATTGACTTATTGGATCTCCTTGCAGTCCAAAGGACTCTCAAGAGTCTTTTCCAACACCACAGGTCAAATGCTGGAGGTGAAGTGGAGAAAAGGGAACTCTCTTACACTCCTGGTGGGAAGGCAAACTAGTACAGCCACTATGAAGAACAGTGTGGAGATTCTTTAAACTGGAAATAGAACTGCCATATGGCTCAGAAATCCCACTGCAGGGCATACATACCAAGAAAACTAGAATTGAAAGAGTCAAGTGTACCCCAATGTTTATTGCAGCACTGCTTACAATAGCTATGACATGGAAGCAACCTAGATGTCCATCGGTAGACGCATGGATAAGAAAGTTCTGGTGCATATACACAATGGTATATTGCTCAGCCATAAAAAGGAACACATTTGAGTCAGTTTTAATGAGGTGGATGAACCTAGGACCTATTATACAGAGTGAAGTGAGCCAGAAAGAAAAACACCAATACAGTATATTAACACATATATATGGAAATTAGAAAGATGGTAACAACGACTCAACATACAAGTGAACAAAAGAGACACAGATGTAAAGAACAGACTTTTGGACTCCTTGGGAGAAGGCGAGGGTGGGATGATTTGAGAGAATAGCATTGAAACATGTATATTACTATATGTTAAATAGATGACCAGTCTGAATTTGATACATGAAATAGGACACTCAAAGCCAGTGTACTGGGACAACCCAGAAGAATGGGGGGGGGGAGGTGGGAGGGGGTTTCAGAAAGGGGAAACATATGTACACCTGTGGCTGATTCCTGTCAATGTACAGCAAAAACCACCACAATACTGTAATGTAATTAGCTTCCAATTAAAATAAATTAATTAATTTTTAAAAATTTTATATCAATTGTATGCCAAAGAAAACCATTTAAAATATGAATGCAAGTAGAGTCACATTGATATATAAAAATTTAAATGCAAAGTTAAAGATAAGGACATAATTCTAAAGGCAGTTAGAGAGGAAAAGAGTGTGATCTTTTGCCAGATTTTTCAAGTCAGAAGTAAATGACTTGATATATGTTAAGAGCTATAAGAAGAAAAGCCTAAGACCTGGGGTGCTCTACCCAACAAGATGATCATTTAGAATAGGAGAGAGAAGATTGCTTCTCGGCCTTTTGGCTAAGATCAAGTGTAGAATAGAAGAGAGAATAAGAAATTTCTAAGACAAGGAAAAACTGAAAGACTTCATGAATACTAATGTGACCCTAAATGTAATGCTATAGGGCCTTTCCTATGTGGAAGAGAAAATGCTATAATAAGAAGTATCTATAGGACAGTAAGAAATATATATTATATATATATATATATATATATATATATATATAGTAAAGGCAAATATATAGTTAAGATTGTGGATCAATGAAAAAAATAAGCTAGTATGAAGATTAAAAGGCAAAAACTTATTAATATAACCACAACAATCAGTAAAGGAATAAACATGATGATGTAAAATATGCCCCCAAAAAGAAAAAGCATGGGGGAAAGGAATAAAAAATACAGGTGGTTTAGAATGTGTTTGACCATAAATGATCACTTGTTTAAAAACAAATAGATTTCGTTACCATTCAACATATATGAACCCTATGGTAATCACAAATCAAAAAACTACAGCAGATACACAAAATCGAGAGGAAGGAACAAAAGCACATGGCTAAATAAAATTATCAAATTACAAGAAAAGAAAGAAATACTTGTAAAAAAGAATAGGGAAGACCTATAAAAAAACAGAGAACAAGTAATAAAATGGTAGCAAGTATATACCTTGGAGAAGGTAATGGCAACCCACTCCAGTATTCTTGACTGGATAATGAGGAGCCTGGTGGGCTACAGTCCATGCGGTCACAAGAGTTGGACACGACTGAATAACTAAACCTTAAGTACATACCTATCAGTTAATATTTACTTTAAATATCAAGGACTAATTAATGGACTCAATTAAAAGACATGGGATGGCTGTATTTAAAAAATAAGACACATGTATGTGGTACTTACAAGACACTCACTTTAGAAATAAAGTCTCACTCTGAAAGTGAGAGGATGGACAAAATATTTCATGCAAATGGGAATGACAGGAAAGTTGGGGGAGGGATAATTATATCATGTAAAATAAATTCTAAAACAAAATGTGTATCAAGAGACAAGGAAGGACATCATATAATGATAAAGAGGTCAATTCCAAAAGAGAATATTACACCCATTAACATATGCACCCAATACAGAAGTAATGAAATATATAAAGTAAATACTAACAGTCAAAAAGGGAGAAACTGACAACAATTCAAGAATATTATGGGTCTTTAACACCCCCACTTAAATCAATGGACAGGTCATACAGACAGAAATTCAATAAGGTAACAGAGGTCTTAAATGACACAATAAGTAGTTGAACTTAATAAGTATCTCGAGAACATGCTATCTAAAAACAGCAAAATACAAATTTGTTGCAAGTATACATGGACCATTCCTCAGGGTAGGTCACATACTAGGCCATTAAACAAGTCTAACACATTTAAGAAGGAAAAAAAAAATCCAAAACACAATGACCTGAAACTAGAAATCAATTACAAACATAAAAATGAGGGAAATACAAACACATTCAGACTAAACCATATGATAATTATATAACCAATAGGTCAATGACAAAATCAAAGAGGAAATCAGAAAATATTTTGAGGTAAATGAAAATGTAAACATAACTTTCCAAAATCTATGGATATGGCAAAGGCAGTTTTATGAGGAAAGTTTATAGTGATAAATGCAATAAAGATCATAGAGGAAATAAATAAATAGAAACTAACAAAACAATAGAAAAGATCCAACCAAGTACTTGTTCTTGTAAAAATAAACACAATTGATGTATCTTTAACAAGGCTCACCAAGAAGAAAAGATTAAAGACAAATAAGCCAAATACAAAAAAAGAGGAGAAATAATAATTGTCATCATAGAGACACAAAACAAATCATAGAACACTGTGCAAAGTTATATGTCAACAAATTCCAACCTAAAAAAATGGACAAATTCTTAGAAATATTAAACCTTCAAAGACTGAATTAGAAATAGACAGACAATCTGAACAGACTGATCACTAGTAATGAAATTGAATTTACTATATGAAAACCACACACACACACACACACACACACACACAAGTCCAGGATTAGATGGCTTCATAGGGAATTTCTCCCAAACATATATAAGAAAACTAACACTTATCCTCAAACTATTCCAAAAAAGAAGAGGATTCAACACTTCCAAATTCATTATCTGAAGCCACCATCACCCTGATATAACAATAATACAAAGACATTACAAAAATTATGGGCCAATAACTCGGAGGAAATATATGCAAGAATCCTCAAAACATTACCAAACTAAATTCAACATACATAAAAATGGATCAGATCCCATGTTCAAATGGTATTTATCCGATGGATGCAACAGTGGTTCAATATCTGCAAATCCATCAAGTGATACACCACATTAAAAGAAAGGGAAGGATGTAAATTGGTGCAAGCACTGTGGAGAACACTATGGAGATTCCTTACAAAATTAAAATTAGAAATATCATATGATCCAGCAGTCCCATTCCTGGGCATATATGTGGAGAAAACTAACTTGAAAAGATATATGCACCTCAGTGTTCACTGCAGTAGTATTTACAATAGCCAAGTCATGGAAGCAAGTTAAATGCCCACCAATAGATGAATGGATACAGAACATGTGGTACATATATACAAGGGAATACTATTAAGCCAAAGAAAATAATGAAATAATGCTATTTGTAGCAACATGAATGAACCTAGAGATTACCATTGTTGTTACTATTGTTGTTCA
Source organism: Muntiacus reevesi (assembly GCF_963930625.1). Classification (NCBI taxonomy): domain Eukaryota; kingdom Metazoa; phylum Chordata; class Mammalia; order Artiodactyla; family Cervidae; genus Muntiacus; species Muntiacus reevesi. Next base: position 46,452,396 of record NC_089271.1, read on the forward strand.
GTCTCTAAGTCATGTTCAATTCTTTGTGACCCCATGGAATGCAGCATGTTAGGCTCCTCTGTCCTCCACTATCTCCCAGAGTTTGCTCAAATTCATGTCCATTGAGTCAGCGATGCTAACTAACCATCTCATCCTCTGCAGTGAAGTAAGTCAAAGAGAGAAAATGTCATATTATATCACTAATATATGAAATCTAATTTTTGTAATGATACAAATGAAATTACTTACAAAACTGAAACAGACTTACAGGTATAGAAAGTAAACTTATGGTTGCCAAGGATGAAATGTGGGGGAAAGGATAATTCAGGAGCTTGGGATTAACATACACATACTACTACATACATGATAGATAATCAACAAGAACCTATGGTACAGGGAACAGGTATGGTACAGGGAACTCTACTCAATATTCTGGAATAGCCCATATAAGAAAATAATCTGAAAAAGAATGAATATATGTCTATGTATAGCTGGATCACTTTGCTGGACATCTGAAATTAAAAGAACATTGTAAATCAACTATACTTGAATAAAATTTAAATTGAAAGAAAATCAGTAAAGTAGATCAACAGGAAAATGATGGGGAAGAAATGCTCAACTTCACTCAAAATTAAAAAAATGAAAATTAAACTTACATGGCAAAGGACATTATTAACAAAATTAACAGAAAACCTACAAAATGGTAGAAAATATTTGAAAGTGATATGAGAAATATCCAAAATTTGTAAACATCTCATACAACTCAATATCAAAGAAGATACCCAATTTAAAAATGAGCAGAAAACTTGAATGGGTATTTAACTTTAAGAGATATGCTGGTGTTCAACTGGCACATGAACAAAAGCCCAAAATCACTAATCATCAGAGAAATGCAAATCAAAACCACAATGAGTTTTCACCTTACATCTTTCACCTTACATCATATGACTGTCATCACATATTAGACCAGGAAAAGCTCAACTTAAGAGGATATGAACATTTTATCCACCACAGTGTGGTGAAATTAGTATATCAATTACAGGAGGAAAAATGGGAAAAACCAATGCATGTGGAGATGTAAAAGCAACAAAAACCCAAAACAAACAAACAAACAAAAAAAAAACACAACAATAACAACAATGGGTCAATGAGGAAATCAAAAAATAAATCAGAAAGAAAATACCTTGAGACAAATGAAAATAAAAATGCAACTTTCCAAAATCTATGGAATTCAGCAAAATCTGTTCTAAAAGGGAAGTTTAGAGCAATACAGGCCTGCCTCAAGAAACAAGAAAACTCACAAATAAAGAATCTAACCTGTTTCTTATCTAGGGTGAAACAGATCACCAGCCCAGGCTGGATGCATGAGACAAGCGCTTGGGCCTGGTGCACTGGGAAGACCCAGAGGAATCGGGTGGAGAGGAAGGTGGAAGGGGGGATCAGGATGGGGAATACATGTAAATCCATGGCTGATTCATGTCAATGTATGACAAAAACCACTATAATGTTGTAAAGTAATTAGCCTCCAACTAATAAAGATAAATGGAAAAAAATGTAAAAAAATACAAATAAAGCAAATGATTAAACTGTTAAAAAAAAAAAAGAATATAACCTCTCATCTAAAGTAATTAGAAAGATAGAAACAAATCATTCTCAAAGTCACCAGAGGAAAGAAATAATAAAGATCAGAAAGAAAATAAGTAAAATAGAGACCAAAAAATAAAAATAGAACTTAAGTATGAAAGTAAAAGACCTCTAGTCTTCCCTGGTGGCTCAGATGGTAAAGAATCTGCTTTCAATGAGGGAGACTCTGGTTCGATTTCTGGGTTGGGAAGATCCCTTGGAGAAGGGAATGGCTACCCACTCTAGTATTCTTGCCTGGAGAACTCACGGATAGAGGAAACTGACAGGCTACAGTCCATGAAGTTGCAAAGAGTCAGGCACGACTGAGTGATTCAAACTGTAAAACATTGATGAAATAAGTTGAAGATGATATAAGTAAATGAAAAGTTATCCCATGTTCATGTACTGGAAGGAATAATATTGTTAAAAAATATCCATACTTCCCAAAGCAATATGCAGATATAATGTAATCCAAACCAAAATATCTATGATATTTTTCACTGAACTAGAACAAAAAATAATCTGAAGTATATATGGAACCACAAAAAGCTCCAAATAGCCAAAGCTTGATAAAAATGAACAAAGCTGGAGGTAACATGCTCCCTGCCTTCAAGCTATATTATGAATCTGGAATAATCAAAACAGTAGTGGGACATATACAGACACATAGATCAATGTAACAGAATGGAGAGTCCAGAAATGAACTTATGCACTTATGCCCAAATAATCTATGAAAAAGGAGGCAAAAATCTACAACGGGGAAAAAACAGTTTCTTCATTATGTGTTGTAGGGAAAACTTTACAGCTACAATTAAAACAATGAAATTAGAGCATTTCTTGTATCATATACAAAAAATAAATCCAAAATGATTAAAGACTGAAATGTCTATTATAGAAACCAGGAAAGTCCTGAAAGAAAACATAGGCAGAACACTCTGACAGAAATTGTAACTATATATATATATGGTGGGGGGATCTGTGTCCTCAGGCAAAGGAAACAAAAGTAAAACAAATGGGACCTCTTAAACCTAAAAGATTTTGCACAGCAAAATGAAACAAAAAAGCAACCTACTGAATGGGAGAATATACTTTCAAATTATATGACAGAGAAGGGTTATTATCCAAAATACATAAAGAGCTCATACAATGCAGCATTTAAAAATCCTTCAAAAAAAGTGGACAGATCTGAATGGTCATTTTTTTTTGTAAGGAAGCATATAGATAGCTAGCATCACATGAAAAAATACCCAACGTTGCAAATCATGAAAGAAACACAAATCAAAACCAATTATACAGAGTGAAGTAAGCCAGAAAGAAAAGCATCATTACAGTATACTAACGCATATATATGGAATTTAGAAAATGGTAATGATAGCCCTATATGTGAGACAGCAAAAGAGATACAGATGTATAGAACAGTCTTTTGGTCTCTGTGGGAGAGGGCGAGGGTGGGATGATATGGGAGAATGGCATTGAAATGTGTAAAGTATCATATGTGAAATGAGTCGCCAGTCCAGGTTTGATGCATGATACAGGGTGCTTGGGGCTGGTGCACTGGGATGACCCAGAGGGTTAGGGTGGGGAGGGAGGTGGGAGGGGGGTACAGGATGGGAAACCCATGTACACCCATGGTGGACTCATGTCAATGTATGGCAAAACCAATACAATGTTGCAAAGTAAATAAATAAATAAAACTGGAAAAAAAAAACCAGAAAGAGATATCATCTTACACCTGTGAAAATTATCATCAAAAGTCTATAAATAAAAAAATGTTAGTGTGGATATGTAGAAAAAGGAGCCCTAACACACTTGATGAGAATGTTTATTTTTGCATTCACAATGGAAAATATATGAAGGTTTCAAAAAAGTAAAATTATAATTACCATATGATCTAGCAATTTCACTCCTAGGTATGTATCTTAACAAAATGAAAACACGAATTCGAAAAGATATATGCACCCCAATGTTCATAGCATCATTACTTATCATAACCAAGATCCAGAGGCAACCTAAGTGTCCATGAACAAGTGGATAGATATAGAAGATCATACACACATACACACAGAAGATTATTACTTAGCCACAGAAAGAATGAAAATTTTCCATTGCAATCATATGAATGAACCTTGAGTGTAGTCTGCTTAGTGGAGTGACTCAGATAGAGAAAGTTAAATAAATACTCTATTATCATTTATATGTCTAATCTATAAAATAAACAATTGAATATAATAAAACAGAAACAATTATATAGAACAAACTAGAGGTTGTCATTGGTGAGAAGGAAGATTGGAAGGGTGGGATAGGTATAGATTAAGATGTACAAACTATCATGTGTAAGATTAGTAAACTTCAAGGATCTATTGTAAATAGCCAGTATTTTATAATAATTTTAAATAGAGTTTAATCTATAAAAATATAAAATAGATGACCAGTAAAAGTTTGATACATATAGCAAAGCGCTCAAAGGTGGTGTTCTGGGACAACCCAGAGGGATGGGGTGGGGAGGGAGGTGGATGGGGGTTCAGGATAGGGGGGTGCATATGGATCCATGGCTGATCAACCATAGTTTTGTGAAGTGATTGTCCTCTAATTGAAATAAATTAATTAAAAATATTGAATCACTATGTTGTATATCAGAAAGTAATATGATATTTCAAATCAACTGTAATTTTAAAAAGAAAGAAACATCTTAAATGAAATTGTAAGCACAACATACCAAAATATATGGATGTTTGAAAATTAGTTCTAATTTGGTAGTTTATTATGACAAATGTTTACAATAAGAAAAAAATCTCAACCTAACATTACTCCCCAAGGTAATAGTAAAGGAGAAAATGCCAAATCACAAATTTAGCATAAGAAGGGATAAAATAAAAAGCAGAAATAAGTGAAATATAGACCAGAAACACTACATTAACGATCAACATATCTACTACTTGACTTTTGAAGATAAACAAAGTTGACAAAATTTTAGCAAGAATAACAAGAAAAACACCACTTAAACAAATACTCAGAAATTAAGAGTGGAAACATTACCACTGACACAAAGGATTACAAGAATCAACAATGAATAATATGTCCAAACTGGGTAACCTAGAAGAAATGAGAAATTCCCCAAAGCATGCAACTAACCAAGACTGAATCATGAGGAAATAGAAAATCTGAACAGATCAATATGGAGCATGGTGATTGAATTAGCAATCAAAAATCTCCAGTACAAAACCCCATCACCAAATGGTTTTGCATTGAATTCTATGAAACATTAAAGAAATGATGTGAAGTGGTAACTATGTGTGAGAATAGATGTCAACTGCAAGGAGATCCAACCAGTCCATCCTAAAGGAGATCAGTCCTGGGTGTTCATTGGAAGGAATGATGCTGAAGCTGAAACTCCAATACTTTGGCCACCTCATGTGAAGAGTTGACTCGTTGGGAAAGACCGTGATGCTGGGAGGGATTGGGGGCAGGAGGAGAAGGGGACGACAGAGGATGAGATGGCTGGATGGCATCACCAACTCGATGGGCATGAGTTTGAGTAAACCCTGGGAATTTGTGATGGACAGGGAGGCCTGGCGTGCTGCAATTCATGGGGTCATAAAGAGTCGAACACGACTGAGTGACTGAATTGAACTGAACTGAATGGCTCAATGATAATCATTTTATAATATATGTGTGGGAATGCAAACTAGTACAGCCACTATGAAGAACAGTGTGGAGATTCCTTAATAAACTGGAAATAGAACTGCCATATGACCCAGCAATCCTACTTCTGGGCATACACACTGAGGAAACCAGATCTGAAAGAGACACGTGCACCCCAATGTTCATTGCAGCACTGTTTATAATTGCCAGGACATGGAGGCAACCTAGATGCCCATCAGCAGACGAATGGATAAGGAAACTGTGGTACATATACACAATGGAATATTACTCAGCCATGAAAAAGAATTCATTTGAATCAGTTCTAATGAGATGGATGAAACTGGAGCCCATTATACAGAGTGAAGTAAGCCAGAAAGATAAAGACCAATACAGCATACTAACACACATATATGGAATTTAAAAAGATGGTAATAGTAACCCTATATGCAAAACAGAAAAAGGGACACAGATGTACAGAACAGACTTTTGGACTCTGTGGGAGAAGGCGAGGGTGGGATGTTCTGAGAGAATAGCATTGAAACAAGTATGCTATCAAGGGTGAAACAGATCACCAACCCAGGTTGGATGCGTGAGACTAGTTCTCAGGGCTGGTGCACTGGAAAGACCCAGAAGGATGGGATAGGGAGGGAGGCAGGAGGTGGGATCAGGACGCGGAACACATGTAAATCCATGGCTGATTCATGTCAATGTATGGTAAAAACCACTACAATATTGTAAAGGAATTAGCCTCCAACTAATAAAAAAAAAATGAAAAAAAAAAAAAATAAAAAATCTATAACTCTTGAAACCATATATATATATATATATGTGTGTGTGTGTGTGTGTGTGTGTGTGTGTGTGTAAAAGCACATTGTACATTTTAAGTTTATACAAGTTTATATTTCAATTATGTTTCAATAAAGCTGTAAAATTATTTTCTTTTATTTTTCTGGCTATACCATGTGGCTTGCACACATGGACTCCTAGCCAGTGGATTAACAGGGAATTGCCAATCATCTTTTTTTGTTTGTTTGTTTTCTGTGGAGGGTACACTGTGTGGCTTGCAGGATCTTAGTTCCTTGACCAGGGATCAAAATTGGACCCATAGCAGTTAAAGTGCTAAGTCTTAACCACTGGACAACCAGGGAATTAATAAAGTGGTAGCAAAAGTAGTGTAATCTGCCACATCAACAGGCTAAAGAACAAGTATGATTATATCAATTGACAGAAAAATCATGTAAGTAAATCCAACAATGATTTACAATAAAAAACACCAGTACATTATCAAAAAATGGAAACTTCCTCAACTTTATAAAGAGTGTCTACAGAATTCCCTCAACTAACTTTGCACATAATGGTGAAAGACTGCATACTTTCCCCTTAATATCATAAACAAGACAATTGTGTCTGTTTGTATGGCTATTACTGAATATATTATATTAGTAGAATTTTTAACCGGTGCAGTAAGACAAAAAAAAGAAAGAAAAAAAAAAAAGCAAAAGTTTACAGACTGTAAAAGGAGAAATTATAATGTTCCTTTCTGCAGATGACATGGTAGTCACTCTAAATTCACAAGAAATCTACAAAAATATAACTTCTTAAGTCAACTAAGTTTATTAATCAATGTTCCATTGTTTGATATCAACACACAAGAATCAGCACATCTCTATATAGTAAAATCAAGCATGTGGAAACTAAAATTAAAAGCAGAGTACAATTTAAGTTAACTCTAAAAAAATCAAACACTTAGTAATAAATCCAAGAAGATATGTCCAAGGTAAATGTGTTGAAAATGCTCAGGAAAACTTCAGTGAAGACCCAAACAAAAGAAAGCTGATGCTGTGTTTATAGATTTAAAAACAGCATACTTAATATGTCAATTCTTTTAAAATGTGTATGTAGAACAAATGAAAAAAAATAGAAAGGATTTTTATAAACACAATCTTATTTTGAAATGTATATGAAAAATATATATACCAGAATAAGTAAAATAATTTTCAAAGAAAATTACATGGAGATCAGCCAAGATAATGGAATAGAAAGTTCTAAAGCTCAGCTCCTGTCGCAGGAACACCAAAATCACCTCTATTTGCAGAGCAATCATTGATGAAAAAGACCAGGACTTACTGGAAAAAAATATACAGCTAAAGATACAAAGCAAGGGCTTCCCTGGTGGCTCACCAATAAGGAATCCACCAGCAATACAGGAGCCACAGACCTGGGTTCAATCCCTGAATCAAAAAGATCCCCTGGAGGATGGCATGGTAACCCACTCCAGTATTCCTGCCTGGAGAATCCCATGAAAGGAGGCCCCTGGCAGGCAGTCCATAGGGTCAGAAAGAGTCAGACATGACTGAAGTGACTTGACACACACAAAGACATAAAGAATGAACCACAGTGAGATTAGTAGGAGGGATGGGCTCATGACATAATCAAATCACATACACCAGGTGGGCAATATACACACACACCTGGAGAATACTTGCATTGCAGAGGGAGACCATTGGAATAAGAGTTCTGAACCTAACAACTGCCTCCCCACCCTGGGGTTCCTGCATCAGGAAAATGAGCCTCCAGAGCATTTGGCTTTGAAAGCCAGCAGGGCTTAATTTTGGGAATCCCATAGGACTGAGGTAAATAAATACTTCACTTTTAAAGAGCACACACAAAATCCCACAGGCTCTGGGAAACAGGGCAAAAGAAGCGAATGACAAATGATTTCAGCATCCTTGCCTTGAGAACCCCATGAACAGTATGAAAAGGCAAAAAGATAGGATACTGGAAGATAAGCACCCAGATCAGTAGGTATCAAAATACTAGTGGAGAAGAGCAGAGAAATAGCTCCAGAAAGAATGAAGAGTTGGAGCAAAAGCAGAAATTATGCTGGGTTGTGGATGTGTCTGGCGGTGAACGTAAAGTCCAATTCTGTAAAGAATAATATTGCATAGGAACCTGAAATGTTAGGTGCATGTATCAAGGTAAATCGTAAGTGGTCAAACAGGAGATTGCAATCATGAACACCAAAATTATAGGAATCAGTGAACTAAAGTGGATGGGAATGGGCAAATTTAATTCAAATGATCATTATATCTACTACTGTGGACAAGAATCCCTTAGAAGAAATGGAGTAGCCCTCATAGTCAACAAAAGAGTCTAAAATGCAGTACTTGGGTACAATCTCAAAAAAAACATGTTCTCGGTTCATTTCCAAGACAAACCATTCAACATCACAGTAATCCAAGTCTATGCACCAACCACTAATGCCAAAGAAGCTGAAGTTGAATGGGTCCATGGAAAGCTACAGCCTTTCAGACCAAACACCAAAAAAAGATGTCCTTTTCATCATAGAGGGCTGGAATGCAAAAGTAGGAAGTCAAGAAATACCTTCAGTAATGGGCAAGTTTGGCCTTGGAGTACAAAATGAAGCAGGGAAAGACTGACAGAATTTTGCCAAGTGAATGCACTGGTCATAGCAAACACCCTCTTCCAACAACAGAAGAGATGACTGTACACATGGACATCACCAGATGGTCAATACCAAAATCAGATAGATTATATTCTTTGCAGCCAAAGATGGAGAATCTCTACATAATCAGCAAAAACAAGACTGGGAGATGACTATGGCTCAGATCATGAACTTCTTATTGTAAAATTCAGACTTAAATTGAAGAAAGTAGGGAAAACCAATAGACCATTCATCATTAGATCATCATTAGATAATGCCACTCTAATGGAAGAAAGTGAAGAGGAACTAAAGAACCTCTTGATGAGGGTGAAGGAGGAGAGTGAAAATCTGGCTTGAAACTCAACAAGTGAAAAAAAAAATGAAAAAACTAAGATCATGGCATCTGGTCCCATCACTTCGTGTCAGATAGAAGAGGAAAAAGTGAAATCAGTGACATTTTATTTTCTTGGGCATCAAAATCACTGTGGATGGTGACTGAATCCATGAAATTAGAAGACACTTGCTCCTTGGAAGAATAGCTATGACAAACCTAGACAACCAATTAAAAAGCAGAGACATCACTTTGCCAGCAAAGGCCTATATAGTCAAAATTAGCTATTCCAGTAGCCATGTATGGATATGAGAGTTCGACCATTATGAAGGCTGAGCACCTTAGAATTGATGCTTTTGAATTGTGCAGTAGTAGAATCATGAGAGTCCCTTGGACAGCAAAGAGATCAAACTAGTCAATCCTAAAGGAAGTACCGTTAGTCACTCAGTCATGTCTGACTCTTTGCAATCCTATGGACTGTAGTCCACCAGGCTCTTCTGTCGGTGGAATTCTCCAGGCAAGAATACTGGAATGGTTTTCTGTGCCCTTCTCAAAGGGCATAAACCCTGCTATTCATTGGAAGGACTGATGCTGAAGCTGAATCTCCAATACTTTGGCCACATGATTCAAAGAGCTGACTCTTTGGAAAAGACCTTGACACTAGGAAATATTAAAGGTAAAAGATGGGTGTGACAAAGGATGAGATTGTTAGATCTCAGCATCACTGACCCAGTGGACATGAATTTGAGCAAACTTTGGGAGATAGTGGAGGACAGAGGAGCCTGGCACGCTACAATCCATGAGGTTGCAAAGAGTTGGACATTACTTAGTAACTGAACGACAACAACAATCATTCATGGAGGAGAGTACAAATTCAGAATTGTAAAAACATATTTGAAATTAAGAGATGAGCAAATTAAAATAGTCACACTTATATAAAGGGTGCTGTATTAAAGCCTCATGGTAACTAGAAGCCATAAATATATAACATATACACAAAAAGTAAAAGATATCCAAACATGATAGTAAAGACAGTCATCAAGTCATGAGAGGTGAGAACAAAAGATGAAGAAGGGAATAAAGACCTACAAAACAACCCCAACACAACTAAAAAGATCTCAGCAAGAGTATGTGTGTGTGTTCAATTACTAAGTCAGAAAGAACATATATATCACTAATTACCTTAAGTGTAAAAGGAATAAATGCTCCAATCAAAATACATACTGTGACTAAATTGACACAAAAACAAGACCTGTAGATATGCTGCCTACAAGAGACTCACTTCAGATCTAAAGACATACACAGATGAAAGTAAGTGGATGGAAAAAAGCAAATGGAAGTCTGAAGAAAGCAGGAGTAATGATACTTAAACAAAATGGACTTTAAAATAAAGACTGTTACAAAAGACAAAAAGGACACTACATAATGATCAAGGGATCAATCTAAGAAAATGAATATGAAAAGAATAACTCTCCCTGATACTATAGTTCATTGCATAGTTGTAATAAGCAAGAAAATGTGGTACTGACAGAGGACTTTTGAGAAATCTATATTAGCAGTTCAATGGAAGAAGGTAGTCTATTAACAATTGTCAGCGAGCCATTGAACTACCACAGTGGGGAAGAAGGAAAGGACAAGAAAAGAAAGAAAAAAGGAAGGAGGGGAGGGAGCATTGAAATTGACCTTTAAACCTCAAACCTTATACAAAATTTAATTCAAAATAGATCATAGATTTAAGCATAAAACTTCTGAAACAGAAGAGAAAATATTTATGACATAGAGCTAGCAGTGTTTTTAAACTGACAAGAAAAACACAACTCATAAAAGGAAAAAATGGGCTTCATAACAGTTTAAAACTTTTGATTTTTGACATACTCTGTTAAGATGATAAACAAACAAACTAGAGAATAGGATAACAAAGTACTTGTATATAGTATATATAAAGAACTCTCAAAATTGCACAATAAGCAATTATTCAGTTTAAAAAGTGAAAAAGATATGAACAAACATTTCACAAAAGAGGATATATATGGATGGCAACAAACCCATGAAAATATGGTACATATACACAATGAAATATTACTCAGCCATTAAAAAGAATATATTTTAATCAGTTCTAATGAGATGGATGAAACTGGAGCCCATTATACAGAGTGAAGTAAGCCAGAAAGATAAACACCAAGACAGTATACTAACGCATATATATGGAATTTTAAAAAGATGATAATGATAACCCTATATGCAAGACAGAAAAAGAGACACAGATGTATAGAACAGACTTTTGGACTCTGGGAGACTGTGAGGGTGGGATGATCTGAGAGAATAGCATTGGAACAAGTATATTATCAAGTGTGAAACAGATCGCCAGCCCAGGTTGGATGCATGAGACAAGTGCTCAGGGCTGACGCACTGGGAAGACCCCGAGGGATGGGGAACACATGTAAATCCATGGCTGATTCATGTCAATGTATGGTAAAAACCACTACAGTATTGTAAAGTAATTAGCCTCCAACTAATAAAAATAAATGAAAAAAAAAAAAAGTAAAGAAAACCCAGAGTGAAAAAAAAATTACAATGCGAATGAAAAAAAACGAAAAGAAAATGTAGTCATCAGTAGCCATCAGAGAAATGCAAATTAGAACCATAGTGTGATATCCCTATACACTTATCAGAATGGCTAAAGTCAAATATAGTATTAAAAAGAAATTCTGACAGAAATGTAAAGGCAATGCATTGCTCATACCTTGCTGGTGGGAATGCAAAATAATACAAACTCTGGAGAAAAGTATGAGATTTTTAACAATATGTATACACTTTACCATATGACCTTTGTGAACACAAAGTAATCTCGAATATATACAACCTTATTCCAACTGAATAATGTGAACACTTTAAATATCCTTCAACAAGTGAATAAACAAACTGCGGTACAACCATGCTATTCAGAAATAAAAATAAATCAGTGTTAAATAGATGAAATCACTTGGGTGGATCTCAAAGGAATAATGCTAAGTGAAAAATGTTACATAATGTATTATTCCATATAATTACATTTATTGTGATGACAAAATTATAAAGATTGAGAATGGATTAGTGGTTTACAGAAGGTAGGGAGTGAGGGAAATGTGGTTAACTTAGTATAAAGAGGTAGTATAAGGTACACTGGTAGTGATAGAATCCTTCTGTAATTAGCTTTTCGTGGTGGATACATGAGTCTACATATATGGCTAAATTGTATAGAATTGTATTCTATATGCACACATATGAAGTTAGTGAAAATCAATAAGTTCTGTGGATTGTATCAATGTCAATTTTGTAGTTTTGATATTATATTATAGTTATGTAAGATTTTTCTTTTGGGGAAAACTATGTGAAGAGTACATAGTAACTCCCTGTACATTTCTATGAAACTTCATGTGAATCTACAACTCTTTCAAAATTGAAAAAAAATTAAATCTATTCCCAGAGCCTTTTTATAGATAAGTTTGACTCATATACATTTATTATAATTACTGACCCATTTGAATACTACTCTAACAATTTTATCTCGTTTTCTATTTATCATAATTTTCATTCTTCATTTCCTGAATTTGTTGGTTTGATCAAATTTTATTTTTTTTTTATTCTCTTTTGGTTTGGAATTTATACATGCTAATTTTTTTCTTTTAGTGTTTAACCTTAAATTGTAATATGCATTTCTAACAAAGTCTAAGGTATATTGATCCTCAGTATGAAAAGAATCCCAGAATGCTTTCACTTTTCTCTGACTTTCTGCTTTTTCATCTTTAATATTATTGATGTGTAGCCATTTATCTACACTTTGATTTAAACACTTCTCAGATTATTTTTATTTCTATACTTGTTTAGATATATCAACACATTTTATTAGATTTTCATCTACTCTTTCCTTTTGCTGAAGTAACATCCTTTACTAGTTCTTTTAATGTAGGTCAGTTGGTGATAAGTTTGCAGAGATTTTACATGGAATTTATATATCTGAAAAAAATATGTAATTTCACTCTTGATTTACACTGAGTATAGAATTATCTGCTTGAAGAACTTTTTCCTCAACATTTAGAAGATAATCTATCTTTTCCCAGCAGCTATTGTTGCTAATGAAAAGTTTTCTGTTAACCTAATTATTATTCCTTTAGAGGTGTCCTGATTTTTCTTCTTTTTTAGCATTTAATTATTTCTCTTTTTGAATTAAGATATATTTGACATATAAGGTTATGTAAAATTAAAGTGTGAAACATTAGTGTGGTACATTTACATATTGTAAATGTCATTGTAACAACAATTAGCACCTCTATTATATCATATAATTATTTCTTTTTGTGATTGGAATAATTATGACCTTATAGTAAGTTTGAAGATTATAATACAGTGTAGTTGTTTCTTTTAGCTATACTGTACAACAGATATCTAGGATTTGTTTACTACTCATTGCAAATTTGCATTTTTAAACAGTATCTATTCTTTCATACCCTGGTAATCATAATTTTGCTCATTGCTTTTGCAAATTTTACGTTTTTAGATTCCACATATAACTGGTGTACAAATCATTTGTGTGTCTCTTCCTGGCTTATCTCAAATGGCGTATAGCTGTTGTAAATACTGCTGCAATAAGCATAGGGGTGCATAATCTCTTCAGTATTTTGTCTTCACTTCCTCTGGTTATATACCTAGAAGTGGAATTGATGGATCATGTAGTAGATTCTATTTTTAATTTATTGAGAAGTTGTCACATGATTTTCTATGGTGAACTCATTTAAATGTCCACCAACAATGAACTAGGGTTTCCTTTTCTCTCCATGCTTGCCAGCCCTTATCTCTAGTCTTCTTGATGATAGCCATTCTAACAGGTTTGAAGTGATATCTCATTGTGGTTTTGATTTGATTTTACCTGGTTGTTAGTAATATTGAGCATCCTTTAATGCACCTGTTGTCCATTTGTTTATCTTCAGTGAGAAATATATATATTTAATTCCTCATTGGAAAAGACCCTGATGCTGGCAAAGATTGAAGGTGGGAGGAGAAGGGGAGGACAAGGATGAGATGGTTGGATGGCATCACGGACGCCATGGACATGAATTTGAATAGGCTCCAGGAGTTGGTGATGGACAGGGAAGCCGAGTGTGCTGCAGTCCATGGGGTCACAAAGAGTGGACATGGCTGAGTGACTGAACTGAACTGCTTTTTAAATTGAGTTGTATGCTTTGTTTGGTTTGCTATTGCATTGTATGAGTTCTTTAAATATTTTGGATACTAACTCCTTATTCAATATATGATTTGCAAGCATTTTCTCCCATTCTGTAGGTTACCTTTTCATTTTGTTGTTTCTTTTACTGTACAGAAGCTCTTAAGTTTGATGCAGTCCTTTGTTGATTTTTGTTATTGTCATTTATGCTTTTGTATCATGCCAAGACCAATGTCAAAGACCTCCCTCCTCACAATTTCTTCTAAGAGTTTTATGGTATCAAGTCTTAGTTTAAGTCTTTGATCTATTTTAAGTTAATTTTTGTGAGTGGTGAAAACAGTGGTGCAGTTTCATTGTCCTGCATGTATTTAGTTTTCTCAAGAGCATTTGTTGGAGAACTTCCCTTCCCCATTGCATAACTTTGATCCCTTTTTAAATTTTAGTTAATTATATATATAAGGGTTTAATTCTGGGCTCTTATTTCTGCTTCATTTGTCTGTTTATATATGTGTCTCTTTATGCCAGTACAATAGTGTTTTAATAGCTTTAAGTTTGTAGTGTAATTTGAAAACAGGACAAGTAATACCTCTAAATTTATTCATTTTTTAAAAAAAACTTATTTTTAATTGAGGAAAACTTGCTTTACACTGTTGTGTTGGTTTCTGCTGTAAAACAATGCAAAATTAGTCATAATTATACATATATCACCTCCGTCTTGAGCCTCCCTCCCCTCCTCCTCCCCCAATCCTGTAGATCATTCATTTTTCTCTGAGGATCACTCTGTCTAATTGTGTTTACTTTAGCTTTATAAAAGTTTTAGAATTTTTTTCTATTTCGAGGAAAACTTTCATTGGAATTTTGATAAGGATTGCATTGAAAATATGGTTTTGGGTAGTATGGACATTTCAACAACATTAACTCTTCAGATCCATGGACACAGGATGTTTTTCCATTTGTTTGTATATTCTTCAATTCCTTCCAATGAAACTTATAGTTCTCATTGTATAGATATTCATCTCCTGCTTTAAACTATTTTTTCTAAAATTTTCTTTCCATTATGGTGAAAGAGACAATTTTCTCTATTTTTCAGAAATTTTATTTTTAGTGTATAAAAGTTCAACTAACCTCTATATGTTGATTTTATATCTTGAAACTTGATTGAATTCCTTGACTAGTTCCAACAGTTTCGTTGTTGTTGTTGTTTAGTCTGTGGGATCTGTTACACACAAAAAAATATCATTTGCAAATAATGAAAAATTTACTTCTTCCTTTCTGATCTGGATCTTTCTTTGTCTTGCCTAATTAGGGAAGATTTCCAGTGCTATATTGAATAAGAGTGACGAGAATGGGCAACCATGGCTTTTTCCTGATTTTATAAGGAAAGTTTTCAACTTGTCCCCTTTGAGTACTGTGGATTTGCAATATATAGCCTTTTATCGTGTCATAGTATGCCCCTAATATACCAAATTTTTTGAGTGTTTTTATCATGAAAAGTTATTATATTTTATCAAATGATTTTTCTGCACCTATTGAGTAGATTATATTATATTTACCTTTAATTCTGTTAGTATATTGCATGAAATTTGTTGATTTGCATTTGTTGAACAAGCCTAGCATCTCAGAGATAAATTGCAGTTTGTAATGTTAAATAATTATTTTATTGTGTTCTTCAGTTTGATTTGCTATTTTTTTGGAATTGAATTTATTTATTTGTTTTATCTTTAATTACATGATAATGCCTTTGCATATTGTGTTACTTTCTGTCATACATCAGCATGAATCAGCTATTGGTATGCTTAGGCCCCTAACTTTTGAATCTCCATCCAGCTACCACCCTATCCAAACCCTCTAGGTTGTCTCAGAGCACTGGATTTGAGTTCTCTATGTCATAGAGCAAATTCCCACTGGCTATCTAACTTACGTATGATAGTATATATGTCTCAATGCTACTCTCCCAATTCATCCCTCCCTCTTCTGCTCCTACTGTGTGCACAAGTCTGTTTCTCTATATCTGCATCTCAATTGCTCCCTTGCAAATAGGTTCATCAATACCATCCTTCTAGATTCCATATGTATGTGTTATTATATGATATTTGGTTTCCTCTTTCTGAATTTCTTCACCCTGTATAATAGGCTATAGGTCCATGCACTTCACTAGAACTTACTCAAATGTATTCTCTTTTAAAGCTGAGTAATATTCCATTGTATATAAGTACCACAACCTCCTTATTCATTCATCAGTTGATGGACATCTAGTTTGCTTCCATGTCCTTCCCCAGTAGTGGGATTGTTGAGATATACGGTATTCCTAGCTTTTAAAGAAATCTTCATACAGTTCTCTATAGTGGCTCTATTAATTTACATTCCCATCAACAGTGCTAGAGGGTTCTCTTTTCTCCACACTTTCCCCAGTATTTATTGTTTGTAGATTTTTTTGATGATGGCCATTTTGAATGGTATGACGTGATACTTCGTTGTAGTTTTGATTTGTGGTTCTATAATAACAAGAGAAGTCGAACATCTTTTCATGTATTTATTAGGCATCTGTATGTCTTACTTGGAGAAATGTCTGTTTGGATCTTCTGCACACTATTTGGGTTGTTTATTTTCCTGGTATTGAGCTGTTTGTAGATTTTTATTTTTCATTTTTTTATCTTTGTATTATCTCATTTATTTATTTATTTTTTATTAGTTTGAAGCTAATTACTTCACAAAAGTTCAGTGGGTTTTGTCATACATTGACATGAATCAGCCATACAGTTACACGTATTTCCCATCCTGATCCCCCCTCCCACCTCCCTCTCCATCCGATTCCTCTGGGTCTTCCCAGTGCACCAGGCCCGAACACTTGTCTCATGCATCCCACCTGGATTGGTGATCTGTTTCACTATAGATAATATACATGCTGTTGTTTTGAAACATCCCACCCTCACCTTCTCCCAAAGAGTCCAAAAGTCTGTTCTGTACTTCTGTGTCTCTTTTTCTGTTTTGCATATAGGGTTATCATTACCATCTTTATAAATTCCATATATATGTGTTAGTATGTTGTAATATTCTATATCTTTCTGGCTTACTTCACTCTGTATGATGGGCTCCAGTATCATCCATCTCATTAGAACTGATTCAAATGAATTCTTTTTAATGGCTGAGTAATATTCCATGGTGTATATGTACCACAGCTTCCTTATCCATTCGTCTGCTGATGGGCATCTAGGTTGTTTCCATGTCCTGGCTATTATAAACAGTGCTGCGATGAACATTGGGGTGCACGTCTCTCTTTCAGATCTGGTTTCCTCAGTGTGTATGCCCAGAAGTGGTATTGCTAGGTCATATGACAGTTCTATTTCCAGTTTTTTAAGGAATCTCCACACTGTTTTCCATAGCGTCTGTACTAGTTTGCATTCCCACCAACAGTGTAAGAGGGTTCCCTTTTCTCCACACCCTCTCCAGCATTTATTGCTTGTAGACTTTTGGATAGCAGCCATCCTGACTGGCGTGTAATGGTACCTCATTGTGGTTTTGATTTGCATTTCTCTGATAATGAGTGATGTTGAGCATCTTTTCATGTGTTTGTTAGCCATCTGTATGTCTTCTTTGGAGAAATGTCTGTTTAGTTCTTTGGCATATTTTTTGATTGGGTCATTTATTTTTCTGGCATTGAGCTTCAGGAGTTGTTTTTATATTTTTTAGGTTAATCCTTTGTCTGTTGCTTCGTTTGCTATTATTTTCTCCCAATCTGAGGGCTGTCTTTTCACCTTTCTTATAGTTTCCATTGTAGTGCAGAAGCTTTTAAGTTTCATTAGGTCCTGTTTGTTTATTTTGGCCTTTATTTCCAATATTCTGGGAGGTGGGTCATAGAAGATCTTGGTGTGATTTATGTCGGAGAGTGTTTTGCCTATGTTCTCCTCTAGGAGTTTTATAGTTTCTGGTCTTACATTTAGATCCTTAATCCATTTTGAGTTTATTTTTGTGTATGGTGTGAGAAAGTGTTCTGGTTTCATTCTTTTACAAGTGGTTGACCTGTTTTCCCAGAACCACTTGTTAAAGAGTTTGTCTTTTTTCCATTGTATATCCTTGCCTCCTTTGTCAAAGATAAGGTGTCCATAGGTTCGTGGATTTATCTCTGGGCTTTCTATTCTGTTTCATTGGTCTATATTTCTGTCTTTGTGCCAGTACCATACTGTCTTGATGACTGTGGCTTTGTAGTAGAGTCTGAAGTCAGGCAGGTTGATTCCTCCAGTTCCATTCTTCTTTCTCAAGAATGCTTTGGCTATTCGAGGTTTTTTGTATTTCCATACAAATTGTGAAATTATTTGTTCTAGTTCTGTGAAAAATACCGTTGGTAGCTTGATAGGGATTGCATTGAATCTATAGATTGCTTTGGGTAGAATAGCCATTTTGACAATATTGATTCTTCCAATCCATGAACACGGTATGTTTCTCCATCTGTTTGTGTCCTCTTTGATTTCTTTCATCAGTGTTTTATAGTTTTCTATTTATAGGTCTTTCGTTTCTTTAGGTAGATATACTCCTAAGTATTTTATTCTTTTTGTTGCAATGGTGAATGGTATTGTTTCCTTAATTTCTCTTTCTGTTTTTTCATTGTTAGTGTATAGGAATGCAAGGGATTTCTGTGTGTTAATTTTATATCCTGCAACTTTACTATATTCATTGATTAGTTCTAGTAATTTTCTGGTAGAGTCTTTAGGGTTTCCATGTAGAGGATCATGTCATTTGCAAACAGCGAGAGTTTCAATTCTTCTTTTCCTATCTGGATTCCATTTACTTCTTTTTCTGCTCTGATTCCTGTGGCCAAAACTTCCAACACTATGTTGAATAGTAGATGTGAGAGTGGGCACCCTTGTCTTATTCCTGATTTCAGGGGAAATGCTTTCAATTTTTCACCATTGAGGGTGATGCTTGCTGTGGGTTTGTCATATATAGCTTTTATTATGTTGAGGTATGTTCCTTCTATTCCTGCTTTCTGGAGAGTTTTAATCATAAATGAGTGTTGAATTTTGTCAAAGGCTTTCTCTGCATCTATTGAGATAATCATATGGTTTTTATCTTTCAATTTGTTAATGTGGTATATTACGTTGATTGATTTGCGGATATTAAAAATCCTTGCATTCCTGGGATAAAGCCCACTTGGTCATGGTGTTTGCTAGGATTTTGTTAAGGATTTTTGCATCTATGTTCATCACTGATATTGGCCTGTAGTTTTCTTTTTTTGTGGCATCTTTGTCTGGTTTTGGAATTAGGGTGATTGTGGCCTCATACAATGAGTTTGGAAGTTTACATTCATCTGCAATTTTCTGGAGGAGTTTGAGTAAGATAGGTGTTAGCTCTTCTCTAAATTTTTGGTAGAATTCAGCTGTGAAGCCATCTGGTCCTGGGCTTTTGTTTGCTGGAAGATTTTTGATTACAGTTTCGATTTCCTTGCTTGTGATGGGTCTGTTAAGATCTTCTATTTCTTCCTGGTTCAGTTTTGGAAAGTTATACTTTTCTAAGAATTTGTCCATTTCATCCAAGTTGTCCATTTTATTGGCATAGAGATGCTGGTAGTAGTCTCTTAAGATCCTTTGTATTTCAGTGTTGTCTGTTGTGATCTCTCCATTTTCATGAGTCTTGCTAATGGCTTGTCAATTTTGTTTATTTTTTCAAAAAACCAGCTTTGAGCTTTGTTGATTTTTGCTATGGTCTCTTTAGTTTATTTTGCATTTATTTCTGCCCTAATTTTTAAGATTTCTTCCCTTCTGCTAACCCTGCAGTTCTTCATTTCTTCCTTCTCTAATTGCTTTAGGTGCAGAGTTAGGTTATTTGTTTGGCTTTTGTCTTGTTTCTTGTTGTAATGCTATGAACCTTCCTCTTAGCACTGCTTTTACAGTGTCCCATAGGTTTTGGGTTGTTGTGTTTTCATTTTCATTCATTTCTATACATATTTTGATTTCTTTTTTTATTTCTTCTATGATTTGTTGGTTATTCCAAAGCGTGTTATTTAGCCTCCACATGTTTGAATTTTTTTTTTCCTGTAATTGAGATCTAATCTTACTGCACTGTGGTTAGAAAAGATGACTGGAATGATTTCAATTGTTTGAATTTTCCAAGGCCAGATTTATGGCCCAGGATGTGATCTATTCTGGAGAAGGTTCCGTGTCCACTTGAGAAAAAGGTGAAGTTGATTGTTTTGGGGTGAAATGTCCTATAGATATCAATTAGGCTAGCTGGTCCATTGTGTCATTTAAGGTTTGTGTTGCCTTCAAACAAAAGAGGAGGAGATAGGGAATCTACCTGAAAAAGAATTTAGAATAATGATAAGAAAAATGATCCAAAATCTTGAAAATAACATGGAGTTACAGATAACTCCTTGCTAATTTTCTGTTTAGTTGATCTATCCATAGTTGTGAGTGGGGTATTAAAGTCTCCCACTATTATTGTGTTACTATTAATTTCCCCTTTCATACTTGTTAGTGTTTGCCGTACATCTTGCGGTGCTCCTATGTTGAGTGCATATATATCTATAATTGTTATATCTTCTTCTTGGATTGATCCTTTGTTCATTATGTAGTGTCCTTCTTTGTCTCTTTTCATATTCTTTATTTTAAAGTCTATTTTATCTGATATGAGTATTGCGACTCCTGCTTTCTTTTGGTCTCCGTTTGCGTGAAATATTTTTTTCCAGCCCTTCACTTTTAGTCTGTATGTGTCTCTTGTTTTGAGGTGGGTCTCTTGTAGACAGCATATATAGGGGTCTTATTTTTGTATCCATTCATCCAATCTTTGTCTTTTGGTTGGGGCATTCAACCCATTTACATTTAAGGTAATTATTGATAGGTGTGGTCCCGTTGCCATTTACTTTGTTGTTTTGGGTTCACGTTTATACAACCTTTCTGCATTTCCGGTCTAGAGAAGATCCTTTAGCATTTGTTGAAGAACTGGTTTGGTGGTGCTGAATTCTCTCAGCTTTTGCTTGTCTGTAAAGCTTTTGAATTCTCCTTCATATCTGAATGAGATCCTTGCTGGGTACAGTAATCTAGGTTGTAGGTTATTCTCTTTCATTACTTTCAGTATGCCCTGCCATTCCCTTCTGGCCTGGAGGGCTTCTATTGATAGATCAGCTGTTATCCTGATTGGAATCCCTTTGTGTGTTATTTATTGTTTCTTCCTTGCAGCTTTTAGTATTTGTTATTTGTGTTTGATCTTTGTTAATTTGATTAATATGTGTCTTGGGGTGTTTCACCTTGGGTTTATCCTGTTTGGGACTCTCTGGATTTCTTGGACTTGGGTGGCTATTTCCTTCCCCATTTTAGGGAAGTTTTCAACTATTATTTCCTTGAGTATTTTCTCATGGCCTTTCTTTTTGTCTTCTTCTTCTGGGACTCCTATGATTTGAATGTTGGGGCATTTCACATTGTCCCAGAGATCCCTAAATTTGTCCTCATTTCTTTTCATTCTTTTTTCTTTTTTCCTCTCTGCTTCATTTATTTCTACCATTTTATCTTCTACCTCACTTATCCTATCTTCTGTCTCCGTTATTCTTCTCTTGGTTCCCTCCAAAGTGTTTTTGATCTCATTTATTGCATTATTCATTTTTAATTGACTCTTTTTTATTTCTTCTAGGTCTTTATTAAAGATTTCTTGCATCTTTTCAATCTTTCTCTCCAGGCTATTTATCTGTAACTCCGTTTTATTTTTAAGATTTTGGATCATTTTTCTTATCATTATTCTAAATTCTTTTTCAGGTAGATTCCCTATCTCCTCCTCTTTTGTTTGACTTGGTGGGCATTTTTCATGTTCCTTTACCTGTTGGGTATTTCTCTGCCTTTTCATCTTGTTTAGATTGCTGTGTCTGTAGTGGGCTTTCTGTATTCTGGAGGTCTGTGGCTCCTTTTTATTGTGGAGGTTTTACCCATTGGTTGGTTTTGGACGATTGGCTTGTCAAGGTTTCCTGGTTAGGGAAGCTTGCGTAGGTGTTCTGGTGTGTGGAACTTGATTTCTTCTCTTTGGAGAGCAATGGAGTGCCCAGTAATGAGTTTTGAGATGGGTCTATGTGTTAGGTGTGACCTTGGGCAGCCTGTGTGTTGACATTCAGGGGTATGTTCCTGCGTTGCTGGAGAATTTACCTGGTATGTCTTTCTCTAAAACTTATTGGCTCTTGGGTGGTGGTTGGTTTCAGTGTAGGCATGGAGGCTTTTGGATGGTCTCTTATTACTTAAAGTTCCATGTAGTCAGGAGTTTTCTGGTGTTCTCAGGTTTTGGACTTAAGTCTCCTGCCTCTGGATTTCAGTTTTATTCTTCCAGTAGTCTCAGGACTTCTCTAACTATATAGCACTCCTTTCGAAGACAATGGGTTGCTTTTCTGGGCGCCTGATGACCTCAGCTAGCGATCAGAAGTTGTTTTGTGAAGTTTGCTCTGCGTTCAATTGTTCTTTTGATGAATTTGTAGGAGAGAAAGTGGTCTCCCCGTCCTATTCCTCTGCCACCTTGGCTCCTCCTGTTTGTAGATTTTTAAATTAATTTATATTTTATTGAAGGATAATTGCTTTATAGAATTTTGCTCTTTTTTGTCAAACCTCAGCATGAATCAGCCATAGGTATATATATATATCCCCTCCCTTTTGAACCTCCCTCCCATCTCCCTCCCCATCCCACCCCTCTAGGTTGATACAGAGCCCCTGTTTGAGTTTCCTGAGACATACAGCAAATTCCCATTGGCTATCTATTTTACATATGGTAATGTAAGTTTTCATGTTACTCTTTCCATACCTCTCACCCTCTCCTCCCCTCTCCCCATGTCCATAAGCCTATTCTCTATATCTGTTTCTCCACTGCTGCCCTGAAAATAAATTATTCAGTACCATTTTTCTATATTCAGTATATATGCATTAGTTCAGTTCAGTTGCTCAGTCATGTTCAACTCTTTGTGACCACATGGACTGCAGCACGTAGTATGACGATATTTATGTTCTGTTTCTTACTTACTTCACTCTGTATAATAGGATCTAGGTTAATCCACCTCATTAGAACTGATTTAAATGTGTTTCTTTCTATGGCTGAGTAATATTCAATTGTGTATATGTACCACAACTTCTTTATCTGTTCATCTGTCGATGGGCGTCTAGGTTGCTTCCATGTTCTAGCTATTGTAAATAGTGCTGCAATGAACAATGGTATACATGTGTCATTTTCAATTTTGGTTTCTTCAGGGTATATGCGTAGGAGTGGGATATCTGGGTGGTTTTATTCCTGGTTTGTTAAGGAATCTCTATAATGTCTTCCATAGTGGCTGTATCAACTTACATTCCTTTGTCAGTTGTTTCATTTGCTATTATTACATTATGAGGGTTGTCTTCTCGCCTTGCTTATAGTTTCCTTTGCTGTGCAACAGCTTTTAAGTATAATCATGTCCCATTTGTTTACTTTTGTTTTTATTTCTGTTACTCTAGGAGGTGGGTCATAGAAGAGCTTGCTTTGATTTATGTCATTGAGTGTTCTGTCTATGTTTTCCTCTAAGAGTTTCTGGTCTTGCATTTAAGTCTTTAATCCATTTTGAGTTTATCTTTGTGTATGGTGTTAGGAAGTGTTCTAATTTCATTCTTTCACTTATAGGTGTCCAATTTTCCCAACACCATTTACTGAAGAGGCTGTCTTTGCTCACTTCTATGTTCTTGCCTCCTTTGTCAAAAATAAGTTTCTCTTAGGTGCATGGTTGTATTTCTGGGCTATCTTTTTTTTTCTTAATTTTTAAAAAATTTTTCAGAGGATTTTGTCATACATTGATATGAATCAGCTATAGAGTTACACGTATTCCCCACCCCGAACCCCCCTCCCACCTCCCTCTCCACCCGATTCCTCTGGGTATTCCCAGCCCACCAGGCCCAAGCACTTGATTCATGCATCCCACCTGGGCTGGTGATCTGATTCACCATAGATAATATACATGCTGTTCTTTCAAAACATCCCACCCTCACCTTCTCCCACAGAGTTAAAAGTCTATTCTGTACTTCCGTGTCTCTTTTTCTGTTTTGCATGTAGGGTTATCGTTACCATCTTTCTAAATTCCATATATATGTGTTAGTATACTGTAATGTTCTTTATCTTTCTGGCTTACTTCACTCTGTATAATGGGCTCCAGTTTCATCCATCTCATTAGAACTGATTCAAATGAATTCTTTTTAACGGCTGAGTAATATTCCATGGTGTATATGTACCACAGCTTCCTTATCCATTCGTCTGCTGATGGGCATCTAGGTTGTTTCCATGTCCTGGCTATTATAAACAGTGCTGCGTTGAACATTGGGGTGCACGTCTCTCTTTCAGATCTGGATTCCTCAGTGTGTATGCCCAGAAGTGGGATTGCTGGGTCATATGGCAGTTCTATTTCCAGTTTTTTAAGAAATCTCCACACTGTTTTCCATAGCGGCTGTACTAGTTTGCATTCCCACCAACAGTGTAAGAGGGTTCCCTTTTCTCCACACCCTCTCCAGCATTTATTGCTTGTAGACTTTTGGATAGCAGCCATCCTGACTGGCGTGTAATGGTACCTCATTGTGGTTTTGATTTGCATTTCTCTGATAATGAGTGATGTTGAGCATCTTTTCATGTGTTTGTTAGCCATCTGTATGTCTTCTTTGGAGAAATGTCTGTTTAGTTCTTTGGCCCATTTTTTGATTGGGTCATTTATTTTTCTGGCATTGAGCTTCAGGAGTTGCTTGTATATTTTTTAGGTTAATCCTTTGTCTGTTGCTTCGTTTGCTATTATTTTCTCCCAATCTGAGGGCTGTCTTTTCACCTTACTTATAGTTTCCTTTGTTGTGCAAAAGTTTTTACGTTTCATTAGGTCCCATTTGTTTATTTTTGCTTTTATTTCCAATACTCTGGGAGGTGGTTCATAGAAGATCTTGGTGTGATTTATGTCGGAGAGTGTTTTGCCTATGTTCTCCTCTAGGAGTTTTATAGTTTCTGGTCTTACATTTAGATCCTTAATCCATTTTGAGTTTATTTTTGTGTATGGTGTGAGAAAGTGTTCTAGTTTCATTCTTTTACAAGTGGTTGACCAGTTTTCCCAGAACCACTTGTTAAAGAGTTTGTTTTTTTTCCATTGTATGTCCTTGCCTCCTTTGTCAAAGATAAGGTGCCCATAGGTTCGTGGATTTATCTCTGGGCTTTCTATTCTGTTCCATTGATCTATATTTCTGTCTTTGTGCCAGTACCATACTGTCTTGATGACTGTGGCTTTGTAGTAGAGTCTGAAGTCAGGCAGGTTGATTCCTCCAGTTCCATTCTTCTTTCTCAAGAATGCTTTGGCTATTTGAGGTTTTTTGTATTTCCATATAAATTGTGAAATTATTTGTTCTAGTTCTGTGAAAAATACCGTTGGTAGCTTGATAGGGATTGCATTGAATCTATAGATTGCTTTGGGTAGAATAGCCATTTTGACAATATTGATTCTTCCAATCCATGAACACGGTATGTTTCTCCATCTGTTTGTGTCCTCTTTGATTTCTTTCATCAGTGTTTTATAGTTTTCTATGTATAGGTCTTTCATTTCTTTAGGTAGATATACTCCTAAGTATTTTATTCTTTTTGTGGCAATGGTGAATGGTATTGTTTCCTTAATTTCTCTCTTATTCCATTGGTCTATATTTCTGTTTTTGTGCCAGTACCATACTATCTTGATGACTTTAGCTTTGTAGTATAATCTGAAGTCAAGAACGTTGATTCCTCTTCCTCCATTCTTCTTTCTCAAGACTGCTTTGGCTATTCGGGGTCTTGTGTGTTTCCATATGAATTGTGATCTTTTTTGTTCTAGTTCTATGAAAAATGACATTGGTAGTTTGATAGGGATTGCATTGAATCTGTGGATTGCATTTGCTGGTATAGTCATTTTCACAATATTGATTCTTCTTACCCAGGAATATGGAATATCTCTCCATCTGTTTATGTCATCTTTTATTTCTTTCATTAGTATCTTATAATTTTTGTGTGCAGTTCTTTTGTCTCCTTAGGTAAATTTGTTCCTAGATGTTTTATTATTTTTGTTTTAGTGGTGAACGGGATTGATTCCTTAATTTCTCTTTCTGATTTTCCATTGTTAGTATATAGAAATGCAAGTGATTTTTGTGCATTGCTTTTGTATCCTGCCACTCTGCTAAATTCACTGATTAGCTCTAGTAATTTTCTGATAATTTCTTTAGGGTTTTCTATGTATAGTATCATGTCATCTACCAACAGTAAGTGCTTTATTTCCTCTTTTCTGAGGTGTAATTGTTATTTCTCTTTCTTCTCTGATTCCTGTAGTTAGGACTTCCAAATCTATGTTGAATAATAGTGGTGAAAGTGGAAACCCTTGTCTTGTTTCTGATCTTAGGGTGAATGCTTTCAGTTTTTCACAGTTGTGAATAGTGCTTGCTGTAGGCTTATCATTATTGGCCTTTACTATGTTGAGGTAGGTTCTTAGTGTTAGGTAGTTAGGGTAGGAAAAAGGAGTCCAAAATGGAAGTTGCTAAAAGCCAAAGAAGGAAAAAGCCCATGAAAGCAGAACAAAAAAAGTCCAAGGACCGGAGTGAGGACTTCAGGTAAAACAAAGAGGCCTCCTGACCAGCCCAATTTACTTAGGGCAGACTCAGGGGGAAGAGGAAAAAAAACATATAAAAGGAGCCAAAATTGAGCCAGCAACTTCTCTTTGCATCTTTTGGGTCAGCCTGCCCTCACACCTCAGAGTATTATCCTTTGTTTTCTCCTAATAGAATTGAACTATAACACTGATTCATCCATCACTTCAGAGTTTTGTGGTGATGAGACAGAATCAAAGAAATTACACACTTTCCCGACATCTATGGTGCTAGTTAGTTAGAAGAGGAAAAAGGAGTGCAAAATAGTGGTGGCTCAAAGACTAAGAAGAGAAGCCCACAGCTCAATTTTGGCTTCTCTTTTTATATGTTTTTACTCATCCCCCTGAGCCTGCCTTATGTAATCTGGGCTAGCAAGGGTACTGTTTCTTTTACCTGAAGTCCTCACTCTGGTCCTTGGACCTTCCTTTGTTCTGTTTTCACAGTCTTCTCCCTTCTTTTTTTTTGAACCACCACCATTTTGGAATCCTTTTTCCTATTCTGACTACCTAAATTTCTATGCCCATTTTTTTGAAGCATTTTAATTATAAATGGGTACTGAAATTTTTCAAAGGCTTTTTCTGCATCTATTGAGATTATCATATGGTTTTTGTCTTTCAATTTGTTAATATGGTGCATCACATTGATTTGTTTGCATATGTTGAAGAATCCTTGCGTCCCTGGAATAAACCCAGCTTGATTATGGCATATGAACTTTTTAATGTGTTTTTGAATTCTGTTTGCTAACATGTTCTTGAGGTTTTTCCATCTATGTTAATTAGTGATTTGGGCCTGTAGTTTTCCTTTTTGTATTATCCTTGTCTGGTTTTGCTAAGGTGATGGTGGCCTTGTAGAATGAGTTTGTAGGTATTCCTTTCTCTGTAATTTTTTGAAAGAGGGATAAGCATTAGCTCTTCTCTAAACGTTTGATAGAATTCTCCTGTGAAGCCATCTGGTCCTGGGCTTTTGTTTTGGGGAGATTTTTTGTCACAGTTTCAATTTCAGTGATTGTAATCGGGTTGTTCATAATTTGTATTTCTTTCTGGTTCAGCCTTGGAAGAATGAACTTTTCTAAGAATGTGTGCATTTCTTCCAGATTATCTATTTCATTGCCATATAGTTGTTCATAAGTGTCTCTTATAATCCTTTGTATTTCTGCACTGTCTGATGTAACCTCTCCTTTTTTATTTCTAATTTTGTTGATTTGATTCTTCTCTCTCTCTCTCTTTTTTCTTAATGAGTCTGGCTAAAGGTTTGACAATTTTATTTATCTTCTCAAAGAACCACCTTTTAAATTTATTAATATTTTCTATTGTTTCTTTCATTTCTTTTTCAATTATTTCTGCTCAGATCTTTATGATTTCTTCCCTTCTGCTAATTTTTTTTATTCTTCTTTTTCCAGTTGCTTTAGGTGTAAAGTTAGGTTGTGTATTCAATGTTTTTCTTGTTTCTTGACATGGGATTGCATTGCTACAAACTTCCCACTTAGAAGTGCTTTTGCCTCAACCCATAGGTTTTGAGTTGTCATGTTTTCATTGTCATTTGTTTCTAGAAATTTTTTTATTTCCCTTTTGATTTCTTCAGTAACCTGTTGGTTATTTAAAAACATACTGCTTAATCTCCATGTGTTTGTGCTTTTTTACAGCTTTTTTCTTGTAACTGATATCTAGTCTCATGACACTGTGGCCAGAGAAGATGCTGAAAATGATTTCTATTCTCTTAAAATTACTGAGGTTTGATTTGTGAACCAAGATGTGGTCTATCCTGGAGAATGTTCCATGTGCACTGGGGAAGAAGGTGTATTCTTCTGAATTTGGATGGAACTTCCTGAGGATATCAATGAGATCCATCTCATCTAATGTATCATTTAAGACTTGTATTTCCTGATTAATTTTCCATTTTGGTGATCTGTCCATTGGTATGAGTGGGGTGTTAAAGTCTCCTACTATTATTGTGTTACTGTCAGTTTCTCCTTTTATGTCCCTTAGTGCTTGTCTTATGTATTGAGGTGTTCTTATATTGGGTGCATAGGCATTTATAATTGTTATGTCTTCCTCTTGTATCGATCCCTTAATCATTATGTAGTGTCCTTCCTTATTTCTTGTAATATTATTTATTTTAAGATCTATTTTGTCTGATATGAGGATTGCTGCTCTAGCTTTCATTTGCTTTCCATTTGAACAGAATATATTTTTCCATCCTCTCACTTTCAATCTACATGTGTGTTGCAGTCTGAGGTGGGTTTCTTATAGACAGCATATATATGGGTCTTGTTTTTGTATCCATTGAGCCAGTCTGTGTCTCTTGGTTGGCATATTTAATCCATTTACAGTCATTATTGATATATACATTCTTATTGCCATTTTCTTAATTCTTGGGATTTGATTTTGTAGATCTTTTTCTTCTCTTGTATTTCCTGACTCTTTAAGTCCCTGTATCATATGTCGTAAAGCTGTTTTAGTGG
Organism: Muntiacus reevesi; assembly: GCF_963930625.1. Classification (NCBI taxonomy): domain Eukaryota; kingdom Metazoa; phylum Chordata; class Mammalia; order Artiodactyla; family Cervidae; genus Muntiacus; species Muntiacus reevesi. The sequence continues at coordinate 46,481,691 of NC_089271.1, forward strand.
TACTGACTTTTGTTAACTTTTGCTTGTCTGGAAATCTTTTGCTTTCTCCATCAATTTTGAATGAGAGCCTTGCCAGGCAGAATAATCTTGGTTGTAGATTTTCCCCTTTCAGTACTTTAAATATACCCTGCCATTCCCTCCTTTCATTCAGTTTCTGCTGAAAGATCAGCTGTTAAACGTATGGGGTTTCCCTTATATGTTATGTGTTGCTTTTCCCTTGCTGCTTTTATTATTCTTTCTTTCTGTTTAATCTTTGTTAGTTTTAATTTATGTGTCTTGGCGTGTATCTCCTTGGGTCTATCCTTTATGGGACTCTTTATGTCTCTTGGACTTGGTTGACTACTTCCTTTTCCAGGTTGGGGAAATTTTCAACTATAATCTCTTCAAAATTTTTCTCATACCCTTTCTTTTTCTCTTCTTCTTCTGGGACCCCTATAATTAGAATGCTGGTGCATTTGATATTGTCCCAGAGGTCTCTGAGACTATCCTCAGTTCTTTTCATTCTTTTTTCTTTATTCTGCTCTTCAGAAGTTATTTTCACTATTTTCTCTTCCAGTTCACTGATTTGTTCTGCTTTATATATTCTGCTATTGATTCCTTCCAGAGTAATTTTAATTTCAGTAGCTGTGTTGTTTGTCTCTGTATATTTATTCTTCAATTATTCTAGGTTTTGTTATTTAATTCTTCCATTTTCCCCATTTTGTTTTCAAGGTTTTTGATCATTTTTACTATCATTATTCTCAATTATTTTTAGGTAGCTTGCCTATTTCCACTTCATTTATTTGGACTCTGTGTTTCTAGTTTGTCCCTTCATTCATGCAGTAATTTTCTGTCATTTCATTTTTTTTAACTTGCTGTGTTTGAGGTCTCATTTTCACAGGCTTTGAGGTTGAATTCTTTCTTCCTTTTGGTTTCTGCCCTACTAAAGTTGATCCAATGGTATGTGTAAGCTTAGTATAGAGTGAGATTTGTGCTCAGGATTTTTCTTGTTGTTATTGTTGTTTGTTTTTGTTTTATCATCTGCTGAGCAATGTTGTGTGAGGTGGTAATCCTGTCTGCTGATGACTGAGTTTGTTTTGTTTTGTTTGTTGTTTGGATGAGGTGCTACTCCACAGGGTGCTACTGGTGGTCAGTTGATGCAGGGTCTTGTATTCCAGTGGTTTCCTTTGTGGGAATTCTAACTATTTGATACACCATAGGTTTAGTTCTCTGGTATTCTAGGGTTTTGGAGTCAGTGCTCCCACTCCAAAGGCTCAGGGCTTGATCTCTGGTCAGGAATGAAGAGTTCACAAGTGGTTTGTTATGGCATTAAGTGAGATTACCCAAAATGAATACCCCAAAATTAGAAACCAAAGACGAACCCCAGACAAATGGCAGTTACAAAATCACCAAGTAATAGTTAAAATGATAGAATATATACATATACATTTACACCCATAAGCAAAATCAAAACAGTCCAAGAAAAATTAAGTAGATTGAACTGACCCAGCAAACAAAGGAAACCAAAAATTATGTCAAACAGTTAAGAACAAAACTAACCAAAGCACAAACTGGAAAACAAAACTAAAACAGGTGCCAAGTGGGGAATAAAGCAATGAAAACAAAACTAACAAATATGTTGCGAGGAAAATGAAGAAAGAATAGATATGCAAAGTTAAATAGAGATAGATAAAAGAGATTTATATTCATTAAAATTTAACTGCAAGGGGAAAAGAACAGTAGGAAAAGCAAACAAAGGAATAACTGTAGAGATATAAGGCCAAGATGGCGGAGGAGTAAGACGGGGAGACCACTTTCTCACCTACAAATTCATCAAAAGAAAAACTGAATGCAGAGCAAACTTCACAAAACAACTTCTGATCGCTAGCTGAGGTCATCAGGCGCCCAGAAAAGCAGCCCATTGTCTTCAAAAGGAGGTAGGACAAAATATAAAAGATAAAAAGTGAGACAAAAGAGCTAAGGACGGAGATCCGTCCCAGGAAGGGAGTCTTTATAATAGAGGACGTTTCCGGACACCGGGAAACCCTTGCACTGGCGGGCCTGGGGGAAGTGTTTGAATCTTGGAGGGCAACCTGACTGGGAGAGAAACAATAAATAAAACCCACAGATTATGAGCCTAAAAGCAACTCCCAGCAGAAAAGTACCCCTGACACCCACATCCTCCACCAGCAAGTGGGGGCGGAACGGAAAGGAGCGGGCGGCATTGCTTTGGGTAGGGTCCGGGCCTGAGTGCCCTGAGGACAATTGGAGGGAGCTTTTGTGAGTTGCGAACTTGAACTGTGGGAGAGCAAAAGAGAGAGAGAAAATTAACCTTCCCGAACACACTGCCCGCCGTTCAGAGAACAAAGGAACCGAGATTCTGGATGGTAAACATCCGCCAGCAGGGTCGCCGCGAGACACAGGGCACAGGCACCCGACCGGCGCGGGTGGGGACTGGGGCTGGGGACGCGGAGGGCAGAGGGCACACGCACCCGACTGGCGCCGGTGGAAACTGAGACTGGGACCGTGGAAGGAAGTGGGCCCGCCGCACACGGGGTGAGTGTGCCCATCAAGTCCCTGGCTGCCTGGACCGCTCTGACGGGGAAGGCACAAAGAGCAGGCACAGCTTTTTGTTCCATGCTTTTGTGGAACACCCAAGGGCTGGAACCGCGTGCAGCGCGGGGCGTGCTCCATATAGAGCAGCCGGGAGCCTGAGCAGCGCAGACGGAGAAAGCAGCACCAGCCCCTCCCCGCAGTGCCAGCCCCTCCCCGCAATGCGATGGAGCTAGCTACCTGAATAAGAGTCCACCTCCACCCGCCTGCGTCAGGGCAGAAATGAGGCTCTGAAGAGACCAGCAAACAAAAGCCAAATAAACAAAGGGAACCGCTTCAGAAGGGACCGGTGCAACAGATTAAAATCCCTGTAGAAAACACCGACTACACCGGAAGGGGCCTGTAGATATCGAGAAGTGTAAGCTGGAACAAGGAGCTATCTGAAACTGAGCCGAACCCACACTGACCGCAACAGCTCCAGAGAAATTCCTAGATATATTTTTACTTTTTTTTTTTTTTTAAGTAAGAAAAAAAAATTTTTTTCTTTTTTATTTTTTTGCTTTTATTTTCCTTTAAAATTCCCTATTACTCCCCCATTACTCCTTACCTTTCATTTTCATAGATTTTTATGATTTTTTTAATTAGGGAAAAATTTTTTCTCTCTCTTTTTTTTCTTTCTTTTTTTCTTTTTCTCTTCTATTTTTTATTTTTCTTTTTCTCTTATTTCTTTTAAAGTCCTCTAGAACTCCTCTACTACTCCTTAATTTTCATTTTCAATACACTATAACCTTACAAAAAAAAAAGAAGAAGAGAAGCCCTATTTTTAAACCGAACTTCATATATATTTCTAAAATTTTTTTGTGTGTGTTTTGGTTTTTTTTTTAATATAGTATTTTTAAGAGTCTAACCTCTACTCTAGATTTTTAATTTTTGTTTTTCAGTATATGATATAAATTGTGAACATTTAAGAATCCAATATTCAGTTCCCATTTTTATTCAGGAGTGTGTTGATTATTCTCTCCCAACCTTGACTCTCTGTTTTCTACCTCAAAACACCTCTATTTCCTCCTTTCCCCTTCTCTTTCCAATCCAATTCTGTGAATCTTTGTGGGTGTCTGGGCTATGGAGAACACTCTGGGAACAGACAACTGCATAGATCTGTCTCTCTCCTCTTGAGTCCCCTTTTTCTCCACCTGCTCATCTATATCTCCCTCCTCCATCTCCTCTTCTTCAGGTAACTCTGTGAACCTCTCTGGGAGTCCCTAATGGGGGAGAATCTTTTCACCATTAACCTAGAAGTTTTATTATCAGTGCTGTATAGTTGACTACAGGAAGAATAAAACTGAAATCCAGATGCAGGAGACTTAAGTCCAAAACTTGAGAACATCAGAAAACTCCTGACTACATGGAACTTTAAGTAATAATAGACCGTCCAAAAGCCTCCATACCTACACTGAAACCAACCACCACCCAAGAGACAATAAGCTTTAGAGCAAGTCATACCATGCAAATTCTCCAGCAATGCAGGAACATAGCCCTGAACGTCAACATACAGACTGCCCAAGGTCACACCTAACACATAGACCCATCTCAAAACTCATTACTGGGCACTCCATTGCTCTCCAAAGAGAAGAAATCAAGCTCCATGCACCAGAACACTGACCCAAGCTTCCCTAACCAGGAAACCTTGACAAGCCAATCGTCTAACCCCACCCAGTGGGTAAAACCTCCACAATAAAAAGGAACCACAGACCTCCAGAATACAGAAAGCCCATTTCAGACACAGCAATCTAAACAAGATGAAAAGGCAGAGAAATACCCAACAGGTAAAGGAACATGAAAAGTGCCCACCAAGTCAAACAAAAGAGGAGGAGAAAGGGAATCTACCTGAAAAAGAATTTAGAATAATGATAATAAAAATGATCCAAAATCTTGAAAATAAAATGGAGTTACAGATAAATAGCCTGGAGAGAAAGATTGAAAAGATGCATGAAATCTTTAATAAAGACTTAGAAGAAATAAAAAAGAGTCAATTAAAAATGAATAATGCAATGAATGAGATCAAAAACACTTTGGAGGGAATCAAGAGTAGAATAATGGAGACAGAAGATAGGATAAGTGAGGTAGAAGATAAAATGGTGGAAATCAATGAAGCAGAGAGGAAAAAAGAAAAAAGAATCAAAGGAAATGAGGACAACCTCAGGGACCTCCGGGACAATGTGAAACGCCCCAACATTCGAATCAACCTAGATGCCCATCAGCAGATGAATGGATAAGGAAGCTGTGGTACATATACACCATGGAATATTACTCAGCCATTAAAAAGAATTCATTTGAATCAGTTCTAATGAGATGGATGAAACTGGAGCCCATTATACAGAGTGAAGTAAGCCAGAAAGATAAAGAACATTACAGCATACTAACACATATATATGGACTTTAGAAAGATGGTAACGATTACCCTATATGCAAAACAGAAAAAGAGACACGGAAGTACAGAACAGACTTTCGGACTCTGTGGGAGAAGGTGAGGGTGGGATGTTTCAAAAGAACAGCATGTATGTTATCTATGGTGAAGCAGGTCACCAGCCCAGGTGGGATGCATGAGACAAGTGCTCGGGCTTGGTGCACTGGGAGGACCCAGAGGAGTCGGGTGGAGAGGGAGGTGGGAGGGGAAATCGGAATGGGGAATATGTGTAACTGTATGGCTGATTCATGTCAATGTATGACAAAACCCACTGAAATGTTGTGAAGTAATTATCCTCCAACTAATAAAAAAAAATTAAAAAAAGGAATAACTGTAGAAAGTAATAATAGGTTCAAAAAATTAAAAATTGAAGTTAAGAAAAAGAATAGAAAAAAAAAGAAAAGAAAACTCCACAGAACTGCAAAAGCCCAACATAGAGGCAGAGGTTTATAACAACAAAAAAATGCGTGATTAAAAAAAAAAAAACCCCAAAAGCCTCTGAAGCTTAATTAGCTTTCATAGAGTTAATAAAATCGACAACTACAGCAAGGGGTGGGGAGGAAAAAGAGAAAGAAAACCCAAAAGTAAATACAGAAAAAGTCAAAATAAAGGAATAATAAATATTTTCCTTCAATCACTCCTCTCAGAGCCCTTTCACCTCCCTAGGATGCCCTCCAAAACAGTACTCGTCTCTGGACCTGCTGTGAGGGCAGCTCAGATTCTAATATGGTCCTACATGTGTGTATTATTGTGTTTTATGTATTATTGCCTCCAATGTCCACAGCTATCAGAGCTAGTGCATTTTCTTTTTTGGGAGCTCTCAATGTCCTTTTATATATTCCATAGACAAAGAGTCTGCCTAGTTGATCATGTGGATTCAGTCTGCAGCTTGTACAGCTGGTGGGAAGATTTTGGGTCTTCTTCCTTAGCCACACTGCCCCTGAATTTGAATTGTGGTTTTATTTTCACCTCTGCATGTGGGTTATCAACTGGGGTTTGCTCCTGAGGCTGCCCTGGAGGACTTGGGTCTGCTTCAGTGAGGGCCAAGTGTGGAGGTGGTGCAGCTGCTTGGGTCGCAGGGGTTATGGCAGCACCAGGTACTCGGGAGTTGGCAGCTAGGGCAGCAGGAAATACAGTGCTCTAGAAGGGTATGTCAACCAGTATTGGCCAGTAATCTCCAGTATTCTTGCCTGGAGAACACCCTTGACAGAGAAGCCTGGCAGGCCGCAGTCCACAGGGTACAAAGAGTTGGACGTGACTGAAGAAACCTCATGTGCATAGATGCAAGACATTTTTTTTTTTTTTTCACCTATGGCAGCTCTGCCCCAGTGAGTGTTGAGAGTGAAGGTGGCACAGCTGCTTGGGTCGTCAGGACCCTGGTGATGCCAAGTGTTCAAGGACCTGTACTGGCTCAGTCGCAGGAGTTATGGCCCTATCAGAATCTTTTTTTGAGCATCTAGTAGCTGTCAATCAGAAGGCCTCTTTGGCCAGTCTTTCTCCCTAGTTCTGCCTGTTCAGGTACTTAGAGGGCTCACTTGCCTGGGATCCTTCTCTGTTGTTTGGTGCATCAGGCACATAGAAGGTCCCCACTGTCTGGGATCCTACTCTGTAGCTCAGTGTGTCAGACGCTTGATGGGCCAGCCTCTCTATTGTTCACCTGCTGATGCTAGCGTGTGGAAAGAGAGAGGTTATGGTGATGGCTCCACCCCCTATGCATGACTCAGCAGTATTGCCTTGCTTCCATTTCTGCCTGCCTTTCCTCAACAGGCACTTCCCACCACAATCCTCCCTCACATCCCCTTGACCCGTCTCTCTGCAGTCAACAGCAGCTCCCACCCTGGGATTGCTCTGAAATCCTTACTCTCCAGCTCCCAGCTGCTGCACCTTCTATGGGACCTGTGTCCTGTCCAGGATATTTATGTCTGTGGCAACGACTGTCTGATTCTCTTTCCATTTAGCCTGCCACTAATCAGCTCTTTCACTCTCAGCCTTAAAAGTTTCTCCTCTGGCTTAGAAAACTGCCCTTATGTGAGTTTGGAACCCCCGTTTCAGTTCCTCTGTCCACTGAGGGCAGGTCCAGTCCTACTAATACTCCTGTTTTTCCCCTGAGTTCCTTCATCCTACCAAGTTTTGCATGGTCCTATATGTTCTTTTCTGGTGGTCATGTACTCCTCTCTGCTCTCAGCTGGTGTTCTGTATGCTCTTCTGTGTCTTAAGGTGCATTCCTAATGTATCCATGGAGAGAGGTGTACTCCACATCCTCCTACTCCTCTGCCATCTTGTTCTCCTCAAGCTACCATCTGTTTTTCATTTTTAATTTTATTGAATTGAATCCTCGCTCTTCTTTTCTTGGTGCGTTTAGCTGAAGATTTATCCACTTTATCTTATGAAAGAACCAGCTTTTGGTTTCATTGATTTTTATATAGTTTTCTTTGCCCATATTTGAGGAAGGAAATGACAACCCACTCTAGTGTTCTTGTCTGGAAAATCCCATGGATGGAGGAGCCTGGTCAGCTACAGTCCATGGGGCCACAAAGAGTTGGACATGACTGAGTGACTTCTCTCTTTCTCTTTCTTGGCTATATTACCTGTATTTCTGCTCTTATTTTCATGGGCTTTCCAGGTGGCTCAGTTTGTTGGGGAAACTTTATTTCTTTCCTTCTACTAACTTTGGGTTTTGTTTTCTCCTCTTCCTCTAGTTACTTTAGAAGTAAGGCGTTTGTTTATTTGGTATTTTTCTTCTTTCCTGAGGTAAGATTCTATTACTATAAACTTCACTGTTAGAACTGCTTTTGGTATGTCCCCAAAATTTTGGATCATGGTGTTGGTTGTTGTTTGTCTCCAGGTATTTTTTATTTCCTCTTCGATTTCTTCAGTTATCCATTTGTTGTTTAGTAACATATTGTTTAGCCTCGACTTGTTTGTGTTTTAACACTTTGGTTACCTCTAATTGACTTTGTGGACTGCAAAGAGATCCAACCAGTCCATCCTAAAGGAGATTAGTCCTGGGTGCTCATTCGAAGGACTGATGCTGAAGCTGAAACTCCAGTACTTTGGCCACCTCATGCAGAGAGTTGACTCACTGGAAAAGACCCTGATGCTGGGAGGGATTGGGGGCAGAAGAAGGGGACGACAGAGGATGAGATGGCTGAATGGCATCACCGACTCGATGGGCATGAGTTTGAGTAAACTCTGGGAGTTGGTGATGGGCAGGGAGGCCTGGCGTGCTGTGATTCATGGGGTCGCAAAGAGTCAGACATGACTGAGCGACTGAACTGAACTGAACTGAACTGAATTGACTTTTAATCCCATATTGCTGTGTTTGGGAAAGATGCTTGGTATGATTTCAATTTTCTTAACAATATAGAGGATTGGCTTGTGACCCAAAAGTGATTTGTCTTGGAGAATATTTAATGTGCACTTGGGAAGAAAGTATAAAGAGCTGCTTTCCAATGGAATGCTCTATAAATGTATATTAAATCCATCTGATCTAATATGTCATTGAATATCTGTGTTACCTAATTCACTTTCTATCTGGATGATTTGTCCATAGATGAAAGTGAGGTATTAATAATGTACCCCACTGTTATTCCGGTATTGTCAATTTCTTTTATAGTGTTGACAGTTATCATACATATTGAGGTGCTCCATTGTTGACTACATATATATTTAAAATTATTATAGTCTCTTGGATTGATTCTTTGATCATTATGTAGCATCCTTTGTTTCTTGTATGTGTCTTTATATTAAAGTTTATTTTGTGTGATATAAGTATTGCTCCTCCAGGCTTTTTAAATGTCCATTTTCACGGAACATTTTCCATCTGTATGTGTCCCTAGATCTGAATTGAATCTCTTGTAGATACAGGTCTTTATTGTATCCATTCAGTCAATGTTTTAGGTTGATGTATTTAATCTGTTTATTTTAATATTGATTATTGATATCAGTTATTATTGATATAATAATTCTTATCATAATTTTCTTAATTGTTTTCGATTTTTGAAGGTTCTTTTCCCCTTTCTCGTTTGTCCTCTTCTCTTGTGATTTGATGTCTATCTTTCGTGGTGTGTTTGGATTGCTTTTTCCTTTTGTGTGTGTGCTTGTCTATTGTAGATTTTTGGCTTGCCATTCCCATGTGGTTTTGATATAACAGTAATTCTTTGTATTTACAAGATTGCTTTAATTTGATTATCTATTAACTTCAAATGTATTTGCACTATCTTGCATCCTCTTCTCATGATTGATGGTTTTGATACGGCTTGTGTCTGGATGATTTACTACATATACATTATGTTTGCCTTTACTGGTGAGCTCCCTCACTTGCAATGTTCTTGATTCTAATTCTGGTGTCTTCTTCTTTTTCTTCTTCTTTTTTTTCCTAAAGACAGGGTGCTCAGGGCTTGTGCACTGGGATGACCCTGAGGGATGGGATGGGGAGGAAGGTGGAAGGGAGGTTCAGGATGGGGAACACATGTACACCCATGGCAGATTCACATAAATGTATGGCAAAAACACAATCAGAGTGGCTGCTATCCAAAAGTCTACAAGCAATAAATGCTGGAGAGGGTGTGGAGAAAAGGAACCCTCTTACACTGTTGGTGGGAATGCAAACTAGTACAACCACTATGGAGAACAGTGTGGAGATTCCTTAAAAAAATGGAAATAGAACTTCCATATGACCCAGTAATCCCACTCCTGGGCATACACACCGAAGAAACCAGAACAAAAGAGACATGTGTACCCCAATGTTTATTGCAACACTATTTATAATAGCCAGGACATGGAAGCAACCTAGATGCCCATAAGCAGACGAATGGATAAGAAAGCTGTGGTACATCTACACAATGGAGTATTACTTAGCCATTAAAAAGAATACATTTGAATCAGTTCTAACGAGGTGGATGAAACTGGAGTCCATTATACAGAGTGAAGTAAGTCAGAAAGAAAAACACCAAGACAGTATACTAACGCATATATATGGAATTTAGAAAGATGGTAATGATAACCCTGTATGTAAGACAGAAAAAGAGTCACAGATGTATAGAACAGACTTTTGGACTCTGTGGGAGAAGGTGAGGGTGGGATGATCTGAGAGAACAGCATTGAAACATGTTTATTATCAATTGTGAAATGGATCGCCAGTCCAGGTTTGATGCATGAGACAAATGCTCAGGGCTGGGGCACTAGGATGACCCAGAGGGATGGGATGGGGAGGGAAGAGCGAGGGGGGTTCAGGATGGGGAACACATGTAAATCAATGGCTGATTCATATCAATGTATGGCAAAAACCATTACAATATTATAAAGTAATTAGCCTCCAACTAATATAAATAAATTTTAAAAAAAGGCTTAAAGAAAAAAAAAATATGGCAAAACCACCACAATATTGTAAAGTAATTAGCCTCTAATTAAAATAAATAAATTTAAAAAAATAATAAAAACTCTATCTCAGACAAACCTGGAAAAAAGAAAACAAACAAGTTTCTTTGGAATTTACTGTAACTCTGTTATGTCAGTGCTGAATCCTCTTAGTTTTTGCTTGTCTCTAATACTTTTGATTATTCCTTTGAATCTGAACAAGTGTTTTGCAGGCTAGAGTTTACTTTGTTGTAGTTTTTTTTTTTTTCTCTTTTATCACTTTATATGTATATCATGCCACTACCTTCTAGCCTGCCGAGTTTCTGCTGAAAAATCCACTGATAACATTAGGGCTCCCCTGCATATATTTTTACTTTTCCCTTGTTGTTTAGGTTTTTTTTTTAATTTTTATTTCTGATTGGAGGATAATTGCTTCAAAATAACATGAATCAGTCATACGTATACCTATGTCCCATTCTTCTGAAAATCCCTCCCACTCTCCCAACACATCCCATTCTTCTAGGTTGTACAGAGTACAGCATTGAACTCCTTATGTTATACAGCAACTTCCCGCTAGCTATCTATTTAATATGTGGTAAAGCCCGTGCTTCAGTGCTGCTCTTTCAATTAGTACAACACTCAGGCTTCCCTGGTGGCTCAGCTGGTAAGGAATCTGCTTGCAATGCGGGAGACCTGGGTTCGATCCCTGGGTTGGGAAGATCGCCTGGAGAAGGGAACAGCTACCCACTCCAGTACTCTGACCTGGAGAATTCCATGGACTCTATATAGTCAACGGGATCACAAAGAGTCAGACACGACTGAGCGACTTTCGCTTTCAATTTTCTCCTTCCCCCACTGTGTCCACAAGTCCGTTCTCTACATCTGCATCTCCACTCCTTTTTTACAAGTGGGTTTATCAATACTAATTTCCTAGATTTCATATAGATGAATTAATATATAATATTTGTTTTACTCTTTCTGACTTACTTCAATCTATAAAACAGGCTATAGGTTCATCTATCTCAGTTCACATTTGTTTTTTTATGGCTCAGTAGTGTTCCATTGTATATATGTATCATAACTTTATTCATTCATCAGTCAATGGATATCTAGATTGATTCCATATCTTAACTGTTGTAAATAGTGCTGCAATGAATATTGGTGTACATATGTCTTTTTAGTTTTTAGTTTATTTTTTAATTAGAGGAAAACTGCTTAATGATGTGTTGGTTTCAACCATACAAAACATGAATAAATCATAGTTATATATTTGTTTAGTGGCTAAGTCATACCCAATTCTGTGACCCCATGGACTGCAGCACGCCACACTTTCCTGTCCTTCACTATCTCCTAGACTTTGTTCAAACTCATGTTCATCGAGATAGTGATACTATTCAACCATCTCAAACTCTTTCACCCTCTTCTCCTTTTGCCTTCAGTCTTCCCATGAGGGTCTTCTCCAATGAGTTGGCTCTTTTCATTAGGTGACCAAAGTATTGGAGTTTCACTTTAGCATCAGTTCTTCTAATGAATATTCATGACTGATTTCCTTTAGACTTCACTGGTTTGATCTCCTTAAAGTATATAGGAGTCTTCTTCACCACTATAATTCAAAAACATCAATTCTTTGGTGCTTAGCCTTCTTTATGGTGCGGATCTCATATCCGAACCTGACTACTGGACAAATCATAGGTTTGACTATACACACCTTTGTTGGCAAAATGATGTTTCTGCTTTTTAATATGCTGTCTGAATTATCATACATTTTCTTCCAAAAAGCAAGCATCTTTGCATTTCATGACTGCAGTCACCATCTGCAGTGATTTGGAGCCCAAGAAAATAATGTCTGTCACTGTTTCCACTTTTTCTTCTTCTATTTGCAATGAAGTGATGGGACTGGATGCCATGATATTTCTGTTCTGAATGTTGAGTTTTAAGCCAGCTTTTTCACTCTCCTCTTTCACCTTCATTAATAATGATTTTAGTTCCTCTTCACTTTCTAACATTAGAGTGGTAACTTATGCATATCTGAGGTTGTTGATATTTCTTCCAGCAAACTTAATTCCAACTTGTGATTCACCCAGTCCAGCATTTCTCATGATGTCTTATAAATATAAGTTAAATAAGTGAGGTGATAATATACATCCTTGTCATATGCATTTCCCAATTTTGAACAGTCCATTGTTCCACGTCTTGTTCTAGATATTGCTTCTTGACCTGCATACAGGTTTCTCAGGAGACAGGAATAGTGATGTGGTATTCCCACATTTTTAAGAATTTTGTACAGTCTGTTGTGATCCACACATTCAAGGGCTTCAGTGTAGTCAATACTGCAGAAGTAGATATTTTTCTGGAATTGACTTGCTTTTCCTATAATCCAACGAATGATGACAATTTGATCTCTGGTTCCTCTTCCTTTTCTAAATCCAGCTTGTACATCTGGAAACTCTCTGTTCAGATACTGTTGAAACCTAGCTTAGAAAATTTGGGAAATTACCTTGCTAGCATGTGAAATGAGCTCAGTTGAATCATAGTTTAAACATTCTTTGTCATTACCATTCTTTGAGATTGTAATAGAAACTGATCTTTTCCAGTCCTGTGGCCACTGCTGAGTGTTCAATAATTGTTGGCATATGGAGTGCAGCAATTTAGCAACAGCATCTTTTAGGATTTGAAATAGCTCAACGGGAATTCCATCACTTCCCCTAGCTTTGTTCATAATGATGCTTCTTAAGGTCCACTTGACTTCACATTCCAGGATTTCTGACTGTAGGTAAGTTACCACACCATCATGGATATCTACGTCATTAAGAACTTTTTTGTATAGTTCTTCTATGTATTCTTGCCACCTCCTCTTAATCTCTTGGGCTTCATTAGGTCTTTCCCATTTCTGTCCTTTATTGTGCTCTCCCTTGATATCTCCAATCTTCGGGAAGATATCTCTAGTCTTTCTCATTCTATTGATTTTCTCAATTTCTTTGCTTTTTTCACTTTCAGTTCAGTTCAGTTCAGTCACTCAGTCCTGTCCAACTCTTTGCGACCCCATAGACTGCAGCACTCCAGGCCTCCCTGTCCATCACCAACTCCCAGAGTTTACTCAAACTCATGTCCATTGAGTCAGTGATGCCATCCAACCATCTCATCCTCTGTCGTCTCCTTCTCCTCCTGCCCTCAATCTTTCCCAGCATCGGGGTCTTTTCCAATGAGTGAGTTCTTCGCATCAGGTGGCCAAAGTATTGGAGTTTCAGCTTCAATGTCAGTCCTTCCAATGAACAACCAGGACTGATCTCCTTTAGGATGGACTGGTTGGATCTCCTTGCAGTCCAAGGGACTCTCAAAATTGTTCTCCAAGATCACAGTTCAGAAGCATCAATTCTTCGGCATTCAGCTTCCTTTACATTCCAACTCTCACATCCGTACATGACTACTCAAAAAACCATAGCCTTGACTAAACGGACCTTTGTTGGCAAAGAAATGTCTCTGCTTTTTAATATGTTGTCTAAGTTGGTCATTGCTTTTCTTCCAAGTGGCAAGCGTCTTTTAATGTCATGGCTGAAGTCACTATCTGCAGTGATCTTGGAACCCAAGAAAATAAAGTCAGCCACCAATGTTTCCACTGTTTCCCCATCTATTTGCCATGAAGTGATGGGACTGGATGCCATGATCTTAGTTTTCTGAATGTTGAACCTTAAGCCAACTTTTTCACTCTGCTCTTTCACTTTTGTCAAGAGACTTTTTAGTTCCTCTTCACTTTCTGCTATAAGGGGGGTGTCATCTGCATATCTGAGCTTATTGATATTTCTCCCGGCAATCTTGATTCCAGCTTGTGCTTCATTCAGGCCAGCGTTTCTCATGATGTACTCTGTATATAAGTTAAATAACCTCGGTTACAATATACAGCCTTGACATACTTCTTTTCTTATTTGGAAGCAGTCTGTTGTTCATGTCCAGTTCTAACTCTTGCTTCCTGACTTGCATACAGATTTCTCAAGAGGCAGGTCAGGTGGTCTGGTATTCCCATCTCTTTCAGAATTTTCCACAGTTTATTGTGATCCACACAGTCAAGGACTTTGACATAGTCGATAAAGCAGAAAAATATGTTTTTCTGGAACTCTCTTGCTTTTTCCATGATCCAGCAGATGTTGGCAATTTGATCTCTGGTTGCTCCACCTTTTCTGGCATTGACAGGCAGACTCTTTCCCACTGAGCCACCAGGGAAGCCCCTGCTCCGCCTTTTCTAAAACCAACTTGAATATCTGGAAGTTCACAGTTCATGTATTCCTGAAGCCTGGCTTGGAGAACTTTGAACATTACTTTGGTAGCATGTGAGATGAGTGCAATTGTGCTGTAGTTTGAGCATTCTTTGGCATTGCCTTTCTTTGGGAATTGTTCACTTAAGAAACCTTGAAAAAAATTCTACTTTCTATTCTTTCAAGCTGTGCATTAAGTTGGATGTATGTTTCCTTTTCTCCCTTGCCTTTTACTCCTCTTCTTTCCTCAGCTATTTGTAAAGCCTCATCAGACAACTATTCGCCTTCTTGTATTTCTTTTTCCTGGTGATAATTTTGGTTGCCAACTCCTGTACAACATTGTGACCTGCACCCATAGCTCTTCAGGCAGTTTGTCTACCAGATTTAATTCCTTGAATCTATTTATCACTTCCATTGTATAATCGTAAGAGATTGATTTAAGTTATAACTGAATGGCCTAGTGTGTTTTTTTTCCTACTTTCTTCATTTAAGCCTAAATTTTGTGATAAAGATCTCATGATCTGAACTATAGTCAGCTCCTGGTCTTCTTTGTACTGACTATAGAGAGCTTCTCCATCTTTGGCTGCAAATAATACTCAGTTGGTTTCATTTTTTAGCATATGATGATGTTCATGTGTAGAGACATGTCTTGTGTTTATGGAAGAGGTTGTTTTCTATGACTAGTGTGTTCTTTTGCCAACTTTATGTTAACCTTTTCCCTGCTTCATTCTGTATTCCAAAACCAAACTTGCCTGTTATTCCAGGTGTCTCTTGTCTTCCTACTTTTGCATTCCAATACACTGTGATGAAAAGATGTTTTTTTGGTGTTAGTTCTAGAAGGTCTTGTAGGTCTTCAGAGAACTGTTCAATCAGCTTCTTCCACATTAGTGGTTGAGACTTAGACTTGGATTACAGTGATGTTGAATGGTTTGCCTTGGAAACAAACCAGGAGCACACTGTCAAAAATGAGAGAGGTTGCATCCAATCTCAAATTATATGTGTGTGTGTGTGTGTGTGTATCCCCTCCTTCCTGAACCTCCCTCCACTGCCCCCATTTCACACCCCTAGGTCATCACAAAGCACAAGGTTGTGCTACCTGTGTAATACAGAAACTTCCCACCAGCTATGTATTTCACACATAATATCTCATATATGTCAATGCTACTTTCTCAGTTTGTCCCACTATCTCTTTCCTATAAAGCGTCCAAAAGTGCATTCCCTTCGTCTGCATCTCCATTACTTCTCTACAAATAGTTTTATCAGTCACACTTTTATAGATTCCACATGTATGTATCAAAATACAATATTCAGTTTTGTCTTTCTGACTTATTTCACTGTATATAGCAGGCTCTAAGTTCGTCCACCTCACTACAGCTGACTGAAATTCATTCCGTTTTATGGGTAAGTAATATTCATTGTACATATGTACCACATCTTTTTTTTTATGCATTCTTCTCTCTATCAATATCTAGGTTGCTTCCATTTCCTGGCTTCTGTAAATATTATTCAATAAACATTGTAGTACATGTGACTTTTAGAATTGTGGATTTCATAGCGTATACACCTAGTAGTGATTTTGCTAGGTCATATGGCAGACTTATTCCTAGTTTTGTTTTGTTTTGTTTTTTTAAGGAAACTCCCTTCTGTTCTCCATAATAGCTATATAATTTTACATTCCTACCAACAGTATAGGATGGTTCCCTTTTCTACACATCCTTTCCAGTATTTGTTGTTTGTAGATTTTTTTTTTTAAGATGGCCGTCCTGACTGGTGCAAAGTAATACTTCATTGAAGCTTTGATTTGTATTTATCTAATAATGAGTGATGCGGAGCATCTCTTCAGTTATTTGTTGACCATCTTTATGTCTTCTTTGGAGAAATGTTTGTTAGTTCTTCTGCCAATTTTTTTATTCACTTGTTTGCTTTTCAGTCAGTGAACTAGCTTTATGATCTGTTTATACGTTTGTGAGATTAATGCTTTGTCAGTTGCTTCATTTGCAATTATGTTCTCCCATTCTGAGGCTTGTCTTTATATCTTGCTTATAATTTTCCTATACTGTGCAAATGAATCTAAGTTTATTTAGGTCCCGTTTTTAAATTTTTGTTTTTATGTCCATTACTCTAGGTGGTGGCTCAAAAAGAATCTTGTTGTAGTTTATATGAAAGAGTTTTCTACCTATGTTTTCCCCTAAGAGTGTTATAGATTCAGGCATTGAATTTAAGTCTTAATGTCTTTAATATATTTTGAATTTTTTTTTGTGTGTGTATGGTGTTAAGAATTGTTCTAATTTTATTCTTTTACACTTAGATGTCTAGTTTTCTCAGCACAAAATTTATTGAAGAGGTTCCTTTCCTTCTCCATTGTATATTCTTAACTTTTTTGTCAAAGATGAGGTGCACATATATGTGAAAGTTTTTCTCTGGGCTGTCTATCTAGTTCTATTGGTCTGGATTTTTCTTCTTTTGCTAGAACCATACTGTCTTGATAACGGTAGCTTTGTTATAGTCTGAAGTCAAGAAGGTGATTTGTCCAGCTCCATTATTTTAAAGATACTTTTTGCAATATTTGCATGTGTGTGTGTTTCCATATAAATTTTGAAATGGGCCAATTTAATTCAAATGACCATTAAATCTTACTGTGGGTAAGAATCTCTTGGAACAAATGGAGTAAACCTCATAGTCAACCAAAAATTCTGAAATGCAATCCTTGGCTGCAATAAAAAAAAAAAAAAATGACAGAAAGATCTCTATTCGTTTCCAAGGCAAGTCATTCAATATCACAAGAATCCAAGTCTATGCCCAAAACACTAATGCCAAAGAAGCTTAAGTTGAATGGTTCTATGAAGACCTACAAGATCTTCTAGAACGATCACCCCCAAAAGATTTCCTTTTCATCATAGGGGAGTGGAATGCAAAAGTAGGAAGTCAAGAGATACCTTGGTATAACAGGCAAATTTGGTCTTGGCGTACAAAATGAAGCAGAGT
Organism: Muntiacus reevesi; assembly: GCF_963930625.1. NCBI lineage: Eukaryota > Metazoa > Chordata > Mammalia > Artiodactyla > Cervidae > Muntiacus > Muntiacus reevesi. Next base: position 46,499,283 of record NC_089271.1, read on the forward strand.
AAAGGCTAACAGAATTTTGCAAAGAGAATGCCCTGGTCATAGCAAACACCCTCTTCCAACAACTTAAGAGACGACTTTACACATGGACATCAGCAGATGGTCAATAACGAAATCTGATTGTATTCTTTGTAGCCAAAGGTGGAGGAACTCTATAGAGTCATCAAAAACAAGACTGGGAGCTGACTATGGCTCAGATCATGAACTCCTTATTTCAAGATTCAGATTTAAATTTAAGAAAGTTAGGAAATCCACTGGGCCATTCAAGTATGACCTAAATAAAATCCCTTATGATCCTACACTGGAAGTAAAAAATAGATTCAAGGGATTCAATTCAATAGACAGAGTGCCTGAAGAACTATGGAAAGAGGTTCATGACATTGTACAGGAGGCAGTGACCAAGACCATTCCCATGAAAAAGTAATTCAAAAAGGTAAAATGGTTGTCTGAGGAGGGGTTACAAATAGCTGAGAGAAGAGAAACTAAAAGTAAAGGAGAAAAGGAAAGATATAACCATCTGAAAGTAGGCTTCCAACGAATAGCAGGGAGATATAAGAAAGCCTTCCCAAGTGATCAATTCAAAGAAATAAAGGAGAAAATAGAATGGAAAAGACTAGAGATCTCTTCAAGAAAATTAGAGCTTTCAAGGGAAAATTTCATGCAAAGATGGGCACAATTAAGGACAGAAATGACACGGACCTAACAAAAACAGAATAGATTGAGAAGAGGTGTCAAGAACACACAGAAGAACTAAGTAAAAATATCTTAATTGCCCTGATAACCTGATGGTGTGATCACTCGCCGAGAGCCAGACATCCTGAAACGAGAAGTTAAGTGGACCTTAGGAAGCATCATTATGAACAAAGCTAGTGGAAGTGATGGAATTCCAGTTGAGCTATTTCAAATCCTAAAAGATGATTCTGTGAAAGTGCTGTACTCAATATGCCAGAAAATTTGGAAAACTCAACAGTGGTCACAGGACTGGAAAATATCAGTTTTCATTCCAATCCTAAAGAAAGGCAGTGCCAAAGAATGTTCAAATCACCACACAATTGCCCTCATCTCACACACTCCCAAAGTAATGCTCAAAGATCTCCAAGCCAGGCTTTAACAGTACATGAACCTAAGTGATCAAACTGTTCATCACTTCCAAATGTTCAAGCTTAATTTTGAAAATGGAGAGGAACCAGAGATCAAATTGCCAACATCTGTTGGATCATAAAAAACAATAGATTCCAGAAAAGCATCTACTTCTTTATTAACTATGCCAAACCTTTGACTGTGTGGATCAAAACAAACTGTGGAAAGTTCTTCAAGAGATGGGAATACCAGACCACCTTACCTGCCTCGTGAGAAATCTGTATTCAGGTCAATAAGCAACAGTTATAACTGACATGGAACAACAGACTGATTCCAAATTTGAAAAGGAATTTATCAAAGATATATATTGTTCCCCTGCTTATTTAACTTTTATGCAGAGTACATCATGCAAAATGCTGGGCTGGGAGAAGTGCAAGCTGGAATCAAGATAGATAGGATGAATATCAATAACATCAGATGTGCTGATGACACCACACTTATGGCAGAAAGTGAAGATGAACTAAAGAGCATCTTGATGAAAGTGAAAGATAAGAGTGAAAAAGTTGGCTTAAAACCCAACCTTTAGAAAACTAAGATCATGACATCACTCCATGGCAATTAGATGAGGACGCAATGGAAACAGTGACAGACTATTTTCTTGGGCTCCAAAATCACTGTAGATGGAGACTACACGTGTGAAATTAAAAGATGCTTGATCCTTGCTAGAAAAGCTATGACCAACCTAGACAACATATTAAAAAGCAGAGACATAACTTTGCTGACAAAGGTCTGTCTAGTCAAAGCTATGTTTTTTCCAGTAGTCATGCATGAATGTGAGAATTGGATTATAAAAATGTTGAGCACCGAAGAATTGACGATTTTGAACTGTGGTGTTGGAGAAGTCTCTTGAGAGATCCTTGGACTGCAGGGAGATCAAGCCAGTCAATCCTAAAGGAAATTAGTCCTGAATATTCATTTTAAAGTTATATATATGTATGCATATTCATGCCATCTTCAAACCATAAGGGATTTTCTTTTACTTTCCCATTCAGGATTCTTTTATTTTCTGTTCTTATCAGATTGCTGTGGCTAGGACTTTCAAAACAATATTGAGTAATAGTGGTGATAGTGGGAAACCTTGATTTTTATCTGATTTCAGAGGAAATGCTTTCAGGTTTTCACTGTTGAAAATAATGTTTGCTGTGTGTGTGTTATATATGGCCTGTCTTATGATGTGGTAGGTTCCTTCTATGTCCATTTTCTGAAGATATTTTATTATAAATGGGTGTTAAATGTATTCAAAAGCTTTCTCTGCATTAATTGAGATAATCATGTTTTTTATCTTTCAACTTGTTAATGTGCTATATCACACTGATTAATTCATGTATATTAAACAAACATTCATCACTGGGATAAACACCACTTGATCATGAAGTATCCTTTTAATGTGCTGTTTTATTGTTTGCTAAATTTTGTTCAAGATTCTTGTATCAATGTTCATCAGTGATATTGGTCTGTAATTTTCTTTATTCATGATATCTTTGTCTGGTTTTGGTATCAGGGTGGTGGTAGCCTTGTAGAATGAGTTTGGGAATTTTCTTTCTCCTGCAAATTTTTCAAAGATTTTGAGCAGGATACGTTTTAGTTCTTCCTTTATCATTTGATAGAATTTGACTATTCAGCCTTCTGGCACTGGGTTTTTGCTTTTGGAAGACTTTTGATCCCAGTTTTTATTTCAGTGCTTGTGATTGGTTGGTTCATATATATATATATGAATTTCTTCCTAGTTCTGTCTTGGAAACTCGTAATTTTCTAAGAATTGCCCATTTCTTCCAGGTTGTCTATTTTATTGGCACGTAGTTGCTTATTTTAGTCTACTAATATCCTTTGTACTTTTGTATTGTCTGTTATAACCTCCATCATTTGTACTTTTATTGATTTCAGTCTTCTCCCTTTTTTTCTTGATGTATGTTGTGAATGATTTGTCAATTTTGTTTATCTTCTGGAAGAGTCTGTCTTTAGTTTTATTGATCTTTGTTATTGTCTTATTCATTTCTTTTTCTTTTTTTTCATTTTTTTCCTGTTCTGATCATTATAATTTCGTTCTTTCTATGAACTTTCAGAGTTTTTGTTGTTGTTGTTCTTCTACTTTTATTAGTTTCTTTAAGTGTAAGCTTAGGTTGCTTTTTTGTTATTTTTTCTCATTTTTTTTTAAAAAAGATAGGCTTGTATACCTATAAAATTCCCTCTTAGAACTACTTTTACTTCTCATAGGTTTTGAGTTGTATTTTCGTTGTCATTTGTTTCTAGGTATATTTTTATTTCTTTTTTCTTCTGTGACCTCTAGGTTATTTAGAATCATATTGTTTAGCCTCCATGTTTTTTGCAGTCTTTTTCCTTTAAGTGATAGCTAATCTTATAGCATTGTGGCCAGAAATTGATATAATTTTAATTTTCTTAAATTTACCAAGGCTTGATTTGTGGCCCATGATGTGATCTATTCTGGAGAATGTTCCATGTGCAATTGAGTAAAAAGTGTATTCAACTGTTTTTGGATTGAATGTCCTATAGATATCATTTAGGTCTATCTGGTTCAATATGTGATGCAAAGGTTATATTTCCTTATTAATTTTCTGTCCAGATGATCTGTCCATTGATGTGAAGGGAGCCTCAAAGTCTCCAACTATTATTGTGCTACAGTTGATTTCCTCTTTTATATTTGCTAGCATTTGCCTTATGTTTTTTGATGTTCCTATATTGGGTACATATATAGTTTTAATTAATGTATCTTCTTCTTGAATTGAACCCTTTAACATTATGTAGTGTCTTTCCTTGTCTCTTGTAATAGTCTTTATTTTAAAGTTTATATTATCTGATATTAATATTGCTACTCCCACCTACTTTCAATTTTGTTTCATGGATTATCTTTTTCCAACCCTCATTTTCAGTCTGCATGTGTCCTTAGGTCTGAAGTGGGTCTCTTGTAGATAGCATATCTTGCTTTGTTATCTATTCAACCAGTCTCTGTCTTTCTATTGGAACATTTAATAGATTTACATTTAAGCTACTTTTTGTATGTATGATCCTATTACCATTTATGGTATTGATTTGGGTTTGTTTTTGTAGGCCTTTGCTTTCTCTTGTGTTTCTTATCTACAGTAGTTCTCTTAGCATTTGTTGTAAAGCTAATTTGGTGGTGCTGAATTCTCTTAACTTTTGCTTATTTGTAAATTTTTTTAAATTTCTCTGTTGATTCTAAATGAAATCCTTACTGAATAGAGTAATCCTTGATTGTATGTTTTTTCCTATCATCACTTTAAGAATATCCTGCCACTCCTTTCTGGTCCACAGAGTTTCTGTTGAAAGATCGGCTGTTAACCTCATGGGGATTTCCTTGTATGTTATTGTTTTCCCTGGCTGCTTTTTAATATTTTTCTTTGTGTTTCATTTTTGTTAGTTTGATTAATGTGTGTTTGGTGTGTTTGTCTTGTATGGACTCTCTGGGCTTCCTGAAGTTGGTAGCTATTTACTTTCCTGTGTTTGGAAAGTTTTCAACTATAATCTCATCAAATATTTTCTTAAATTCTAATACTATCTCTGAGACTATCCTCAATTCTCTTCATTCTTTTATCTTTCTGTTGGTCTTCAGAAGTTATTTCCACTACTTTATTTTTCAGCTCAGTCATTCATTCTTCTGCAGTATTTATTCTGCAATTGATTCCTTCTAGAATAATTTTAATTCCCATAATTGTACTTTTCATCACTGTTTGCTATTTCTTCTAGGTCCTTGTTAAATTTATTCAAAGATTCTTGCATTTTTCCATTGTATTTTTGACATTTTGGATCATCTTTACTGTAATTATTCTGAATTCTTTTTTACATAGTTCCCATATTTTCTCTTTGTTTATTTGGTATTATGTAGTTTTGCCTTGTTCCTTCATCTGCACAATATTTCTCTGTCTTTTCATTTTGTCCATCTTAGTGTATTTCAGGTTCCCTTTTCCCAGGCTATAGGTGTGTAGATCTTCTTGTTTTTTGTCTCTATTCCTGGTGAATGAAGTTGATCCAGTGGCTTCTGTAGGCTTCATGTTGTGAGAGACTTGTCCTTGTGTTCTTGTGAGATGAGGTGAGTTTTTTTTTGTTTGTTTGTTTGTTTTTTTCCTTTTTGATGGGCAAGTTCATGTGAGGTGGTTACTTTGGGAGTGTCTTTGGACAGCCTGTCTGCTGTTGACTGGGTTTGTGTTCATGTCTTGCTTGTCGTTTGAATGAGGTATTCATCACTGGGTGCTGAAAGCATTTGATTGATTCAGGGTCTTAGATTCAGGTGGAAGCCTTTGTGGGAGTTCTCACTGAATAACACTCTCTGGGGTTAGGAATTCTCTGATGGTCTGGTGTTCTGGACTCAGCACTACCATGGTAGAGTCTCAGGCCTGACTTCTGGTTGGGGAACCAATATCTTACAGACCATTTTTTGGGGCAGTAAAGGGGATTAAAAAAAAGAAACAAAACAAAACAAAACAAAAAAAACACAAAAAACAAAACCCATATGATTCTTTAAAATTACATCAAATGAGTAAAAACAAAATGAAGGAACACACACACACATGCACACAAAATGAAACTGAAACACACCAAGGATAACAAAGTACAGAGGAGTTTCCTGAGGAGCAAAGAAACCAAAAATGATATCAGCCAATTAAAAACAAAGCTAAAACAGAAAACAAGAACAAAATTGAGTGACAACTGAGGAATAAAGCAAGCAAAACGAATAAAAGCACATGGTGAAAAGAAGAAAAACAACATAATAGCAAAACTAAATAGAAGTACATAAAACATCTCTCTCTCTCACACACACACACACACACACACACACACACACACACACACACACACACATATATATATATATATATATATAAGAAAAAGTACAAGAACCAAAATAAAAAAATAGACACACAGAAAGACAAAGTAGTAGTAGAAATACAAAAAGAAATAAAAATTTGATTATTTTTTTAAAAAGTTCCCAAATAGAGATAACAGTAATAAATAAAAAAAAATCACAACAACAGAGAAAGAAAAGGGGGGAAATAATACAGAACCAACTACAGGATGAAATAAAATTTAAGAATTATAATAAATGCTTTTCTTGAGGCTCAACTGTCACCATCCTTTCCCCCACTCTGAGCGAAAGCCCACCTCCACCTCCCTAGGAGGCTTTCCAATGTTGGTGTCTGAACCTGCAATGGACACAGTTTAGATTCCAATCTTGCTTTCTTTTTGCCTCCAATAACCACAACTTTCAGTATTAGAGTTGTTTTCTTTTGTGGGAACACTCATTGTCCTTTTATAATTCCATAAACATTGAATCTACCCAGTGGATTGTGTGGATTTCTTCTGCAGCTTTTATAGCTGGTGGAAGGGTTTTGATCTTTTCCCTAGTCTCCACCCCTGAAGCTCAACTGTGCCTTTATCCTTACCTCTACATGTGGATTATTCACAGGAGTTTGCTCCTGAGGGTTCCTTGGAGGTTTGGGGTCTCCCCTAGTGAGGACCAGGTGTGGAGATAGCATGGCTGCTTGGACCACATTTAGGATTCATTGCTAGCCTCTGGCAGCTGGCACTCAAAGAGCCTCCCTGGCTGGTCCTTTTCTATTGCTCAGTGCAGCAGGCCCTCAAAGGACAGCCCTGGCTGGAGTCCTTCTCTATTGCTTGGTGTATCAGATGCTCAAAGTGTCACCTTGCTGGATTTTTTCTCTATTGGTCAGCTACTGGTGCCAGCATGTGGAGAGTGAAAGGCTACAGTGATGGCTCCACTCCTTGCATATGACTCAGCAGTAGCACCCTGCCTCCGTGGTTGCCTGGCTTTCCTCCAAAGTCATTCCCTTCAACAGATTTCCTCCCGCCCATCCTCTCAGACCATCTCCCTGCAGTCAACAGCCGTCCTCACCCTGGGATTTCTCTCTAATCCCCATGCTCCAGCTCCCTGCCACTGTTTTGTTCTGGGAGACTTATCTGTGTGGTTCTCAGAACTTCTTCATCTGAAGATGTGTTCCTGATGCATCCACTGGGAGAGATGTCCCAGTGTCCACCTACTCCATGTCCACCTACTCTTCAACTATCTTGTCCTCCCCAGTATTTTGTTTTTCGTCTTTAATTTTTGTCAGTCTAATTTATATATGTCTATGAATGATCCTCTTTGGTTTTATATTGTACAGGACTTCTTCCTTTCCTGGACTTGAGTGTGTTTTTCATCTCTCATGTCAGGGAAATTCATGGGTATAATTTCTTCAAATATTTCTCAGATTCTTTCAATAATTTCCTTCTCTAAAATGCAAATGTTAATGCATTTGATGTTGTCCCAGACACCTCTGAGACTCTCCTTATTTCTTCTCATTCTTAGTTCTATTCTCTTGCAGTGATTTCCAACATTCTGTCTTCCAGCTCATTTATTTGTTCTTCTGCCTCAGTTATTCTGCTATTGATTTCTACTGGTATATTTTTCATTCTGGTTATAGTATCATTCAACTCTTTTTACTTATTCTTTACATATTCTTGCTTTTCATTAAACATCTCATAACTTTTTGGGCTGTCCTTCCATTCTTTTTCTGAGATCTTAGATCATCCATACTATCATTACTCTGAATTATTTTTCAGGCCGGTTGCCTATCTCCTCTTTATTTAGTTTCACTTGTTTCCTTGAGTTTTAATATTGTTCCTTCATCCTGAAACACATTGCTCTCCTATCTTGTTTTGTCTGACTTTCTGTGTTTGTGGATTCCTTTCTGCTTGCTGAAGGAGTGTAGCTCCTCTTGGATTCTGGTGTCTTCCCTCTGGTGTGTTAGATTAGTCCTGAGTCTTGTGGTGGCTTTCTGATGGAAGGAACTGGTGTCTGCTCACTTGTGCATGGAGCTGGGTCTTGTCCTTCTGGTGGGGCAGAGGTGTGTCAAGAGGTGTTTATAGATGACTGTGAGCTTAGTATGACTTTAGGCACCCTGTCTGCTAATGAATGGGTCTGTGTTCTTACCCTGCTGATCATTTGGTCTGAGGCATTCCGGCATTGGAGCCTGTAAACTGTTGGGTAAGGTCAGGTCTTAATGCCAAAATGGTGGCCTCTGGTGGATCTCATACCAATCAATATTTTCTTGGGCTTCTGCCACTAGTGTCTTTGTCCTCTACAAGTTAACACAATCAACCTGTTTCAGGGACCTTCCAAGTCTCATAGGTAGTTCCAGCTCAGGCTCCAATGGAGTTAATGCGTTGTGCTGGGTTTGTGTCCATGAAACCCTGTACATGCCCTCCATGAATGTAGTCTCTCTCCCAATCCTGTGGAACTTTTGCACTTAAGCAATGCTTGCCCTCAAAGCCAAATGCTTTGGGGATTTCTCCTCCTGTTGCCACACTCTCAGGCTGGGAAGGCACATGTGGGGATTAGGAATCTCACTCCTGTGAGAGAACCTCTGTGATATAATTATTTTCCAGTCTGTGGTCACCCACCTAGCAGATATGAGGTTTGATTATGTTGCAAAGCTCCTCTCTGCCTATCTCTTTTTGGTTTCTTCTTTTCCTTTGACTATAAAATATCTCTTTTGTAGGTTCCAGTCATTTTTATCAATGGTTGTTCAGCAGTTGTGATTTTGCCGTTTTCCTGAGTGGAAGTGAGCTCAAGTCCTTCTACTCAACCCTCTTTCATGCAATTGAAGGGCTGCTTTTAGTTTGGACATTTGATGTCTCTTTCCTCAGTGTGTCTGGCCATTATTCCCTTGATATAGGATGTACAAATGCAGCAGCCCTTGCATGCTTTTAGGACACTGGAGGTAGGACCTAGCATCTGCTTAAGGATCTCCTATGGGTGGTTCACCTCTGCACTCTCTCAAGATAATGGGAGCATGGCATGGTACCTGCTCAAGAATTTCCTAGTGGCAGGTACAATCTGTGCCCTCCTGGGATGGTGGGGACATGGCTTGACATCTACTAACCGGTTTCCTTGGGGTGGGTGCTATTGGCACCCTCCTGTAACAGTGGAGGCTGGCTCTGCTGTCTGCTTGCAGTTTTTCTAAGTGCAGCTTTATTCACACCCTTCCAGGACAGTGGGTGCAGGACTTGGCACCTTCTTATGGCTTTCCTAAAGGCAGGCATTATTCATGCTTTCCTGCAACAGTGATGGCTGGGACTGCCACCTGCTCATGGATTTTCTAGGCGCATGTGCCATCTGCACCTTCCTGTGACTTCAGGGGCCAGACTTGGCACCTGTTTGTGGATTTCCTATAGGTAGGTGCTAGCTGTACCTTTCTGGAAAAGTGGAGGCAAGGCCTACTGCTTGCTCATGAGTTTCTTAGGGGTGAGTACTATACATACCCTCCCAGGACAGTTGGAAGAGGGCCTCCTGCCTGTTTATGGGTCTCATAAAAGCGATGGTGCCTGTCTCTGGAGCCTGTAATGACAGCAGTGTCTCACTCCCACTCCTGGTTCTCCTGTAGGCAGTGTATTGTTGCCTGGGAATGCTCACAGGGAAAGGAGCTTTTATGGTGGTTCCACACCTGTCCTGTCCTTCCCCTAATAATAGTGCCTTGCCTCTCCAGCAGTCTCAGTATTCAGGTTTTCTTCTGAGTACACAATCAGTTGCCACAGCACAATCTCTTCAGGCTGTTTCCATGCAGCCAACCCTGGACATCTCCCTGAGTCTGACCTCTGAAACCTGGGCTTCAGTGTCCAGCCCCCTCCTGCACCAACAGAGGAGTATCTCAGTCTGAAGAGCACAGAGAGTTGGTGCTGAATTCCTCTGCAGGGTACTTTCAGTTTTGCCTTCCACTAAAGTTTGCCATTCTATCCTCCCAGGCTCTGAAGCTCCTCCGCCAATCTACCTGATTTTCCCATTAGTGAAGAGACTTCCCTGGGTGTGAGAACCTTTCTTCTTTCATAGCTTCCTCCTACAGGCACAGTTGTTGTTGTGGTGGTTCAGTTGCTAAATTGTGTCTGACTCTTTGTGACCTCATTACTTGCAGCATGCCACACTTCTCTGTCCATCACTATCTCCCTGAGTTTTCTCAGACTCATGTCCACTGAGTCAGTGACGGTGATGCCTTCCAACCACTCATCCTCTGTTGCCCCCTTCTCCTCCTGCCTTCAGTTTTTCCCAGCATCAGGGTCTTTTCCAATGAGTCAGCTCTTCACATCAGGTGGCCAAAGTATTGAAGTTTCAACTTCAGCATCAGTCCTTCTAATGAATATTCATCAGTGATTTCCTTTAGGACTGATGTGTTTGATCTCCTTGCTGTCCAAGGAACTCTCGAGAGTCTTTCCAGCACAACAGTTTCAAAGTGTCAATTCCTCAGCAGTCAGCCTTCTTTAAGTTTCAACTCGCTCATTCATACATAACTGCTGGAAAAGCCATAGCTGTGACTAAATGGATCTTGGTCGGCAAAGTAATGTCTCTGCTTTTTAATATAGTGTCTAAGTTTGTCATAGCTTTTCTTCCAAGGAGCAAGTGTCTTTTAATTTCATGGCTGCAGTCATCATCCACATTGATTTTGGAGCCCAAGAAAATGAAATATGATACTGTTTCCACATTTTCTCTATTTGCCATAAAGTGATAGGACTGGATGCCATGATCTTAGTTTTCTTGAATGTTGAGTTTCAAAGAAGCTTTTTTACTCTCCTCTTTCACCTTCATCAAGAGGCTCTTTAGTTGCTCTTCACTTTCTGCCTTTAAAATGGTATCATCTGCATATCTGAGGTTTTTTATATTTCTCCTGGCAACCTTGATTACAGCTTGTGATTAATCCAGGGTGTCATTTTGCATTATATATTCTGCATATTAGTTAAATAACTAGTTCAGTTCAGTTCAGTCGCTCAGTTGTGTCCGACTCTTCATGACCCCATGGACTGTAGCACACCAGGCCTCCCTGTTCATCACCAACTCCCAGAGTTTACTCAAACTCATGTCCATTGAGTCAGTGATGCCATCCAACCATCTCATCCTCTGTCGTCTCATTCTCCTCCTGCCCTCAATCTTTCCCAGCATCAGGGTCTTTTCAAATGAGTGAGCTCTTCACACGGGGTGGCCAAAGTATTGGAGTTTCAGCTTCAGCATCAGTTCCTTCAATGAATATTCAAGACTAATCTCCTTTAGGATGGACTGGTTGGATCTCCTTGCAGTCCAAGGGACTCTCAAGAGTCTTCTCCAACACCACAGTTCAAAACCATCAATTCTTTGGTGCTCAGCTTTCTTTATAGTTCAACTCTCACATCCATACATGACTACTGGAAAAACCATAGCTTTACTAGATGGAACTCTGTTGGCAAAGTAATGTCTCTGATTTTAATATGCTATCTACGTTGGTCATAACTTTTCTTCTAAGGAGCAAGTGTCTTTTAATTTCATGGCTGCAGTCACCATCTGCAGTGATTTTGGAATGCAAAAAATAAAATCTGTCACTGTTTCCCCATCTATTTGCATTGAAGTGATGGGACTGTATGCCATGATCTTAGTTTTCTGAAAGTTGAGTTTTAAGCCAACTTTTTCAATCTCCTCTTTCACTTTCATCAATAAGCAAGGTGACAGTATACAGTCTTGATGTTTTCCTTTCCCAGTTTGGAACTAGTCAATTGCTTCATGCCCTGTTTTAACTGTTGTTTCTTGTCCTACATGCAGATTACTCTGGAGATGGGTATGGTGATCTGGTATTCCCATCGCTCTAAGAATATTCCAGTTTGTTGTGATCCACACAGTCAAAGACTTTAGCATAGTCAACGTAGCAGAAGTAGATTTTTTTTTAATTTCCTTGCTTTTTCTATGATCCAGCGTATGTTGGCAATTTTATCTCTGGTTCCTCTGCCTTTTCTAAATTCAGCTTGTACATCTGGAATTTCTCAGTTCATGTACTGTTGAAGCCTAGCTTGAAGGATTTTGAGCATAATCTTGCTGGTATGCTAAATGATTGCAATTTTACAGTAATTTGAACATGCTTTGACATTGCCTTTCTTTGAGCTTGGAATGAAAACTGACCTTTTCCAGTCCTGTGGCTGCTGCTGAGTTTTCCAAATTTGCTGGCACAATGAGTGCAGCACTTTAACAGCATCATCTTTTAAGATTTGAAATAGCTCAACTGGAATTCCAACACCTCCTCTAGCTTTGTTCGTGGTAATCCTTCTTAAGGCCCACTTGGCTTCACACTCCAGGATGTCTGGCTCTAGGTGAGTGACCATATTGTCATGGTTAACTGGGTCATTAAGAGCTTTGTGGTACAGATCTTTTGGGTACTCTTGCCACCTTTTCTATCTCTTTTGCTTCTGTTAAGTCCTTGCCATTTTTGTGCTTTATTGTACCCATCTTTGTCTGAAATGTTCTCTTGCTATCTCCGATTTTCTTAAAGAGATCTCTAGTCTTTCCCATTCTGTTGTTTTCTTATATTTCTTTGCCTTATTCAGTTAAGAAGTCTTTCTTATATCTCCTTACTATTCTCTGGAACTCTGCATTCAGTTGGGTATATGTTTCCCTCTCCTTTGCCTTTTGCTCCTCTTCTTTTCTCGGTTAGATGTAAGACCTCCTCAGCCAACACTTTGCCTTGTTACATTTATTTTTCTTGGGGATGATTTTGGTCATCACCTACTGTACAATGTTACAAACCTCTGTCGGTAGTTCCACAGGTACCCAGTCTATCAGATCTAATCCCTTGTATCTATTTGTCACCTCCATTGTATAATCAAGACCTGAAGCTTGTAAAACAAGACATAGAACTCACTGTGGCTCAGATCATGAGTTCCTTATGGCAAAATTCAGGCTCAAATTGAGGAAAGTAGGGAAAACCACTAGGCCATTCAGGTATGATCTAAATCAAATTCCAGGCACCCTCCCAATTCTTTTTCTTTTTTTTTCTTTTTGTCCTATCCAGTTACATGGTACTTTCTTCTCTTTTCAGAAGTTTGAGGTCTTCTGTTGGCATTCAGTAGCTGTTCTATGTGGATAATTTTACTTGTAGATGTATTGTTAATATTTTTTGTGGAAAAATGTGAAGTCAATGTCCTACTCCTCCGCCATCTTTATCCCCCTCTATGAGATACTTTTTTTTGTTTTTGTCTGTTATGTTTTGAATGGAGAGAGTTACAAAATGCATCAATACCAAATAATGTTTTACATACTCATTAGCATAGCAATAAATATTAGTTTAGGGAGCATGATATATTAAACCCCCTAAACTACAGAGCTACCTGTAATCTAAGATAATGGAAAGGCTCCTTTTCAAGTTGTTACCTTCCACCTTTACTCTTAATATTCTAAATAGTATTTTGGGAACTAAAAAATTAATAAGATTGTTTCAGCTGTGATTCAAGCATTCTAATGAAGCTGTATGGCAATGACACTGGAACTGTGAATTTTCCCCAAAAGGGCTTTCTAGGTGACCACATCACAAACTTTGAAAATGTTTCCAGTAACACATAGGAAATGATTGGCTTAATATTTTAAAAGCCTAGAAAGCAGCTAAGATGTCTCATCTCAGAGAGTTTTAAAACATGACATAAATATCATTTATTTCATACAGAGAAACTTTTTAAAGCACAGATATAACTTTAAGGATACTAAGGAAGTATCAGTAATTTTCATAAAGCTTCAATAAATACCCCAAGGCACAAGTGTTCAAAATGGCCTGTTTATTAAAATGTCACTGCATTATACTTTTAGATTTATAGGTATGCTATGCTTGCAGTGAGGAGACACTTAATTTATGTCTAATTAAAAGAAATAGGTGTCAAGTGCAACTTCCGTTTACACAGGATGCACCTGTAACACTTAGGATAGTGAATAATTCAAATACTATATTTTCCAAAATACCTTGACTTTTGCTATTTGATTAGTTGACACTAGGCCTCTTCTGCCTATAGTTCTTCAGAGTATTTTGAAAGAGACTAGGACTACCTTGAATATAGTATTCAAGCAACATGGAGCCCTTCGGAAAGAACTGTTTAGATACTTTAATAATAACATTTAGAAACAATTAAATTTGCCAGTTTGGTGCTTTTTTCTTACCAAAACAGGTATTAACAATCTTGACAATTTTTGACATTAATTACAAGACATTTAACTTACAGTATTATAAGCTGCCATAACTGAGTTTCTTTCAAAAGAAAAAATATATATAAAATACTGTAAGTAAAATGTCTTACAGTATTATAAGCTGCCATAACTGAGTTTCTTTCAAAAGAATATATATATATATATATATATATATATAATACTGTAAGTAAAATGTCTTGTAATTAATGTCAAAAATTGTCAAGATTGTTAATACCGGTTTTGGTAAGAAAAAAAAAACACCAAACTGGCAAATTTAATTATTTCTGTGAAAGTGGAATTGAAGTCATTCAGTTGTGCCAGACTCCATGTGTTTGTGACCCCATGGATTATAGACTGCCAGACTCCTCTGTCCATGGGATTTTCCAGGCAAGAATACTGGGTTGGGTTGTCATTTCCTTCTCCAGGGGATATTCCTTATCTAGGGATCGAAACTGGGTCTCCTGCATTGCAGACAGACTCTACCATTTGAGCTATCAGGGGATCCCCTTGTGTGAAATATACTATATATTAATTAAACAGAAGAATTAATCATTAATGGAAGAAAACTCATGGCAAGGGAAATATCCAAAGATGGGAAATCAAAATTTTAGATAAGTTTTCTAGCTTTAGAATGCACCAATATACATTTATAGAACTATTTCATTTTAAAAACCACAGTGTATTAAAGTATTTCTAATAACAACCCAAAAAAAGCAGATGTGGAGACTTATGAAACAACTCAGCCATGAAGATGTTGTGTTTCTAGTATAGGAGTAAATTAATACTAGTGTAAGAAGAAACTTAATCATTTCAGCATCAAAAAAATAGACTTTTACATAGTAGCTCATAATTTGATGACTTATTTCTCTTCACTAGTTTGAAATTAGGTAGGAAAAGAACTACATCAGATCCATAAACACAATGATTTGGCAAGCCACAATCACTCAACTCCTGAATTTGTGATAATCTGCAGAAAATTTGCTTGACTCTAGTACTCCATTCCTTCACATCTGAGAATGATACAACCATTTTTCTTTATCAACTTTAAGCTGCATATAGGCAAAGTAATCACAAACTGCTGGAGGGCTGTAATGGTCTGGGGGAAAGTTGTGTTCCTCCAATAAGTACCAATTAAGTAATCCTTCTTTTGCCTTTTTTCAAAATAGCTATTTGTTTTCCCTTGAGGATAACTGGCTTAGATTTCCTGTCACGTTCCTAATAGCTCAGATGGTAAAGAATCTGCCTGGAATGTGGGAGACCCGGGTTTGACCCCTTGATTGGGAAGATACCCTGGAGAAGGAAATGATAACCCACTCCAGTATTCTTGCCTAGAGAATTCCATGGACAGAGGAGCCTGGCATGATTGAGCAACTTTCACTTTCCTGGCAAGACCCAGTCAGTTGTACTAAAGGAACACCAGAAAGTGGCCAAGAGGCTTGTAAGCTTTGTTTGCCAGCTCTGTCTTCAGTAAGAGGCACTTCCTTGGGACACCCTTCTTTGCATGAGGGGGTAATGAGCCACTCTAACAAGGGATTGTTCCTTATAATTTGGAAGGAATCAGCAATTCTACAAGAAACCATTGTCTTGAATGTCTTAGCTTGTTCTGTTGCCTCTTTTCTGGATGGACAGAGCCTCATATTCAGATAATATTTCTCAGGTTCAGATTTTTGTTCAGAAGTCTTTACACAGAGCTTCCTTCTCACAATTTTCATCATCTATGAATTCTGCAAAGCTTACATAGGGTTCATTGGCTTTGTTGACCTCTACTTTGTATGTATTGTGACAGTTTTGGACAAGCCAATCTTAAGTAATCATATTAGGAGTGGACATGGATGTCGTGGCCTCCAAGTGGCCATTCACACACTTCAGATTGCCTAGATTTCCAGTCTCCCCACATTTAGGCTGGTTACTCTGACAATTGGCACAGGAATCAGGCTTAACAAGCCAATCATTCACACTGTAGGACTGCTGGAAACACCTAGAACAAGAACTTAAAACTTCTCACTGGTTTCATAGCTGCCATTCCCAGGCTTCTCAAGATTATGTGATTCCTGGGGAGTTACCAGACATTCAGAAATGTCCATTTCATTTTGACTAAGAAGCCCTAGATATTCAACCTTCTCAGTTTCAATGAAGAATTGATAATAGAATACCTATTACACTTTAGTAACTTGGTTTTTCAGAAACCTCTTCTTTCTGACTCTTGTGGAGCCAGTTTTCCAAGCACTTTAGGTTGGTCCAGACATTACTGAAGAAATTGCAGGCTCTGGAAGAATTCTGACTGTTTGACAAGATCTACTTTTGAGTGAGCTCATCCTGGAGATTAGTTCTGGGCATTTAGTGAGCCTGGTGACCATTGGCTCCCTAAATGGTTTGCTCCCAAAGGAGCCATACACTGTGAGGGACAGCTATGGTACTGGATGCTGCCTTCTGCTCTGGCAATGTGATACACCTCTTTTCTCAAAAGAGAATCCAATATTTGATGAACCAGCATGAACCATCATGTGCTAAGTTTGGAATGGTCTTTTCTTTTTTCCATTTATTTTTATTAGTTGGAGGCTAATTAGTTTACAATATTGTAGAGGTTTTTGCCACACATTGACATGAATTAGTCATGGATTTACATGTGTTCCCCATCCTGATCCCCCTCTCCCACCTCCCTCCCCATCCCATCACTCTGGGTCATCCCAGTGCACCAGGCTTGAGCACTTGTCTCATGCATCCAACCTGGGCTGGCGATCTGTTTCACACTTGATAATATACATGTTTCGATGCTATTCTCTCAGATCATCCACCCTTGCCTTCTCCCATAGAGTACAAAAGTCTGTTCTATACATCTGTATCTCTTTTTCTCTCTTGCATATAGGGTTATCATTACCATCTTTCTAAATTCCATATATATGTGTTAGTATATTGTAATGTTCTTTATCTTTCTGGCTTACTTCACTCTGTACAGTGGGCTCCAGTTTCATCCATCTCATTAGAACTGATTCAAATGAATTCTTTCTAACGGCTGAGTAATATTCCATGGTGTATATGTACCACAGTTTCCTTATCCTTTCGTCTGCTGATGGGCATCTAGGTTACTTCCATGTGTTGGCTATTATAAACAGTGCTGCAATGAACATTGGGGTGCACGTGTCTCTTTCAGATCTGGATTCCTCAGTGTGTATGCCCAGAAGTGGGATTGCTGGGTCATATGGCAGTTCTATTTCCAGTTTTTTAAGGAGTCTCCACACTGTTTTCCATAGTGGCTGTACTAGTTTGCATTCCCACCAACAGTGTAAGAGGGTTCCCTTTTCTCCACACCCTCTCCAGCATTTATTGCCTGTAGACTTTTGGATAGCAGGCATCCTGACTGGCGTGTAATGGTACCTCACTGTGGTTTTGATTTGCATTTCTCTGATAATGAGTGATGTTGAGCATCTTTTCATGTGTTTGTTAGCCATCTGTATGTCTTCTTTGGAGAAATGTCTGTTTAGTTCTTTGGCCCATTTTTTGATTGGGTCATTTATTTTTCTGGAATTGAACTTAAGGAGTTGCTTGTATATTTTTGAGATTAATCCTTTGTCTGTTGCTTCGTTTGCTGTTATTTTCTCCCATTCTGAAGGCTGTCTTTTCACCTTATTTGTCCTGTAATATATATTAAGAATTTCTGGTGTAAGGTGTCATATAAGGCTCGTGTTTACTTATTTTCTGTCTGGATGACCCATCCAGTGATATAAGTGGGGTGTTAAATTCCATAGTGTTACTATATCACTATTGAATTCTCCTTTTATGGTTGTTAGCATTTGTCTTATGTACTGAGGTGCTCCTATGTTGAGTTCTTAAATAATAAATATTTAAAAATGCTATATCTTCTTTCTGAATTGATCCCTCTATGATTATGTAGTGTCTTTTCTTATCTCTTGAAATAGTCTATTTTAATGCCTATATTTTCTGATATGTGTATTGCTACTCCATGTATCTTTCCTATTTCCATTTACATTGAGTGTCTTTTGCCATCCCTTCACTTTCAATCTGTATGTGTCCCTAGGTCGTCTGAGTTTGGTCTGTTGAAGACAGCATATATACTTTACTTGTTTTTGTATCTATTCAGCCATTTGTGTCTTTTGGTGAGAGCATTTAATCCATTTACATTTAAGGTAGTTATTGATTTGTATGTTTCTATTACCATTTTCTTATTTGGGGGGTTTGTTTGTGTAGGCTTTTTCTTCTCTCGTGTTTCCCACCTCGAGAAGTTTCTTTAGCTTGTGTTGTAAAGCTGGAGAAATTTTTGTTATTCGTTAATTGTCCCACCCCTGGTGCTCAGTTTTGGTTTTGACCATACTTCTGTGCCTTCACCTTCAGTCATCTGCTCCCTGCCCAGGCAAGAGGGAGCAAAAGTGGCAGCTGGTTTGGGCACACTTACTTACTCAGGCCAGGGTGGGGCATGGCAGCCACAGCTAGTGTGCATGTGGACTACTTGTGGCAGCACAGACTGACAGATAGTCGAAGCATACTGGGTCATACATGCTTAGGTGGGAGTTCATCTCAGTGCCTAAGAAGACAGAAGCTGGCATATGGGGGGCAGCAACCACTCTACCTCCTTTACATCACTAAAAATGGCACCTCATTTCCCAGGCAGACCACATTTCCTCTAGGGTGATTCTCAGCTGTGCAGCCCCTCACTCTTATCCCCTCCACTGTATCCACATAGCCAACAACAGTCCTCTCACCTGGCCTTCTCCCTTAACCTTACACTTTAAGAGTTCATTCCAATCAGCATTAGCTGATTCCCATCTCAGGCAGTAGCACCCAGTACTGACTCACCAAGGAAGCTTTGAGATGAGTGGCTCTCAGGACCCTGGAGCCTATGCAGGCAGAGGAGGCCTTGGCCTGAGGAGCTGGCAAGCCCACTCAGATGGGTGCCCCATCAGTGCCCAAGGAAGCTAAACAAGCCAGTGGGTGGGGAAGGGACTTACAGTTGTGGCCATGCCACTTGCATGCCACTCAACAATGATGCCTTACTTCTGTGGTGTCCTTGGCTTTTTCCACAAACTTTCTTCATTGTGGACCTCCTTACTCCTATCATCTCAGGGTGTCTTTTCACAGCCAACAACTGTCCCTGACACCAAAATATTGGCACCCTGTGCACCGATGCCAAATAGAAATAAGAGACAAAGATCTGTGAGAAGAGAAGAGAGATATGACTTTAGGCTTCTCCAAGGCACAGGGGAAAACACAGCAGACTAGCACCTCAAGAAATGTGGCCTCCTTCCCAGGAAATCAGAGAGAATCCTAGAGGCAGGACTCGCAGTCCAGAGGATATGATAAGGATCAAAGTAGTGAGGGTCTTGCATTTTTCTTCTTCTTGCATTATTTCAAAACACTCAGAAGTAACATAAAGTAGCCTGGTTATTGGGTCCAGCAGCCTGGTAATTGGGTTCCTTTGTCTCTGGTTTATCACCTGCGACCTTTTTTCTGAAATGCAGCAAGCTAAAAGGGGTGGTCTGTTACAAGAGAGTGCAGAGATTGTAAGTACAGATATAGGTTACAATGTTCATAAAGTTAAAGGGTGATAGGTGCAGGATGTAACTCACACAGTCTTAGCTGGCATGGGTGCAGGATATGATTTACATAGTGTCAGGGAGTGATAGGTTAGCTTTGTGAAGTGCAAATCTAGTTACAGACTCTACAGATTAGTAACAGTTACAACAAATTAGGAATGATTAACTCTTTCAGGCCTGTTTATGTTTCTTCTCTAGCCTATTCACTGTCCCCTTTATTTTCCTTGTTCTCAGGAGAGAAAAGAAAAAAAAAAAAAAACTCATTCCTACTTTTTTTTGGTTGCAACATTCCCTCCCTTGGCTCATGCTCCAAACTTCACTTTTCAGCACGCAGCCCCCCTCTACAACAGGAGACACAGGACTCAGGCTGGGGTGCACAGGGCTGTGGCACAGACCAGATGTGCAGTGCTTACTTTGTACTGCCTTCCACAGACTGTCTGCTGTATTCTCCTTTGATCCCCTGAAGATCCCTTTCTGACCCAGCTGAGGAGATTTTTCTCAGTGTGGGGACCTCTCCTTGCATTCAGCTTCCTGCCAGGGTTACTGCTCCCTTTTTTGATTCCTCTTTTATTTCTTTCATCCTACTTGGTTGCAAGGGGATTTTTTCTTGTCCTTTTAGTTGTCCAAAGTTTTACACTAATGTTCAGCAGGTGCTCTGTGAGAGTCGTTCCATTTGTAGATGTATTCTTGATGTACTTGTGAGAAGAGGTGAATTTCACATTCTCCTATTCTGCCATCTTGACTCCTCCCTCTCTCTCATTTGCTGTTCAGCCCAAAAAACTCCACCAGTAACCAGCTCCAAGTCCATCTGTATATCACGACATCTCAAAAGAATTTTTCTATTACTGGAGCAGCCACTCTGGTCCTACGAGATAATCATTATTCTCCCTGTTCCATCTAATGCCAAGGAAGGCATTTCTAGTTCAAAAGCAACAATGACTCATGCAACCCTCCAGGTTCCTTGGCATTTTCTAGAAGCACAGTCACCTTAAGAAGCCTGAATCCCATCATCACTGGAAGCTACAGCTGCTCCTTCACTCTGCACTTCAGAATGGGCACAGGCACCACTCAGCACACATGCCTACAGCCCTAGATACAGGGCCAATTCCTGGCCCAGCAACACACCCTAAGGGCTCTTGCTGCAACCCTGGGTTGCTAGACATAACTCATGGGCCAGGTCCCTGCCATACAAGCTTCTTGGCAAGGAAGAGGTTGCTTTATCCAAGACTGGGGTAAGGAAGGTCCCCAAGCCTACAGGCCATGCCCTACTCCTCCTGTGTGACTGTCAATGGTCCATGGGCAGACTGAAATAGTTTTATATTTCCCTTTTGATTTCTTCTTTGACCTATTGTTCTTCAGAAGTGTTATTTTAGTTTCCACATATGTGTAGATTTTCTATCTTTTCTCTTGTTGATTTCTAGTTTTATATCATTGTAGTCAGAAAATATTATTGGTATGCATTTCTTCTTAAATTTGCTAAGACTTGTTTTGTGTTCTATCACATGACCTTTACTGGAGAGTTTTCCATGTGCACTTGAGAAGAGTGTGTATTTTGATGCTGCTTTATGGAATAGTCTGTATATGTCTAAGTCCAGTTGGTCTAAAGTATGGTTCAATTTCAACATTTCTTTGTTGATTTTCTGAGTGAATAATCTATCGGTTGTTAATATTTGGATATGAAGTCCCCTACTATTTTTGTATTGTGTCTATTTCTCCATTTAGATCTGTTAGTATTTGGTTAACATATTTAAGTGCTCTGATAGGTGCGTATATATTTATGATTGTTGTTACCTTGATATACTGTCCATTTATCATTATATATAACCTTGTCTATTAGCATTTTTGGCTTAAAGTCAGTTTTGTTTGATATGAGTATCTGCATTTTCTTTCCATTTACATTTGCATGGACTATTTTCTTTTATCACAGTAAGTCCCCTACATATAAATGTTCAAGTTGTGACTTTCAAAGATGCAAACATGCATCTGCATGTTCAATCACATGTCTGGCTATATTGTCACTTGAATGCATTCTCTATAATTGGTTGTGCTTTTATGTACTTACTGTAAAGAACTGTATAGAGTACAGTAGTTCAGTATCTTTATTTCATCCCAGGCTGTCTGGAAGCAAGCATAAAAGCAGTGATGATATAGCTGGTACTGCTAAGAAGTGCCAAGTAATAACAATAGAAACAAAAATGACATAAAACATTGAGAGAGGAGAGAGGCCAAAAGATGGTAGATGTTGCTCAGTCTTATAATATTCATTGTTCATCCATTGGCATGATTCTAATGAACAAGATCATGGAGCATGTGAAGTCTGCTGTGCCAGTGATGTTGACAATGATATTGAAGAAGCTTGAAATGTAATAGAGGAGGAGGAGAAACTTCTTGATGTGTGGATACAGGATCAGCATAAGCATCAAATCCTCCTCAGCTTAATACTGATTCAAGAGAAAATTTAAAGTCTTTATAAAGAATCGAAGAAGAAACACAATGAGGAATTAGAGGGGGCACTTTTTAATGCCAGACATGACTGATTTCATTTGTTCAAGACTAGAGACAATTGACAAGTAAGTGACAAGGCAGCAAATGTAGATATAATTGCTGTCTGGGATTTCCTGAAATCCTTCGAGAAATTATTGATGAAGGTGAATATTAAGCTAAGCAAATTTTTAATGTGGATGAGACAGGCCTGTACTGGGAGAGTATGCCAGACTGAAGTTACATCAGTAAGGAGGAAAGTTGATGCCAGGCTATAAATCAGCAAAGGATAGACTAACTCTTTTGTTTGATAACAGTGCTTCTGACAATATGAAGCTGAAGCTTCTCTTAGTTAATCACTCAAAGAAGCCCTTTAAAATATAACCAAAGTCTCTCTTTCTGTTATGTGGAAGAGTAACCCCAAAGCCTGGGTTACACTGGACATTTTCCAGGACTGGTTTTTCCACCACTTTATGCCAGAGGTAGAGAAATGCCTCTTGGAGAAGGACATCCCATTCAACATTTTTGCTGCTTGACAATACTCCAGGCAACCCCACCCCACCCCACCCATTCATTGACGACTTTCATCCCAACATCTAAGTAGTGAATCTGAATACTACATTGCTCATCCAACCTATAGACCAAGGAGTTATGCAATATTCAAGAAATATTGTTTACATCACACTTTTCATCAGGCAATAAAAGTGAGTGATGAGTTAGAAACAATGTTGCAAAAATTTTGGAACAATAACCTCTACAAAGTCATGAAAGACACTGACTTTGCTTGGCATGATGTAATGGCCATCACCATGAATAGGTTTAGAAGAATCCTTGCACACAGTTTTGAAATTTGTGACTGTGGATAAGGAACCCAAAGAGGTTTTCAGCAACTTAGTGACCCTCAGTGAGAATCTGGAGCTAGATCTGCAAGAGGACAACTTCACTGAACTCTTTGGTGTGCAATATATGAAATTTACTAATGAAGACCTGATGAAATTGGAGGCTCAGAAAAAGGAAGAGAGACAAGAGGAAGATGTAATAAGTGAAAAACAAGAGATTCATGATGCAGGAAATGGCAAGGGTATTTTCTTTATTTGAGGAAGCATTGTTAATTTTTGAGGCACAGGACTTGAACATAGAATGGTATGTTAAAGCTACAACAGCTGTTCAGAATATAATCCAGTGTTACCATGTCACCTATGATGAGAAAAAAGAATTAATACCAAGACACCACAGTATCATTTTTTGGAGAGGGTAGATAGAATTGAATCCAGCAAGCAACCAGAACGTGTATCATCACCATCAGGCATAAGTGAAATTATAACTTGCTCTGCATCTCCTATAGCTGTCAATCTTTCAACTATACCATTCCCCACTTCCTCTTCCTCTTCTAGTTAGTAGCTCTTCTTTCATGTTTAGTAGATGCCAGCCTCTGTAGGCCAGCTTCTGTACTGTACCAATGTAATTTTCAAGGTACTACTATAATATAAGATTAAAGAAATGTTCTTTTATTTTTGTATTATTTGTGTGAAAAGTATTATCAACTTATTACTGTATAGTACTATAGAACCAATTGTGTTAGTTGGGTGCCTAGGATAACTTTCTTAGACTTATGAACAAATTGGAGTCATGAGCATACTCTCAGAACAGAACTTGTTCAAATGTAGGGTACTTACTGTACTTCACTTTAAGTATGAACTTTAGAGTGTATGTCTTTAGAGCTGAAAAGTCTCTTGTGGGCAGCACTAAGATGAATCCTGTCTTTTTATCCATATTTTCAGTCTGTATCTTTTGATTATTAATTCAATTAATTTACATTTACAGTGAATTTTGATATGTCAGGTCTCACGACTGCCTAATTATTGTTTGCTTTCTGGGTTTCTTTTATTTTTTATTTTTATTATTTTTTTCATTTATTTTTATTAGTTGGAGGCTAATTATTTTACAATATTATAGTGGTTTTTGCCATACATTGACATGAATCAGCCATGGATTTACATGTGCTCCCCATCTTCTGGGTTTCTTTTAAATTTTCAATTTTCTCTCCATCTCTGCCTTTAGTTGTACAGTGATGTAATTAAAAGTGGATTTAAAGAAAGCATTAAGCTATAATACGTAGCAAACTGACATAGGACCTTATCTCTACAGTAATTTTACTATTAAATGGCTTGCCACAACAATATCAGTAGCATGTTTCTTCATGTGATGACAAATTCAGAATAGTAATGTGTATTAGAAACAAGACACCATATTTTATTTTGTTATTTTAAAAAGCAACTTAGTCTTCTGCTTGTACCTAACCCAGTGTTAGATTCGAATAAGATTATCTCTCTGGTTGCCTTTTCTATGTATTTTGTACTGTTGACCTTTTCTTCAAAATCTTTCCTTAGCTTTTAATCAATGAATGTACTAAAGACACAGGATACAAAACCAATACACAGAAATCCCTTGCACTTTTATACACTAATGGCAAAAAATCAGAAAGATTAAGTAAGGAATCAATTCCACTCACCATTTCAACAGCAACAACAAAACATGAAATACCTAGGAATAAGCCTACCTAAGGAGACAAAAAAAAAAAACAAACAAACAAAAAAAAAACCTATAAAGAAAACTATAAGACAATCATGACAGAAATCAAAGATGACAGAAATGGAGAGAAATATAATTTTCTTGCATTTGGAAGAATCAATATGGTGAAAATGAATATATTACCTGAAGCAATCTATAGAAATAACACAGTCCCTATCAAATTACCAACGGCATTTTTCACAGAAATATGACAAAAAAATCTCACAATATGAAAGCACAAAAGACCCTGAATCGTCAAGGCAATCTTGAAAAAGAAAAATGAAGCTGAAGGAATCAACCTTCCTGAATTTAGACTATACTACAAAGTCATAGGAATCACGATAATATGGTCCTGGTACAAAAACAGAAATATAGATCAATGTAACAAGATAGAAAGTCCAGAGATAAACCCACACACCTATGGGCACCTTATCTTTAACAAAGGAGTCAAAGATATACAGTGGAGAAAAGATAGCCTTTTCAATAAATGGTACTGGAAAAACTGGACAGCTTCATGTAAAATAATGAAATGAGAATATTTCTTAACATCGTGTACAAAAATAAACTCAAAATGGATTAAAGACCTAAATGTAAGGCCAGAAACTATAAAAAAAAAAAAATACTAGGGGAAAACACGGGCAGAAAACTCTGACATAAATCACAGCAAGATCCTCTATGACCCACCTCCTAAAGTAATGAAATTAAAAGCAAAAATGAACAAATGGGGCCTAATTAAACTTAAAAGTTTCTACACAACAAAGGAAACTTAACAACAAGATTAAAAAAAAAAAAACCATCGGAATGGAAGAAAATAATTGCAAATGAAACAACTGACAAAGGATTAATCTCTAAAATATAAAAGCAGCTCATGCAGCTCAATAGCAGAAAAGCAACCTAATAAAAAAAAATGAACGGAAAACCTAAACAGACAGTTCTCCAAAGAAGACATACAAATGGCCAACAGATACATTAAAAGATGTTCAACATCACTCATTATTAGAGAAATGGAAATCAAACTACAGTGAGGTATCACCTCACACCAATCAGAATGGCCATCATTAAGAAATCTACAAACAGTAATTGCTGGAGAGGGTGTGGAGAAAAGGGAAACCTCTTGTACTTTTGGTGGGAATGTAAATTGACACAGCCACTATGGAGAACATTATATGCATTCTAAGTCACTTCAGTCGTGTCTCTTTGCGACTCTATGGACTGTAGCCCACCAGTCTCTTCTGTCCGTGGGATACTTCAGGGGAGAATACTAGAGTGGATTGCCATGCCCTCCTCCACCAGATCTTCCCGAACCACCCAGGGACTAAACCACGTCTCTTATGTCTCCTACTCTGGCAGTTGGATTCTTTCCCTCTAGTGCCACCTGGGAAGTCCAGAGAACAGTATGGAGATTCCTTAAAAAAAAAAAAAAAAAAAGCTAGGACTAAAACTCCCATATAACCTAGCAATACCACTACTGGGCATATACCCTGAGAAAACCATAATTGAAAAAAAAAAAAGACACATGTACCCTAATATTCATTGCAACACTATTTGAAATACCCTGGATGTGAAAGCAACCTAGATGTCCATTGACAGATAAATGGATAAAGAAGTTTTGGTACATATATACAATGGACTATTACTCAGTCATAAAAATGAATGAATTTGAGTAAGTTCTAGTTAGGTGGATGAACCTGGAGCCTAGAAAAATGGTACTGATGAACCTATTTGATGAATAGAGACACCTACCTAGAGAACAGACTTGTGGACACAGTGAAGGAAGGAGAGGGTGGGACGAATTGAAAGAGTAGCATTGAAACATGTACATTACCATATGTAAAATAGCTAATGGAAAATTGGTGTATAACAGAGGAAGCTCAACTCTGTGACAAATATGCTTATGGCTGATTCACATTGTTGCATGGCAGAAACCAACATGATATTGTACAGAAATTATCATCCAATTTAAAAAAAAGAAACAGCACCTTGCAATAGAGAAAATAATAATAAAACACACAAAAGTTTTTTACTTAGCTTTTGAGTACTTTATTCTTAAGAGTCACCTACACTTGATATTTTTTTAGGTCTTTATTCTCCATCCACCCATAAAAGTCATTTTTCTCCAAGGTACTCTTCTTGACTTTATTCTTTCATTTTAATAATACGAGTGTTTTAACTCACATTCACATTTTCTACTATAAACTGCATACTAGTAGATCCAAAATTTATATACAGTCATACCTCAGAAATAGTTTTGGTTTAGTTACAGACCATCACAATAAAGTAAATATTGCAATAAAGTGAGTCACATGATTTTTTTTGTTTCCCAATGCATAATAATGTAGTTTAAGAGTGCAGTTAAAAATACCGCTAAAAGATGTTAGCAACCACCTGAGCCTTCAGTGAGTCAAAGTAATAACATCAAAGATGACTGATCACAGATCACCATAACAAATTAAATAATAATGAAAAAGTTTGAAATATTGTGAGAATTATTAAAATGTGATACAGACATGAAATAAATAAATGCTGTTGGGAGAATGGTATCAATATATTTGCTCAATGCAGATTTGCCACAAATGTCCTGCTGCATTGTTAAAAAAAAAAAGAAAAAAGAAAAAAATAGCAGCATCTGTGAAGTACAATAAAGCAAACATAATAAAATTAGCTATGCCTACATCTTGATCATTTTTCCTGCATGAAATTAATTCAGTCAACTCTCAACCTATATTTTTAATCTAAAAATTCATTTGATTCTTTAAATTGAGGATATTTAATGCTGAATTCATGTTTCTTTTCGAAAATGATTCATTCTCTTAACTCTTTTTCTTAGTTAATGGGATAATCATTTATCAAATTTCCAAAAAGAATCAGATATCTGAGAATCATAACCATCACATCATAGTTTCACTTCTCAAATTTCACATTTAGTTGGTCATGAGAGCTGAGAATCTACTATTCAAGGTACAGAGAGATATATAGATACATAGATACAGGTATTCATTTCTTTTTTAAAACTTCCCATTGATATACTTTTTTTTTATTCTTTTACTTTGGGTTCTCTGTATTTCTTGCTTGGATGATTAGAATAGTCATCTTACTATTCTGGATCTAAACTCTCCACAGCTTTTCCATACTCTTTAATCTTTCCTTCATACTGATTCCAGAGTGATGTATCTAAAATAAAATCTGATTTATTTTCATGATTCAGTGAATCATTTCCTACAGAATAAAAGTTGATTTTTTTTTTATCATAGTCATTCCTCTGTCCATATCACGGGGCTTATAGTTCCCCAGAATTCACTGTAGAGTTTCAATCCACAATGATTGTGAATAGTTGCTGCTGCGAGGATTCTCCCATATTCTTCTATACATCTGCCTGCGTGATTTTTTACCCATCCTGCAAAAGCTATTCAGTATAACTTCTTTTATGAAATCTTGACTTCCTTTGCTTTCAAATACACATTTGACTTGACTTTAAAGAAAGTTTTCAATTTGAATGTGAAAAAGGACAAATTTTAGAGATATCTTGAATGAAGCATGGCAGAAATTAGTTAACACAACACTGTACTAAGACTTACAAAATCTTACAAAAGAGTTCTAAGTCTGCCAGAGACTAAAAAATACTTGAGTCTAATATCTCAGTTACTTAATTTTCCTATCTGAAAAATATTAATGCTGAATAAGGTGGCCTTTATAGGTTCTTGCAGTTGTGACATCATTGATTCTGTGGGTTCTGTTGGAAATGGAGAATAGGTAACATAAGCTGAATTTCTAAAGAACTACAAGGGTCTGAAGAAGTTTCATGTTAAGTGTTTAGCTGAGTACTGATCAGTGCAAGAGACAAAGAAAACTATGCAAGATTAGGAAAAGAACTACCTAAAAGGATAAAATTGGGATTGTAGTTTACACAGTTCACGTTGTTGTTTATTCTCTCAGTCATGTCTCATCATGAACTCATGGACTGCAGCATACCAGGCTTGCCTGTCCTTCACCATCTCCCGGGGTTTGCTCAAACTCTTGTTCTTTGAGTCGGTGATGCCATCAAACCTCTGTCCTCTGTCGTCCCCTTCAGTGTCATCCATCCTCTGTCGTCCACTTCTCCTCCTGCCTTCAATCTTTCCCAGCATCAGGGTCTTCTCCATTGAGTCGGCTCTTTGCATAAGGTGTCCAAAGTTTTGGAGCTTCAGTTTCAGCATCAGTCCTTCCAATGAATATTCAGAGTTAATTTCCTTTAGGATTGACTGGCTTAATCCTGCAGTCCAAGGGACTCTCAAGAGTCTTCTCCATCACCACAGTTAGAAGACATAAATTTTGGCTTTCTTATTGCCCAGCTTTCACATCTGTACAGGACTACTGGAAAAAAAAACATAGCTTTGACTAATATGGAACTTTGTAGGCAAAGTAATGTCTCCACATTTTAATACACTGTCTAGGTATTTTAAATACACAGTTCATGGAAGTGTTCATTTTTCCCCAGCTAGAGTAGAATTCCTTGTGCATACAACACAATCTTTAGAAAAGTCAAAATGGTGTTGCCTCAGTCATGGTGAAAATTAATTATAGACAAAATACTTCTCCAGCTCTTCCTAACAAAGTTAAAATTAAGACCTGAAAATATAACTCTTTCCAAATAGCATAAAAGCATTATTGACTAAAGTGAAAGTCACTCAGTTGTGTCTGTCTCTTTGTGACCCCATGGACTATACAGTCCATGGAATTCTCCAGGCCAGAATACCAGAGTGGGTAGCCTTTCACTTCTCCAGGAATTCTTCCCAACCCAGGTCTCTTGCATTGCCAGTGGATTCTTTACCAGCTGAGCCACAAGGTAAGCCATTATTGACTAAAGATGAAGACTATTTACAAAAAGAGTGGCATTGGCATCATGGAAGCATGAGACACTCCATTTTCCTCCCCCTCAATCTACAACTAGCAAAGATGTCTCTGCCCCACACACAAGGAATCTGGGGAATTTCCCACAACTGTGCATTTAAAGGTGGGTGTACAGGAACACATATAGGCAGTGGAACTAAAGGAGATAGCAGAGATAGTACCTGTGATCTTGGATCCCTGGCTGTGGTAGCTGAGCCCACAGGCCAGATAATCCAGTAACAGCACAGGATAGACAGAGTGGCAAGCACACCTCCCATCTCCCAGCTGCAGCATAACCTATGGCCACGAAGAACTGGACAGCAGCAGCAGTTGGGCGTGCAGTCATGTCTATCTAGATAAAGAGGTGCCCATGAATCTACTCCCCTACCCCCATCACAGCAGTGGAACCCATGAATCTGATGATGCAAGACATGGCAAAGGCACCCATGACTCTGGCTCTCCCTCAATCATCCCCCTCACCCTGAGCTGTGGAGTTGTGAGACAGGACATCCTGGATGCAGAACACTTGCTATCCTTGTGCCCAAGGCAGAAAATTCAGCAATAACAGCAGTGACACTGGAAACAGCAAGACACCAGGAACATTGGAGGCACACACAGTAAAGAGACTATCAGCCAACACCTCTGAAAGAGGTGCTAGAGAATCCATTTTCTAAATGGAGATCAAGATGATGGAGTAGGAGGATGCTGAGCTCACCTCTCCCCAAACACATCAAAAATACATTTAAACATGGGAAACTCTCACTGAAAACAAGTTGGAGGCTGATTCTTGTCAATGTATGACAAAACCCACTGAAATGTTGTGAACTAATTGGCCTCCAACTAATAAAATAAAATTAAAAAAAAAAGAAAGAAAGAAAAGCTATTCTATAACCAGCTTTGTGTAGAATGATTCACAAGGACTCGGGTAGGAAAGGAAAAGATGATCAGGTTAGGACCTGTGCCCCTGGCAGGGAATGCAGAAGAGAAGGGGAAATCTCAGGCTTGGGAATGCTCCCTGAGGAGTTAGAGGTTTGAGACACATAATGGCTTCACAGCATTGGGGTCTGACACTGGGCAGACCAGTCCCCTTAGCTTGTTTGCAAACCAGTAGGACTTACTAAAGGGTTGTGAAAAACTGAGAGTCTGCTCATGAACAGAACATACACAAGCTTGCTTATTCCCAAGAAGAAAGTAGGGGAAGCAGATTTAAATGGCCTGGGCCTGTGGCTGGTTTCACAGGACCATTCCAGTATACACCCTAACATATACCAAGTGCCTGCTCCAGACCCTCTTGCTCCAATTCAGCTCTCTAGTAGGGCAAAGGCTGCCATTGCCCAGGAGACTTTGCACTGAAGGGAACAAAGCTGGCTCAGACTTGACCCTGCCTCTGAACAGGGAAATGACAGCCATTGCCAGTAAACATTCCGAATCAGCAGATAAGGAGCTACTTGAGATTGACAAGCATGCTGGGACCATTTCAGCTCTTGACCTGCACTGGGTATGTCCTCCAGTCCCTCTTCCTTTGGTTATGCCCTCAACTGGGGTGAATGTGCCATTGCTGAGGAGGGGTGAAAGTGCTAGGAGGAAGCAGAGCAAGCTCAGACACAGCCCTACCTCTAAATGGCATGAAGGCAGTTGTTGCTAGTGAACACACAGCATCAGGAGATTGTAAATTACCTAGGGTTCTAAATGGCTTGCTGGAACTATCCAAGAATGCACCCTAATTCAGAACAGGTTTGCACTTGAGCCCCTCTTACTCCAGCACTACTGCCCAATAGGGAAGAAGTGCCCTTGCCTGGGGTAGAGAACACACTTAGAAGGAATAAAACCAGTCCAGACCTAACCCTCATGACTTCTGATCCAGTACTTTGAGGCCCAACCCTGATAAGGGCCTTATCAGGGCCTCAACCCTGATAAGACAGTGACAGACATTTAGCATCTATGTCCCAGATCACATTTGGGTCTGGTTGCAACTCTTTCATTTTCAACCTACCTCCTACCAAGGGGATAGCTGCCAGCACACCTCAAGGAGGAATGTGACCTGTGTTCTCTTTGGAACCAGCTCTCCTGCCAAAGGCATTGGACACATGCAGACTTCATAGAGAAACTCCCACTCAAAGACAACCTTTGAAGATTAAGATAGGTAAGTGTTTAATCTAATTTCATAGAGGCAGAGAAAGCTGAATACAATGAGAAGACAAGGGGTTTGGTTCCAAATAAAAGAACAAGGGAGAGTACCCTGATGGGCTAGTGGTTAGCACTCAGCACTTTCACTGCCATGGGTCAGGTTTATTCCTGGTCAGGGGAGATCCCACAAACCATGAAGTATGGCAAAAAAAAAAAAAAAAAAAAAAAAAAAAAAAATGAACAAGGAAAAAAAACCTGGAAAAGCAACAACAACAAAAAACACTATTGAAACAGAGATAGTTTACCTGATAGAGTTCAAAACATTAGTAATACATATACTAACTGAACTTGGGAAAAAAATAGATGAACTCAAGGAGAATTTTAAGAAGAATCTACAAAAAAAAAAAAAGCACACACACAGAAGTGAAGAATAACTTAAGTGAGAAACACACTATAATGAATTAGCAGTCTAGGTGACACAAAAGCTCATTTATAGAGATTGTATAAATAATCTGGAAGATACAATAGTGGAAAACACACAGGTAGAACAGAAAAAGATATATATATATATATATATATATATATATATATATATATATATATATATTTAAATGATAGATTTAAAGACCTCTAACAGGACACCAAGTTTACTAACATTCTCACGACAGGTGTCGTAGAAGAAGAGAGAAAGAAGTAGAAGTTTATTTGATGAAACTATGCATGAAATTTTCTGAAGCTGAAGAAAGAAGTAGATTTTCAGGTATAGGAATTACAAAGATTTCCAAATATGATAAAGTTCATGCTTTGTGTATTTAGAGTATGCATGAATTTCAAGCTTAGTTGAATTAGTAACAGCTCTAATAAAAGGAATTAGGAAATGAAGAAGGAGCAGAAGAATTAAGAAAAGAATCATAATAATAATAATAACAACAAAAAGTCAAAGTCAGCAGAGATAACGAAATAATAAAGATCAAAGAAAAAACAAGGACCAGGCAAAGGCCACGGTTAACAAATGTTGACAAGGATGTGGAGAAAAGGGAACTCTAGAACCATGCTGGCGGGAATATTAAATGGGCTACCCATTAGGTAAGACAACATGGAGTTTCCTCAGAAAAAAACTAAAAATAGAAATGCCATCAGGTCAGTTTAGTTGCTCAGTGGTGTCCGACTCTTTGTGATGCCATGGACTGCAGCACACCAGGTTTTTCTGTCTGACACCAACACCCGGAGGTTGCTCAAACTTATGTCCATCAAGTTGGTGATGCCATCCAACCATCTCATCTTCTGTTGTCCCCTCTCCTGCCTTCAATCTTTCCCAGCATTAGGATCTTTTCCAGTGAGTGAGTTCTTCAAATCAGGTGGCCAAGGTATTGGAGTTTCAGCTTCAGTATTAGTCCTTCCAATGAATATTCAGAACTAATTTCCTTTAGGATTGACTGGCTTGATCTCCTTGCAGTCTAAGGGACTCTCAAGAGTCATCTCCAACACCACAGTTCAAAACCATCAATTCTTCGGTGCTCAGCTTTCTTTATAGTCCAACTCTCACATTCATATATGACTACTGGAAAAACCATAGCTTTGACTAGATGGACCTTTGACAGTAAAGTAATGTCTCTGCTTTTTAATATGCTGTCTAAGTTTCTTGTAGCTTTTCTTCCAAGGAGCAAACATCTTTTAATTTCCTGACTGCAGTCACCATCTACAGTGATTTTGGAGGCCCCCCCCCCTCAAAATAAAGTCTTTCACTATTTCCATTGTTTCCCCATCTATTTGCCATGAAGTGATGGGACTGTATGCTATGATCTGAGTTTTTTGAATGTTGAGATTTAAGCCAACTTTTTCACTCTCATCTTTCACTTTCATCAAGAGGCTCTTTATTTCCTCTTCACATCCTGCCATAAGGGTGGTGTCATCTGCATATCTGAGGTTATTGGTATTTCTCTTGGCAATATTGATTGATTTGAGCTTGTGCTTCATCCAGCCCAGCATTTAGCATGGTGTACTCTGCATATAATTTAAACAAGCAGTGGCAATATCATCCTTGATGTACTCCTTTCCCAATTTGGAACCAGTTTGCTTTTACATGTCTGGTTCTAACTGTTTCTTCTTGACCTGCATGCAGATTTCTCAGGAGGCAGGTAAGGAGGTCTGGTATTCCCATCTCTTTAGGAATTTTCCACAGTCTGTTGTCATCCACACAGTAAAAGACTTTGTTGTAGTTGATAAAGCAAAAGTATATGTTTTTTTCTGGAGCCCTCTTGCTTTTCAATGATCCAAAGGATGTTGACAATTTCATCTCTGGTTCTTATCCCTTTTCTAAATGCAACTTAAATATCTGGAAGTTCTTGGTTTACATACTGTTGAAGTCTGGCTTGGAGAATTTGGAGCATTACTTTGGTAATCTGTGAGAGGAGGGCAATTGTGTCATAGTTTGAACATACTTTGGCATTGCCTTTCTTTGGAATTGGAATGAAAACTGACCTTTTCCAGGCCTGTGGCCACTGCTCAGTTTTCCAAATTTGCTGGCATATTGAGTGCAACACTTTCACAGCGTCATCTTTTAGGATTTGAAATAACTCAACTGGAATTCCATCACCTCAACTAGCTTTGTTCATAGTGATGCTTCCTAAGGCCCACTTGACTTCACAGTCCAGGATGTCAGGTGAGTGATCACATCATTGTTGTTATCTGGGTCATGAATATTTTTTTTGTATAGTTCTTCTGTATATTCTTGACACGTCTTCTTAATCTATCCTGTTTCTATTAGGTCCATACTTCTTCTGTCCTTTATTATGCCCATCTTTGCATTAAATGGGTTGGATGGCATCACCGACTCAATGAACATTGGTTTGGGTGAACTCTGGGAGCTGGTGATGGGCAGGAAGTCCTGGCATGCTATGGTTCATGGGTTCGCATGAGTCAGACATGACTGAGCGACTGAACTGAACTTGCATGTAATTTTCCCTTGGTATCTCTAATTTTCTTTCTTTTTTAAAAATTTATTTTAATTGGAGGTTAATTGCATTACAATATTGTAGTGTTTTTTGCCATATGTTGACATGAATCAGCCACGAGTGTACATGTGTCCCCCATCCTGAATCCCCCTCCCACTTCCCTCCACATCCCATCTCTCAGGGTCATCCCAGTACACAGGCCCTGAGTGCCCTGTCTCGTGCATTGAATGTGGACTGGCGATCTATTTCACACATAGTAATATATATGGTTCAATGCTATTCTCTCAAATCATCCCACCCTCACCTTATCCCACAGAGACCCAAAGTCTGTTCTTTGCATCTGTGTCTCTTTTGTTGTCTCACATATAGGGGCATCGTTACCATCTTTCTAAATGTCATAAAACGCATTAATATACTGTATTGGTGGGGTTTTTTTCTGATTTATTTTGAGATCTGTAGTTTTTCCCATTCTATTGTTTTCCTCTATTTCTTTGCATTGATCACTGAGGAAGGCTTCCTTATCTCTCCTTGATATTCTTTGGAATTCTGCATTTAAATAGGTATATCTTTCCTTTTCTCCTTTGCCTTTAACTTCTCTTCTTTTCTCAGCTATTTGTAAGGCCTCCTCAAGCAACCATTTGATCTTTTTGCATTTCTTTTTCTTGGGGATGGTCTTGATTACTGCCTCCTGTACAATCTCATGAACCTCTGTGCATAGTTCTCCAGGTACTCTGTCTATCAGGTCTAATCCCTTGAATCCATTTGTCATTTCCACTGTATAATCATTAAGGATTTAATTTAGGTCATACCTGAATGGTCTAGTGGTTTTCCCTACTTTCTTCAAGTTAACTCTGAATTTTGCAATAAGGAGTTCATTATCTGAGTCACAGTCAGCTCCCAGTCTTGTTTTTGGTGAGTCTATAGAGCTTCTCCATCTTTAGCTGCAAATAATATAATCAATCTGACTTCAGTATTGAGTATCTGGTGATGTCGATGTATAGTGTCTTCTCTTGTGTTATTGAAAGAGGGTGTTAGCTATGACCATTGTGTCCTCTTGAAAAAAACTCCGTTAGCCTTTGTCCTGTTTCACTTTGTACTCCAAGACAAATCTGCCTGTTACTCCATGTATCTATTGACTTCCTTCTCTTACAGATTTGTCTGTGAATGTCCAGTAGTCTCCAGCAGAGGCACCCTTTGGTGGTGGCCTATTGCATGATCAGGGGCACTGTGTGCGGCAACTTTTGCAGGGGACCTTTTGAAGGATGTTGCCATTATCTTCATTACCTCCACTATACTTTGGTCTCAAACAAAAAGGTCTCAAAACAAACAAACAAAAAAAAGGTCTCAAACAAAAGGTTGGGAGCACAGCCCTGCCCATCAATTAAACATTAATTAAAGGTTTACTGAGCATGGCCCTGTCCATTGGAACAAAACCCAGTTTCCCCCACAGTCAGTCTCCCCCATCAGGAAGCGTCCATTAGCCTCTTATCCTTAACCTTCAGAGGGGAGACAGGGTGAAAACCACAATCACAGTAAACTAATCAAATTGATCACAGGGACCACAGCCTTGTCTAACTCAATGAAACTATGAGTCATGCTGTGTAGGGCCACCCAAGATGGACAGGTCATGCTGGAGAGTTCTGACAAAACATGATCCACTGGACAATGACAAGCCACTTCAGTATTCTTGCCTTGAGAACCCTATGAACAGTATGAAGAGGTAAAAAAGAATATATGACACTGAATGATGAACTCCCCAGATCGATAGGTGTCCAATGTGTTACTGGAGAAGAGTTGAGTAATAACTCCAGAAAGAAAGAAGAGATGGAGCCAAAGCATAAACAATGTTCAGTTGTGGATGTGACTGGTGATGGAAATAAAGTCCAATGTTGTAAAGAACAATGCTGCATAGGAACCTGGAATGTTAGGTCCGTGAATCAAGGTAAATTGAAAGTGGTCACACAGGAGATGGCAAGAGTGAACCTCAAAATTTTAAGAATCAGTGAACTAAAATGGACCAGGATGGATGAATTTAACTCAGATGATCATTATATCTACTACTGTGGGCAAGAATCCCTTAGAAGAAATGGAGTAGCCCTCATAGTCAACAAAAGAGTCTGAAACACAGTACTTGGGTGCACTCTCAAAAATGATAGAATGATCTCAGTTCATTTCCAAAGCAAACCATTCAATATCACAGTAATCCAAGTCTATGCCCCTACCAGAATGCTGAAGATGCTGAAGTTGAACAGTTCTATGAAGACCTATAATTCCTTATAGACTACAAGACTACACAAGATGGTGAGGTAGAAGGATGTGCAATCATCTTCTCCTTCGAGAACTCTAAAACTACAACTTGTTGCTGAATAACCATCAACTGGTGAATGTTGGATCCCACCAAAAAAAAGATACCCCACATCCAAGTGCAAAGGAGAAGCCCAAGCAAGACAGTAGGAGTGCCAAAATCCCGTTTAGAATCAAGCCCCATATCCGCCAGAGATGCTCAGAGGGCTCAAACAAAACCTTGTGTGCACCAGGACCCAGAGACACCACAGAGATTAAGCCAGACCTGCCTTTGAGTGTCTCCTGCAGAGGTATGGGTCAGCAGTGGTCTGCCACAGGGGCAGGGGCTATGGGTGCAGCAGACCTGGGTCACACAGTGTGTGGCATAAACCTTCTTGGAGGAGGTTGCCATTAATCCCACTATAAAACCTCCAAGCAGACAACCCACAAACTGCAGAACGATTATATGAAATAATTTCTCACACTGTAAGAAAGTTCTAGGACACACAACAGATTTCCCAGCCTGGGGATCTAACAAAAGGATGTCATATCAAGACACAGATGTACAGAACAGGCTTTTGGACTCTGTGGGAGAAGGTGAGGGTGGGATGTTTCGAAAGAACAGCATCGAAACATGTATATTATCTATAGTGAAACAGATCACCAGCCCAGGTTGGATGCATGGGACAAGTGCTCAGGCCTGGTGCACTGGGAAGACCCAGAGGAATCAGGCGGAGAGGGAGGTGGGAAGGGGGATCAGGATGGGGAATACATGTAACTCCATGGCTGATTCATGTCAATGTATGACAAAACCCATTTCAATATTGTAAAGTAATTAGCCTACAACTAATAAAAATAAAGGGAAAAAAAAAAAGATGGTGAAGTAGGAGAGTATGAACTGCACCTCCCTCCCATGAACATATCAAAATTACATCTATATGTGGAACAATTATCATGGGGAAAAATGAAAATGACAAAACTCCTATACAATCAAAGCTGCAAGAAAGATTTCCATGTAGCTAGGTAGGAAGGAAAAAGGACATAGGATTGGGATTTCTGCTCTTGGAAAGGATCTGAAAGGAAGAGAAAGCATGCAAAGGCAGATCATTAGAGAGTGACCAGGTTGAGCCAAAGACTACATGGCCCAGACTGGGGTACTATGCAAAAGATACAAACCCCTTAGCTGCCAGAAGAATTGCTCGAACAGATATAAGTGATGGAGAAGGCTAAATTCCACTTCTATAATATGAGGGTGCTGGCTTGACAATAAATAGGGCAGAGACAACTTTGTACTAGAGACTGACACCTCACCTCACTCTCCAATCTAAGAGGAATGAATATCTCAGACCTGCTTATTCCACACTGCAGCTTGGCATGGGACCTGTGCTACACAAGCCCTGGAAAAACATTTGGCCTAGCTACACATAGACAGTCCAGAAACCTAATGTGTGAGCAAATGGATCAGTGGTGACCAATGCTGGCAATTACTCAAGTGGTACCTCAAGAATCACTAATGAACTCCACACCTTGCTCACAGCTCCCATTTGAAAAAACGCTCTGGTTCCACCTAACCACAAGCCACAGGTTGGTGATGGGCCTAGGGAAGACAGATCCTGAAAAAATATCTGATCTAGGAACAGAGGGATGGCTGGAGTCCTGGGATGTGGTTCAGGTGGAGTGACAGCAGACAGTCGGCACTGACTCCATCAACACCACAGAAGCAGCCCAGATCTCAGACAGCACTGTAGCCACTTCAATTACTTGCACCACAGTGCCCTGAATCCCAGCTCCAGCCTAGCAAAGGCTGCAATCCTACACATACCATGCCACAAGCTTGCACTAGATTAGAGATTACCGGACCAGGAGTGACACAACCTTGAACTACATCTTGGAGTGGAGATACAAACACATATACAGGCAATGCATCAGACCTCTGTGAGTGTATAAGCAACATTTACATCAGCACTTCACTCTTTGAGACAGAAAACACACTAAGAGGAGAGAGAGTCAGCTCAAGCATGAGCCTCAGTGTTTCTGCTACAGTAAGTAGGGAGC
This sequence comes from Muntiacus reevesi, assembly GCF_963930625.1. Classification (NCBI taxonomy): domain Eukaryota; kingdom Metazoa; phylum Chordata; class Mammalia; order Artiodactyla; family Cervidae; genus Muntiacus; species Muntiacus reevesi. The sequence continues at coordinate 46,538,297 of NC_089271.1, forward strand.
AGAACACAACCCTAAGAGAGTAGCAACATCTATGGAGTAAAGAGGAAGTCCTGCCTAACACTCTGCACAGACTTTGCATCCTTCAACACCAGCTACACTCACTGCCAGGGTGATAGTGGCCAACATATTCTGAGGAAAGACATAGCTGGGATCCACATCAAAACCAGTTTTGCCGCAAAGATACTGGACACATGTGGTAGACATAAGGACAGTTCAGTTCAGTTCAGTTCAGTCACTCAGTCGTGTCCGACTATTTGCAACCCAATGAATCGCAGCACGCCAGGCTTCTCCGTCCATCACGAACCCCCAGAGTTTACTCAAACTCATGTCCATCGAGTCGGTGATGCCATCCAGCCATCTCATCTTCTGTCGTCCCCTTCTCCTCCTGCCCCCAACCCCTCCCAGCATCAGGGTCTTTTCCAATGAGTCAACTCTTTGCATGAGATGGCCAAAGTATTGGAGTTTCAGCTTCAGCATCAATCCTTCCAATGAACACTCAGGACTGATCTTCAGGATGGACTGGTTGGATCTCCTTGCCGTCCAAGGGACTCTCAACAGTCTTCTCCAACACCACAGCTCAAAAGCATCAATTCTTCAGCGCTCAGCTTTCCTTACAGTCCAACTCTCACATCCATACATGACCACTGGAAAAACCATAGCCTTGACTAGATGGGCCTTTGTTGGCAAAGTAGTGTCTCTGCTTTTTAATATGCTGTCTAATTTGGTCATAACTTTCCTTCTAAGGAGTAAGCATCTTTTAACTTCATGGCTGCAATCACCATCTGCAATGATTTTCCTGCTACTACTGCTAAGTCACTTCAGTTGTGTCCGACTCTGTGCGACCCCATAGACGGTAGCCCACCAGACTCCCCCATCCCTGGAATTCTCCAGACAAGAACACTGGAGTGGGCTGCCATTTCCTTCTCCAATACATGAAAGTGAAAAATGAAAGTGAAGTCGTTCAGTTGTGTCCGACTCTTAGCGACCCCATGGACTGCAACCTACCAGGCTCCTCCATCTGTGAGATTTTCCAGGCAAGAGTACTGGAGTGGGGTGCCATTGCCTGTAGTGATTTTGGAGCCCCCCAAAATAAAATCTGACACTGTTTCCACTGTTTCCCCATGTATTTCCCATGAAGTGATGGGACCAGATGCCATGATCTTAGTTTTCTGAATGCTGAGCTTTAAGCCAACTTTTTCACTCTCCTCTTTCACTTTCATCAAGAGGTTTTTTAGTTACTCTTCAGTTTCTGCCATAAGGGTGGTGCAATCTGCATATCTGGGGTTATTGATATTTCTCCCAGCAATCCTGATTCCAGCTTGTGCTTCCTCCAGCCCAGCATTTCTCATGATGTACTTTACATATAAGTTAAATAAGCAGGGTAACAATATACAGCCTTGACATACTCCTTTTCCTATTTGGAACCAGTTTGTTGTTCCATGTCCAATTCTAACTGTTGCTTCCTGACCTGTATATAGGTTTCTCAAGAGTTCTTCAGGCACTCTGTCTATCAGATCTAGTCCCTTAAATCTATTTCTCACTTCCACTGTATAATCAGAAGGGATTTGATTTAGGTCATACCTGAATGTCTAGTGGTTTTCCCCACTTTCTTCAATTTAAGTCTGAATTTGGCAATAAGGAGTTCATGATCTGAGCCACAATCAGCTCCTGTCTTGTTTTTGCTGACTGTATAGAACTTCTCCATCTTTGGCTGCAAAGAATATAGTCAATCTGATTTTGGTGTTGACCATCTGGTGATGTCCATGTGTAGAGTATTCTCTTGTGTTGTTGGAGGAGGGTGTTTGCTATGACCAGTGCATTCTCTTGTCAAAACTCTATTAGCCTTTGCCCTACTTCATTATGTACTCCAACGCCAAATTTGCCTGTTACTTCATGTGTTTCTTGACTTCCTATCAGGGGGCCAAAATATTGGAAGTTCAGCTTCAGCATCAGTCTTTTCAATGAATATTCAGGACTGATTTCCTTCAGGATGTACTGGCTTGATCTCTTGACTCTCAAAAGTCTTCTCCAACACTACAAGTTCAAAAACATCAATTCTTTGGTGCTCAGCTTTTTTAATAGTCCAGTTCTCACATCCATACCTGACTACTGGAAAAACCATAGATTTGGCTAGACATGCCTTTGTCAGCAAAGTAATGTCTATGCTTTTTAATATGTTGTGTAGGTTGGTCATAGCTTTTCTTCCAAGGTGCAAGCATCTTTTAATTTCCTGGCTGCAGTCACCATCTGCAGTGATTTTTGAGCTCCGCAAAATAAGTGACCTTGTCAGGTGTGGGCTCCTCTAGCAGCGCAACTCCATTACCAGCTGAGCCCTTGTTGGCCTCTGGAGGTACGGGCATGCACACTGCACCTGGCTAGCTCCCACACTGCTTCAGCGAAGTGGAAAGGGCACCAGTCACCACATGTTGTCTCTTCAAGGCCCAGGTCTCAGTGGCACTCTTGACTTATCTACCTCTTGATAGTCTTCCTACTCCCGAGCCAAACAGAATCAACACTAGGACATCTCTCTGGAAGACTTGGCTGCTGGAAATGTGTCAACTGCTGTGGAGCATCCTCCGTGATCCCAGATGTGTAAAGTGAAGGCGATATGATGAAAGAGTAGAAAAACTTCTGCTCATCTTCTGTGAGAACTCCAAAATTACAACTCACTGCTGAACAACCATTGACAGGAGAATGTTGGATCTCAAAAAAAAAAAAAAAAATACCCCATGCCAAAGGGCACAGGAGAAGCCTAAGAAAGATGGTAGGAGGGGTGAAATTGCATCTAGAATCAAACCCTTTACCCGCCAGAGATTCTTGGAAGAATCAAACAAAACCTTGTGCACACCAGGAGACCCCACAGAGACTAAACCCGATCTGCCCTTGGAGGTACAGGTCAGCAGTGGTCTGCTGCTGAGGCAGGGGCTTTGGGTGCAGCAGACCTGGATGTGACAGGAGCCCTCTTGGAGGAAGTCTCCATTAAGCCCACCAGTAGTTACACAGGACTGGATAAACAGACTCTTGGAGGGCACAAATAAAACCTTCTGTGCACCAGAACCCAGGAGAAAGGAGCAGTCACTCCACAAGAGATTGACCCAAACATGCCTGTGAGTGTCCAAGAGTCCCTGGCAGAGGTGTGGGTCGGTAGTGGCCTGCTGCAGTGTCAGGGGCACTGAGTGAGGCAGTGCATGCATGAGACCTTTTGAAGGAGGTTGCCATTTTCTTCATTACCTCCACCATAGTTTGGTCTCAGGTCAAACAATAGGGAGGGGACACAGTCACACCCATCAACAGAAAATTGGATTGCAGATTTACTGAGCATCAGAATAAGACCCAATTTCCCCCACAGTCAGTCTCTCCCATCAGGAAACTTCCATAAGCATCTTATTCTTATTCCTCAGAGTGCAGACAGAATGAAAACCACAATCCCAGAAAGTTTATTTAGGTCCCATTTGTTCATTTTTGTTTTTATTTCCATTACTTTTGGAGGTGAGTCAAAGAGGATCTTTCTGTGGTTTATGTCAATGATTGTACTGCCTATATTTTCCTCTAAGAGTCTTACAGTTTCTAGCCTTACATTTAAGCCTCTGGTCCTTTTTTAGTTTATATTTGTGTATGGTGTTAGGAAATGTTGTAGTTTCTTTCGTCTACATGTAGCAGGCCAGCTTTTCCAGCAACCCTCATTGAAGAGACTGTCTCATCTCCACTCTGCATTCTTGCCTCTTTTGTCAAAGATAGGTTGCCCATAAGTGTGTGGGTTTCAGTTCAGTTCAGTCATTCAGTCGTGTCCAACTCTGCGACCCCATTAACCACAGCACTCCTGGCCTCCCTGTCCATCACCAACTCCCGGAGTTTACCCAAACTCATGTCCATTGAGTTGATGATGCCATCTAACCATCTCATCCTCTTTCGTCCCCATCTCCTCCTGTCCAATCCCTCCCAGCATCAATCTGATTTCAGTGTTGACCATCTGGTGATGTCCATGTGTAGAGTCTTCTCTTGTGTTGTTGGAAGAGGGTGTTTGCTATGACCAGTGTGTTCTCTTGGCAAAACTCTTTAGCCTTTTCCTGCTTCATTCTGTACTCCAAGGCCAAATTTCTCTGTTACTCCAGGTATTTCTTGATTTCCTACTTTTGCATTCCAGTCCCCTATAATGAATATTATATCTTTTGGGGTGTTATTTCTAAAAGGTCTTGTAGGTCTTCATAGAACCATTCAACTTCAGTTTCTTCAGCATTACTGGTCGGGTCATAGACTTGGATTACCGTGATATTGAATGGTTTGCCTTGGAAACGAACAGAGGTCATTCTGTCATTTTTTTTATTGCATCCAAGTACTGCATTTCACACTCTTTTGTTGACTATGATGACTACTCCATTTTTTCTAAGGGATCCCTGCCCACAGTAGTAGATATAATGGTCATCTGTGTTAAGTTCACCCATTCCAGTCCATCTTAGTTCACTGATTCTTAGAATGTCAATGTTCACTCTTGCCATCTCCTGCTTGATCACTTCCAATTTGCCTTGCTTCATGGACCTAACATTCCAGGTTCTTATGCAATGTGCTTTCCGTCTTATGCCATTAGTCCACATTACTATTTTGTGCCAGTACCATACTGTTTTGATGTCTGTATCTGTGTAGTATAGTCTAAAGTCAGGAAGATTGATTCATCTAACCCCATTTTTCTTTCTCAAGATTGATTTGGCTATTCAGGTTCTTTTGTGTTTCCATAAAAATTGTGAAATATTTTATTCTAGTTCTGTAAAAAATACCATTATTAATTTGATAGGGATTGCATTGAATCTATAGATTGCTTTGGATAATATAATCATTTTCAGATTATTGATTTGACCAACTCAAGAACATGATATATCTCTTCGTTTGTGTCCTCTTTGATTTAGTTCATCAGTGTCATATTTTTTCTGCATATAGATTTTTTTTTATTTCTTTGCATGTATGTTTGTGTGCTCAGTCGTGTCAGACTCTTTTCAACCCCATGGACTGTAGCCCACCAGGTTCTTCTACCAATCAAATTTCCAGGCATGAATAGTAGAGTGGTTTTTCATTTCCTCCTCCTGGGGATCTTCCTGACCCAGGGATCTAACCTGCATCTCCTGAATCGGCAGGTGGATCCTTTAGCCCTGAGGCACTTGAGAAGCTTTGTCTCTTTCTGCAGGTTTATGCTTAAGTATTTTATTCTTTTTGTTGCTAGGTGAATAGCATTTTCCCCCTTAATTTCTCTTTCCATTTTTTCATTGTTAATGTATAAGAATGCATATTAATTTTATATCTGGATATTATAATACATTCATTGATTAACTCTAGTAACTTTTTAGTGGCATGTTTCAGGCTTTCTATGTAGAGTTTCATGTCATCAGCAAAGAGTGAGAGTTTTACTTCTTTTCCAAGCTGGGTTCCATTTATTTCTTTTTCTTCTCTGATTGCCATAGCTAGAACTTCCAAAACCATATTAAATAATAGTGATGAAAGTGGGCACTCTTGTATTGTCCCCCATCACAGCAGAAATACTCAGTGGAGTTTTTCATTACTGAGAATATTTTCATTATTGAGAATATTTTCAGTGGGTTTGTTATATATGGCCTTTTTTATAGTCTTTCTATGCCTACTTTCTAAAGTTTTATCATGAATGTGTGTTGAATTTAGTTGAAAGTTTTCTCTGCATCTATTGAAAGGATCATATAGTTTTTATCTTTCAGTTTATTAATATGGTGTATAACATGGGTTGGTTTGCACATACTGAAGAATCCTTGTATGCTTGGGATAAACCCCAATTAATCATGTTGTATGATACTTTTTAATGTGCTGCTTGATTCTATTTTCCAGAAGTTTGTGAGGATTTTTTGCACCTATGTTAGTTAATGATATTTGCCTTTACTTTTGCTTTTTTGGTGGTGTCTTTTTATCCCTGCTTTGGGTTTCTTTTATCAGTGTGATGATGGCCTCATAGAATGAGTTTAGGAGTTCTACTTCCTCTGAAATTTTCTGGAAGAATTTGAGCAGGATACCTTTTGCTTCTTCTCTAAACATTTGGTAGAATTTGCCTGTTAAACCTTCTGGCCCTGGATTTTTGTTTGTTGGAAGGTTTTTTTTTTTTTTTTTTTTTTAATCACAGTTTCCATTGCAATAGTTGTCCTTGATCTTTTCATATTTTCTAGCCCTTCCTTCAGTCTTAGAAGGTTGTCAGTTTCTTAGAATTTTTCCATTTTTTCTAGGTTGTCTATTTTATTGCCATACAGTTTCTCATAATAGTCTCTTTTAATCCTTTATATTTCTGCATTGTATGCTGTAACTTCGTTTTCACTTGTAATATTATTGATTTGAGTCTTCTCCCCCCCCCCTTATTTTCTTAAAGAGTCTGGCTAATGGTTTATCAATTTTGCTTATCTTCTTAATGAACCAGCTTTTAGCCTTATTGATCTTTGCTATTGTTTCCTTCATTTCTTTTTTTAACTTATTTTTGCTCTGATTTTTATGATTTCTTTCCTTCTACTTATTTTTTTTTTTTTTAATTGATTTAAGTGTAATGTGAGGGTATTTATTTGATTTGTTTTTTCAAGTAGGCTTGTATTACTATAAACTTGTCTCTTAGCACTGCTTTTATTGCATCATATAGGCTTTTAACTGTCATGCTTTTATTTTCATTTGTTTTTATTATTTTCTAATTTCCTCTTTGATTTCCTTGGTGACCTTTTGGTTATTCAAAAGTGTATTGCTTACCTTCCCTGTGTTTGTTTTTTACAGGTTTTCTCTTTTAGCTGATATCTAATCTTACAGTGTTATGGTCAGAAAAAAATGTTTCATGCAAGTTCAGTTTTTAAATTTATATATTTTTAATTGGAGGATAATTGCCTTACAATATTGTGTTGATTTCTGCCACATATCAACATGAATCACTCACTGGTATATGTAGGTCTGCTCCCTCATGATCCTCCGCCCTACCTCCCACCCTATCCCACTCCTCTGGGTGGTCATAGAACACTGAACTTGAGCTTCCTGAATCATAAGAAATATTCACTGGCTATCTAATTTTACATATGATAATATACATTATTATTGAAAGTTAAGCTAAGTAATGAAGTCATGATTCTAATGCCTACAGAGAACAAACAAAATAGTCACCTTTTACAGATTTTTCTTTTAATAAGACATATCTACCTGGCTATACATGAAATAATCTCATTTATGTTTCACCAGATAAGGTGATTGATTTATTTTAATTAATTAATTAATTAATTAAAGTGGAGTCTAATTACTTTACAATATCGTAGTGGTTTTTGCCATATGTTGACATGCATCAGTCATGGGTGTACATGGGCTACCCATCCAAAACCCTGCTCCCACTTCCCTCCCCATCCCATGACTCAGGGTCATCCCAATGCACTGGCCTTGAGCACCCTGTCTCATGCATCAAACCTGGGCTGGCGATCCATTTCACATATGATAATATATATGTTTCAATGCTATCCTCTCAAATCATTCCACCTCACCTTCTCCCACAGAGCCCAAAATTCTCTTCTTTACATCTGTGTCTCTTTTGTGGTCTCACATATAGGGTCATCATTACCATCTTTTTAAATTGCATGTGTGTGTCTTAATATGCTGTATTGGTGTTTTTCTTTCTTACTTACTTCACTCTGGATAATAAGCTCCAGTTTCATCCACCTCATTAGAACTGATTCAAATGCATTCTTTTTAGTAGCTGAGTAATATTCCATTGTGTATATGCATCACAACTTTTTTATCCATTCATCTACAAATGGATACCTAGGTTGCCTCCATGTCTTAGCTATCGTAAACAGTGTTGTGATGAACACTGGGATACACGTGTCTCTTTCAGTTCTCATTTCCTCGGTGTGTACGCCCAGCAGTGTGATTGCTGGGTCGTATGGCAGTTCTACATCTAGTATTTAAGGTATCTCCACAGTGTTCTCCATACTGGCTGTACTAGATTGTATTCCCACAAACAGTGTAAGAGGATTCCCTTTCCTTCACACCCTATCCAGAATTTATTGTTTGTAGACTTTTTGATAACAGCCATTCTGACCAGCATGAGAAGGTACCACATTGTGGTTTTGATTTGTTTTTCTCTGATGATGAGTGGTGTTGAGCATCTTTTCACGTGTTTGTTAGCCATCCATATTTCTTCTTTGGAGAGATGTCTGTTTAGTTCTTTGGCCCATTTTTTGATTGGGTCATTTATTTTTCTTGAATTGAGCTGCATGAGCCGCTTGTATATTTTTGAGATTAATGCTTTGTCAGTTGCTTTGTTTGCTATTATTTTCTCCCATTTTGAAGGCTGTCTTTTCACCTTGCTTATAGTTTCCTTCATTGTGCAAAAGGTTTTAAGTCTTATTAGGTCCATTTGTTTATTTTTGTTTTTATTTCCATTACTCTGGCAGTTGGGTCATAGAGGATCCTGCTGTGATTTATGTCAGAGAGTGTTCTGCCTATGTTTTCCTCTATGAGTTTTATAATTTCTGGTCTTACATTTGGATCTATAATCCATTTTGAGTTTGTTATTGTGTATGGTGTTAGAAAGTGTTCTAGTTTCATTATTTTACAAGTGGTTGACCAGTATTCCCAGCAGCACTTGTTAGAGAGGTTGTCTCTTCTCAATTGTATATTCTTGCCTCCTTTGTCAAAGATAAGGTGTCCATGGCTTCATGGATTTATCTCTAGACTATTTTTTTTCCATTGATCTATATTTTTGTCTTTGTGCAAGTACCATATTGTCTTGATGACAGTAGCTTTGCAGTATAGTCTGAAGTCAGGCAAGTTGATTCCTCCAGGTTCATTCTTCTTTCTCAAGCTTGTTTTGGTTATTCAAGGTTTTCTGTACTTCCATACAAATTGTGAAATTATTTGTTCTAATTCTGTGAAAAGTACCATTGGTAGCTTGATAGGGATTGCCTTGAATCAATAGGTTGCTTTGGGTAGTATAATCATTTTCACTATATTGATTCTTCTGATCCATGAACATGGTATATTTCTCCAACTATTTGTGTCATCTTTGATTTATTTCATCAGTGTTATATATATATATATATATATATATATATACATATATATATATATATATATATATATATATATATATATATATATATGTCTTTTATTTCTCTAGGTAGATTTATCCCTAAGTATTTTTTTCTTTTCATTGCAATGGGGAATGAAATTCTTTCCTTAATTTCTGTTTCTCTTTTCTCATTGTCAGTATATAAGAATGCAAGGGATCTCTGTGTGTTAATTTTATATCCTGCAAATTTACTATGTTCATTGACTAGCTCTAGTAATTTTCTGGTGGTGTCTTTAGGGTTTTTTTTAATATAGAGGATCTTGTCATCTGCGAACAATGAGAGTTTTACTTCTTTTCCAATGTGGATTCCTTTCATTTCTTTTTCTTTTCTGAATACTGTGGCTAAAACTTCCAAAACTATGTTGCATAGTAGTGGTGAGAGTGGATACCCTTGTCTTTCAATTTTTCACCATTGAGGACTGTTTGCTATGGGTTTATCATATATGGCTTTTATTATCTTGAGGTATGTTCTTTTTATGCCTACCTTCTGGAGGGTTTTTACCATAAATGGATGTTGAATTTTGTTAAAGGTTTTCTCTGCATCTATTGAGGTAATCCTATGGTTTTTCTCTTTCAGTTTGTTGATGTGGTTTATCACATTGATTGATTTGTGAATACTGAAGAATCCTTGCACCCCTGGGATAAAGCCCACATGGTCATGATTATATGATCTTTTTAATATATTGTTGGATTCTGTTTGCTAGAATTGGGGGGTGGTGTTGAATCTATGTTCATCAGTGATATTGGGCTGTAGTTTTCTTTTTTTTGTGGCATTTTTATCTGGTTTTGGTATTAGGGTGATCGTGGCCTCATAGAATGACTTTGTAAGTATATCTTCCTCTGCAAATTTCTGGAACAGTTTGAGTAGGATAGGTGTTAGCTCTTCTCTAAAGTTTTGGTAGAATTCACCTGTGAAGCCTTCTTGTTATGGGCTTTTGTTTGTTGGAGGAATTTTGATTACAGTTTCAATTTCCATGCTTGTATGAGTCTGTTAAAATTTTCTATTTCTTCCTGGTTCCATTTGGGAAGGTTATGCTTTTATAAGAATTTGTCCATTTCTTCAAAGTTGTCAATTTTATTGGCATATAGTTGCTGATAGTAGTCTCTAATGATCCTTTGCATTTCTGTGTTGGCTGTTGTCATTTCTCCTTTTTCATTTCTAATTTTGTTGATTTGATTCTTCTCCCTTTTTTCCTTGATGAGTCTGGCTAATGGTTTAGTTATTTTACTTATCTTTTCAAAGAACAAGCTTTTAGTTTTAGTTTTGTTGATTTTTGCTATAGTCTCCTTTATTTCTTTTTCAATTATTTCTACACTATTTTTTTTATGATTTCTTTCCTTCTACTAACCCTGGGGTTCTTCATGTCTTCTTTTTCTAGTTGCTTTAGGTGGAAAGTTAGATTATTTATTTGATTTTTCTCTTGTTTCTTGAGGTAAGCATGTATTTCTATGAACCTTCCCCTTAGCACTGCTTTTACTGAATCCCATAGGGTTTGTTTTGTCATATTTTCATTTCATTAGTTTCTATAAATATTTAGATTTCTTTTTTTTAAATTTCTTCTGTGATATGCTGGTTATTCAGAAGCGTGTTGCTTAGCATCCATATTTTTGTATTTTTAATGTTTTTTTTTTTCCTGTAGTGGACATCTAATCTTGCCACATTGTGATCAGAAAAGATGCATGAAATGATTTTTTTTCTTTTGAATTTACCAAGGATATATTTATGGCCCAGGATGTGATCTATCCTGGAGAATGTTCTGTGTGCACTTGAGAAAAAAGTGAAATTCATTGTTTTGGAGTGAAGTGTCCTATAGTTATCAGTTAGGTCTAACTGGTCCGTTGTATGATTTAAAGTTTGTTTCCTTGATAATTTTCTGCTTGGTTGATCTATCCATACATGTTAGTGTGATATTAAAGTCTCCCACTATTATTGCATTACTGTTCATTTCCCCTTTCAAACTTGTTAGTATTTGCCTTATGTATTGAGGTGCTCCTATGTTGGGTGCATATGTATATTTACAATTGCTATATCTTCTTCTTGGATTGATCCTTTGATCATTATGTAGTGTCCTTCTTTGTCTCTTTTCATGGCCTTTATTTCAAAGTCTATTTTATCTGATATGAGTATTGCTACCCCTGCTTTCTTTTGGTCTCCATTTGCATGAAATATCTTTTTCCAGCCCTTCACTTTCAGTCTGTATGTGTCCTTTGTTTTGAGGTGGATCTCTTGTAGATGGCATATATAGGTGTCTTATTTTTGTATCCATTCAGTCAGTCTTTGTCTTTTGCTTGGGGTATTCTACCCATTTACATTTAAGGTAGCTATTGATAAGTATGATCCTGTTGCCATTTACTTTGGTGTTTTGGGTTTGAGTTTATGAACCTTTTCTGTGTTTCTTGTCTAGAGAAGATCCTTTTGCATTTGTTGGAGAGCTGGTTTGGTGGTGTTGAATTCTCTAAGCTTTTGCTTGTCTGTAAAGATTTTGATTTCTCCTTCATATTTGAATGAGATCCATGCTGGGTATAGTAATCTGGGTTGTAGATTTTTCTGTTTCATCACTTTAATAATGTCCTGCCATTCCCTTCTGGTCGGAAGAGTTTCTATTGAAAGATCAGCTGTTATCCTTATGGGAATCCCCTGGTGTGTTATTTGTTGCTTTTTCCTTGCTTCTTTTAATATTTGCTCGTCGTGTTTGATCTTCATTAATTTGATTAATATGTGTTTTGGGGTGTTTTGCTTTGGGTTTATCCTGTTTAGGACTCTCAGTTTCTCGGATTTGGGTGGCTATTTCCTTACCCATTTTAGGGAAGTTTTCAACTGTTATCTCCTCAAGTATTTTCTCATGGCCTTTCTTTTTGTCTTCTTCTTCTGGCACTGCTATGATTCGAATGTTCTGGTGTTTGACATTGCCCCGGAGGTCTCTGAGGTTGTCCTCATTTCTTTTAATCCTGTTTTCCTTTTTTCCTCTCTTCTTTATTTATTTCCACTATTCTATCTTCCAGCTCACTTATCTCATCTTCAGCGTCAGTTTTTCGGCAGTTGGTTCCCTCCAGAGTGCCTTTGATCTCAGTTATTGCATTATTCATTATTGATTGACCCTTTTTTATTTCTTCTAGGTTCTTGTTAAACATTTCTTGCATCTTTTCAATGTTTGTCTCCAGTCTATTCATCTGCAACTCCATTTTATTTTCAAGATTTTTGATCATCTTTACTATTGCTATTCAGAATTCTTCCTCAGGTAAACTCCCTATCTCCTCCTCTTTTGTTTGGTTTCATGGGCATTTGTCATGTTCTCTTACTTGCTGTATATTTCTGTGCCTTTTCATTTTGTTTAGGTTGCTGTGTTTGGGGGGGGGGCTTTCTGTAGGCTGGAAATTTCTGGTTCCTCTTTATTAAGGAGGTTCCTACCTTTGAGTGGGGTTGGATGAGTGGCTTGTCAAGGTTTCCTGGTTAGGGAAGCTTGCATTGGTGCGCTGGTGGGTGGAGTTGGATCTCTTCTCTCTGGAATTCAATGAAGTGTCCAGTAGTGAGTTTTGAGGTGTCTATGGGTTTGCCGTGACTTTTGGCCACCTATATTTTAATGCTCAGCTTTATGTTCCTATGTTGCTGGAGGATTAGCTTGGTATATCTTGTTCTGAAACTTGTTGGCTCTTGGGTGGAGCTTGGTTTCAGTGTAGGTATGGAGGCTTTTGGATGAGCTCTTGTTGATTAATGTTCCCTGGAGTCAGTTTTCTGGTGTTCTCAAGTTTTGAATTTAAGCCTCCTGCCTCTGGCTTTCAATCTTATTCTTACAGTAGCCTCAAGACTTCTCCATCCATGCAGGTCCAATGATAAAACATCTAGGTTAATGGTGAAAAAATCCTCCACAGTGAGGGACACCCAGAGAGGTTCACAGTGTTACATAGAGAAGAGAAGAGGGAGGAGGGAGATAGTGGTAACCAGGAGGAGAAGAGGGCGAATCAAAAAGGGGGATAACAATCTAGCCAGTAATCAATTCCCTATGTGCTCTCCACAGTGTGGAGCACTCAGGGAGGTTCATGGTGTAACATAGAGAAAAGAAGAGGGAGGAAGGAGATTAGAGGTGACCAGGAGAAGAAAAGGGGGTGTCTAAGGGGAAGGATCAATCTAGCCAATAATCAGTTCCCTAAGTGTTCTCCACAGCCCCAAAGAGATTCACAAAATTATGTAGAGAAGAGATCTTGGTGGGAGGAGATAGAGGTGACCTGGGGAGAAAAAGTAGAGTCAAAAAGGAAGAGAGCAATCAAGCCAGTAATCACACCCCTAAGTAAAAATGGGTACTGAAGATTAGTTTCTTAAAGGTACAAAATTGATAACAAATAGCAAAAAGCAAATATTAAAAATCTAGAGTAGATGTTAGACTCTCAAAAGTCAATATTGAAAATACAGAAAAATTCATAAAAATTATATATATATATATATATATATGAAATTTGCTTCAAAAATATGGTATTTTTTGCAAGCTAATAGGTTATAAAAATAAAAATTAAAGGAATAATAAAGAACTTAAAATTTAAAAAATTAAATGATAATAGGAAAATATATCTAGGAGTTAGTTTCTCTGGAGCTTTTGAGGGCATTGTGGGGTCAATTCAGTTTCAGATAGTTCCTTGTTTCAGCTTATACTTCTCAAGGTCTATAAGGCCCTTCCAATACTTAGTCAATGCTAACAACAGAGTTTTAATCTGTTGCATCCGTCACTGCCAAAGTGGTTCCCTCTTCTTTCTTTATTTTGGCTTCCTCTGTTTGCAAGTCTCTTTTGTTTCTAATTTCCACCCTGACACAGGGGGCGAAGGTAATCACTTATTTAGGCTCACTTGTCCAGTTGTGCTGTGGGGAGGGAGGAACACTGCAAACAAATATCACTGGCATGTGTGAGGAGTGCTTGCAGTGTATGTACCACGCTGAGTTTGCCCCAGTTCATGGCACATGTGCTTTCCCAGTCTACACTGCTCAGTCTCCAGGTTGCTCTGCAGGGAAACTGTCCAGGCGGGCCCTGGATTTCATGCACTTCCCAGGTCTAAGCTACTCAGGTTCAGGTTCTCGGGTACTTTACAAAGGCACAGACTCAGTTGGGGATGTTTTTTGTGCCCTTCCCAGATCTGAGCAACTCATGCGGCCAGGTGCTTGGTGAGTGCATTGTCCCATTTGGGCTGTGCATCTTAAACACCTCCCCAGTTCCAGCCATTCAGTTTCTTGGGTGAGCCACAAGAGCACCTTCTCAAGTGTCCTGTGTGTCTCCTCTGGGGAGCTGATCTCTGGCTGTGACCCTCCTGGTAGATATCAACTGCCCAGGATCCCTGGAAGACTTAGTTAGCAACTGGGAGCCTGCTCACAATTTGGTGGAATATGCCATCTCTGGGGCTGAGGTTCCCCCTTGCCTTCTGGTTCTGGTTGTTGCCCACTTGCCTGTCTGTGTCCAGCGGGGGATGAGCCCATCTGCAGCCGGCTACCTCTCCTCTGGTATTTGCTCAATCCTTTGTTCTGTCAGCAGGCCAGGCTGCACCTTAGGTTAGAGCTTTGTATGGGAAAGTTTCTCTCTCTCTCTCTCTCTCTCTCTCTCTCTCTCTCTCTTTTTTCCCTCTCTCTGGCTATCCTACAGTGTGGGTTGCTATCTCATGTTATCTCCTTCAGATTGTCCTCAGGGCATTCAGGCCTGGTCCTTACTCTAAGCATGCAACCTGCGCCTCCCTGTTCAGCCCCCGCTCACTCTTGGTGGATGCAAACATATGGGCTACTTCTCCACTGGGAGTTTTGGTTAGATGCATCTTCTGTTTTTTTCTTTTTTTTCTTCCTCCCGGTTATATTGCCCTCTGAGAACCTAACGCTCCCCACAGACTCGCTGGTGAGAGGGTTTCCTGGTGTTTGGAATGTATATATATATATATATATATATATATACACACATATATATATATAATTTATATAAATTTTATATAAATATAAAATTTACCAACACTTGATATTTCACCAAAGATATGATATATCCTGGAGAATGTTCCATGTCCACTTGACAAAAAAGTGAAAGCTCCTATTTTTAGGTGAAATACATTATTGATAACAATTAGGTCTATCTTGTTCAATGCATCATTTAAAGCTTATGTCTCCTATTACTTTTCTGTCCAGATGATCTGCCCACCAGTGTGAGTGGGATGTTAAAGTTCCCCATTATTATTTGGTTGCTGTTGTTTTCCCATTTAATAGTTGTTAGAATTTGCCTTATGTATTGAGGTTGCTTCTAGATTGGGTGCATATATATTTATAATTGATATATCTTCCTTGGATTGATCCCTTGATCATTATGATCTTTCTTTCTCTCTTGCAAAGGTCTTTGTTTTAAAGTCTATTTTATTTTTTATTTTTTTTTTTATTTTTTTTTATTTTTTTATTTTTTAAATATTATTTTATTAGTTGGAGGCCAATCACTTTACAACATTTCAGTGGGTTTTGTCATACATTGACATGAATCAGCCATATAGTTACACGTATTCCCCATCCCGATCCCCCCTCCCACCTCCCTCCCCACCCGACTCCTCAGGGTCCTCCCAGTGCACCAGGCCCGAGCACCTGACTCATGTATCCCACCTGGGCTGGTGGTCCGTTTCACCATAGATAATATACATGCTGTTCTTTCAAAACATCCCACCCTCACGTTCTCCCCCAGAGTTCAAAAGTCTGTTCTGTACTTCTGTGTCTCTTTTTCTGTTTTGCATATAGGGTTATCGCCACCATCTATCTAAATTCCGTATATATGTGTTAGTATACTGTAATGTTCTTTATCTTTCTGGCTTACTTCACTCTGTATAATGGGCTCCAGTTAAAAAAAAAACCAGGTTCCATCTGCCAAGAAATTGGCATTGGTAGCGTCACTCCAAAACTTTGTTGTGACGAGACAAAGAACCGAGGAGCATACACTCGCCTGACATTTAAATACCACAAACTACAGTTTGTAGCCAGATTTCACCAGCATCCAATCTGGGGTATCGTATTTTATTTACTATATTGGATTTTTAAATTAAAAAAAAAATTTAGAGTGGTTTTACTTTCACAGTAATGTTAAGAGGGAAAAGGGATATTCCAATATATTCCCCACCCCTGAACATATATAACTTTCTTATTAACAGTGTCTCCCACCAGAGTGGTACATTTGTTTACAATAGAGCAGCTGTAACAGATTGAGCAATTGAAGAGAGAATTAGTTTCTCTTTGTATAAGTTTTTTTTTAACAATGTAAGTTTTTATATGAAGAAATAAAGTACCTCAATTCTTAAAAAAAAAAAAAAATAAAGTCTATTTTATCTGATATGAGTGTTGCTATTTCTGCTTTCTTTTGATTTCTGCTTCCATGGAAGACCTTTTCCCTCCATTCATCTTCAGTCTGTTTGTATCTCTAGGCCTGAATTTGGCCTCTTGTAAACAGCATTTATAGGGATCTTGGTTTTGTATCCATGGGACCAGTCTGTGTCTTTTGGATATGTATTACTGTATAAGGATTTACCTTATTGTTTTGGCTTTGTTTTTGTAGGTCTTTACTTTCTCTTGTGTTTCCTGTCTAAAGAATTCCTTTAGCATTTGTTATATGACTGATTTGGCTATGCTGAACTCTCTTAACTTTTACTTATCTGTAAATCTTGTGATTTTGCTATTGAATATGAATGACATCCTAACTGGGAAAGTAATCTTGGTTGTAAATATTTTCCTTTTATCACTTTAAATATATCCTGCTACTCCCTTCTGATCTGAAGAGTTTCTGTTGAAAGATTATCCATTATCCTTATGGGGATCCCCTTATATGCTATTTGTTGCTTTTACCTTGTGGCTTTTAAGATTATTTCTTTGTGTTTAATTTTCATTGGTTTGCTTAAGGTGTGTCTCGGTGTGTTTCTCTTTAGATTTATCCTGTATGGGACTCTCTGGGCTTCCTGAACTTGGGATGATAGGGAAGTTTATGACTATAATCTCCTCAAATATTTTCTCATACCCTTTCTTTTTGTATTCTTTTGGGATCACTATAATTTGAATGTCAGTGAGCTTTAATGAAGTCCCAGAGGGCTATGAGTCTGCCCTCAGTTATTTTCACTGTTTTTCCTTATTCTCCCCTGCTTTATTTATTTTCACCATTCTATCTTCCAGCTCACTTAGCCGTCCTTCTGCCTCAGTTTTTCTGTTATTGGTTTCCTCTAGTGTGTTTTTATCTTTGTTATTGCTTTGTTCATTGCGTGTGTGCACTCTGTCGCTCAGTTTTGTCTGATTCTTTGTGACCCCATGGGTTTTAACCCACAAGGGTCCTCTGTCCATGGAATTTCTCAGGCAAGAATACTGAAGTGCATTGTCATTTCTTTCTTCAGGGGATCTTCCTGTTCCAGGGAACAAACCTGCATCTTCTGCATTTCAAACAGATTCTTTATCACTAAGCCACCAGAGGAGCCCATGTTGTTCATTGCTGATTGTCTATTCTTTATTTTTTATAGGCCTCTGTTAAAAATTTCTTGTGTATTCTTGATCTATGCCTCCGTTCTATTCATCTTGCTTACATTTTATTTCCAAGATTTTGGATTACCTTTACTATCATTACTCTGAATACTTTTTCAGGTAGATTGACTCTTTTTTCTTTATTTTGTCTTGTAGGTTTTTGCCATGTTCCTTCATCTGCTGTCTGTTTCTCTGTCTTTTCATGTAGTTTGGTTTACTGTTTGAAGTCTGCTTTCTGACGCTTGACAGGTCATAGTTCCTTTTATTTTTGGATTCTGCTCCCAGTGGATGGGGATATATCAATGTCTTGTGAAGATTTCCTGATTGGGAGGACTGCTGCCTATCTTCTTGCGGGTCAAGCTAGATTTTGGCTCTCTGAAAAGGCAGTCCTGCATCCAGTGGTGTGTTTTTGGGTTGTTTGTGGGCTTGAGATAGCTTTGGGCAGCCTATCTGCTAATGGGTAGTGTTTATTCCTGTTTTGCTGATGATTTGGTGAGAGACATCTGGTGCTAGAGCTTGCTGGCCTTTGAGTGGGCCAGGTCTTTGTGTTCAGATGTAGGCCTTTGGGAGAGCTCTCACTAATTATTGTTCCATGGGGCCAAGTGCTCTTGGTTGGTCCAACATCCTGGACTCAGATTTCCCACCAGAGAGGTTCTGGTCTGACCCCTTAACATAGCACCAAGATTTCATAAGACACACAGCACAGAACAGAAGAAGAAAGAAACAGAGAAAAGAAAAAAGAGGAAGTCAAACAGATGTCCAAAAAAAAAAAAAAAAGAATGGGCAGACAAAACCTGAAGACAATTGGTGTAAGCACCATTCAACAGACAAGAACACCCTAAGAAACTCACACACTTACAATGAGAAAAGAAGAGGAAAAAACGGAGAAATAAAATAAGAAGCAAGGACCAAAAAAGAAGACAGTAATGAAGCTAATAGATGAACCTGTATGTGAAATTGAATACTAAAAACTTATGTAGCAAAAATACAGAAGTAAAATAATGGGGAAAATGCAATATAAAAGAGTATTGTAAAAGTAGGAAGAAATAGAATAAAGCTTTTAAAAAAGGATGAAGTGAGTTAAAAATATTAAAGAAATAATAAGGAACAATAGAATAATATGAAAAGATAAAAGACTCTATATGTGTGTGTGTGTGTGTGTGTGTGTGTGTGTGTGTGTGTATACAGAGAGAGAGAGAGAAGCAGGGGTAGAGTAGTAATAAGAAAAATGTCCTCCTGTGTCTTCTGTTGCCCTTGCCACACAGTGAACACCAGTAAATCTGCCTACTCAGGAAGCCCTCTGATATTTCTAAAAAGGTCTCTGAACCTGCTGTGGGCATTGTGCAGTCAGCTCAGACTCAGATCTGGCCTTACTCCGGCTTATACTTGCTTCCAAAGTCCAAAATGGCCTACAAAGTCCACAATCTCAGGCTAATTGTGGAGATTCAATCTGCTGTAGCTGCAACTACAGGAGTGAATTCCCTCCCACTTCTTTGGTCACATAGCCCCTGGTCTTCAGCTTTGGTTGTGGACCTGTTTATGTTTTAGGCTACCCTCTGATATCTGTTCCCCACCCAGAAAAAAGTAGGAGCTTATTAGGGCTCACTTGCTCAGTTGGGCTGGGGAGAGAGAGGGGTATGGCAGGCACAATTGGGGTGTGTGGTGAGTGGCCTCTACAGGCAAGGGCTGTGCAAATTTGCCACAGTCTGAGAGGGATTGTGGGCCTCCCCTGGGGATTCTGTGCCAGGCTGTGGTTCCATTGGCAGAGACAAGCTACACAGGCTCTTAGGAATGTGTGGACAGTGACCTGTGCCTGCTTAACACTTGGCAGCAGCCAAAACCCCTGGGATTGGGACTGCAGCAGCCTCCTGACCTCTTCCTCTGTCACCCTCACCAGCACTGGTGGCAGCCAAGTGGCCCACACTGCCCCCACCTTGGGATTGAAAACTGAATTTGTGGGTAGTCCAGTCTGTAGTACTCACACTGGATTTGTCTTTTTTATATATACCTCTGTGTTCACATTCCACAGCCGCAGCTCATCCCACCTAGGGCATTCATGAAAGTGGAGTCCTGAAGTCTATAAGTGAATGGAGTTATACTGCTCCCACGGCAATAATTTTTTTGCCTCTCTGGTGGTCCCAGGCTTTTCCCTGGACTCTCTCAGCTGTGTTATACTAGTCCCATCATAGTATCTTCATATATATCAACCCCAGTCCTCTTCCTGGAATCCAACTCCCAAAACATGAGCCTCAGCACCCAGCCCCTCTTGCCGCCTTGGACATGTTGCCTTCCCAGCATGTCAACTGGGGAGTGTTGGTCAGAAATTATCCCTGTGGCCAATTCTCTCCTTTTTGCCTTCTGAGCACCCCTTATTGCATTTCCCTCTGAGGTTCCATAACTCCCTTGTCCCCATGTGAGGGGATTTCTGACCTTGTGGAAACTTCCTCCTTCATGTCTCTTTTCTTATATCCTTTGCCATACTCTGTTTTGTAGAGATTAGCTTCCATTTTTGGAAGTCTGGGGTCTTCTGCCAGTGTTCAGGAGGCTTCCCAGGTGGCTCAGCAGTAAAAGATCTGCCTGCAATGCCAGAGCCACAGGAGACATGGGTTCAATCCCTTGGCCAGGAAGATTCTCTGAAGGAGGGCACAGCAACCCACTCCAGTATTCTTGCCTGGAGAATCCCATGGACAAAGGAGCCTGGAGGGCTACAGTCCATAGGGTCACAAAGAGTCAGACACGACTGAAGTGACTTAACACGTATGCCAGTGTTCAGAAGGTGTTCTGTAGAAGTTGTTCTGAAAGGTTGATGCTGAGAGCCATGTATTAAGCCAGGATTCATGGCCTCTGGAGGAGAGGTATTCGATCTGGGGCCAGAGATGAGGCTTGACCACTTGGAGATTTTGTATAGCAAAATTTTATTTAGGTATAATAGAGATAGGAAAAGCTTCTGACATAGAAATCAGAAGGGGACAGAAAGAGTGCCCCCTTGCTAGATTTTAGCGAGTGCTTTATTTCTGTTAGAAAGCTATTAATCCCATAAGAGAGACACCTCAAGGCTGAGGGTGTTTAATCAGACCCCTCTCCCACAATATGCATTTTTGAGTTAGGGTGGCATGAGGTGTGTCATCCCCTGGGCATAAAACAATTCACCTGAATACTGGTTTGTTGAGCCATTATCAACCCAAGGTTTGAGCAAAGAACAAAAAGTTAGTCTTAGGTGGAACCATTTTGAAGCAAAGCAGATTCCAAAGCAAATACATAGATTCATTAACATAGCTTAAGAAAAGTATTTCCATAAGAAAAACACACTGGTTACCTCAAGGTAGAACCAGGTGTCATCAACATAGAATTAATACAAGCCTCTTTTGATTTTGTGTAGAGAAGGAAAAAAAAATAGTCTACCATTTGCAATTTATTTCCTTCTGCCACTTGGGGACCTCAGGCCTTCCTGCCTGTTATCCTCTCATTCCCCCTTTTCTTTTAGGAGAATTATGTTGCCCAGCAAAAGGGGCAGCATTTTCATTCCATAACTGCTTCCAAACTGATGAGGGGCATCGTCCCTAAATTGGTGAGGCAACATATTCTCCTAACCCTCATATTGAGAAGTCTATGATCCACAGGTCCCAAGTAGTGGTTGGAAGAAGCTGTGGCACTCGTAGGAATTTGGACAGCCATTTGTACCTTAAAAGATTTATGTAGCTAGAAACAAATCCACACACACAGTTGCAGATGTAGGGAGCAAACAGCAAAAATAGAACAATCAGAATTATTACAATTAAGATAGTTTTCTACCGTGGAGAACTAGTTAACATATCCCAAAGTGAAGTGACTGAGACTTCAGGAGTATCCATAGCTTGAGTCATCTTGTTCATGTGCCTAGTAAAGTGAGTAACATTAGTGCTCATATCAGGTATATATGTACAGCATTGGGTATGAATAATGGCACGAGTTCCTCCTTGTGCAGCTGTCAGAATATCTAAAGCCAATCTGTTTTGTAAGACCACCTTTCTAATTTGTATTTGTTCTAATTTGAATTAAGGGCTGAAATAGTTTTTTGAGAATCTTGTAAAGCCTGTTGAGTAGTTAGTCAGAACATCAACTTGTAGCATAACATCTGTAGCTCCCAGAGAGGGAACAAAAATTGCAGCCAAATAGTCATACTAGTGAAATACAGACCTGGTCCAATGAGCTCTAAGATGTGGCAAGATAGCAGGCATCTCTGGAAGCTCTGAAAATATGAAGCCATGAGTAAAAACTAGACCTAGGTTGTACTCCCTATCCAGTCAGGGGAAGTGACGCCCATAGGTAAGAGCCACATATCCGATAGGTCCTGTTTGGAGCAAGCCAGTGTGACTGAAGAATTCAGTCCCAATCAGTGCCTGGCCAGGCAAAAGGAGGACCTGAACTGGGGTTAGAGAATACAGGAAAAATTGCACTGAATATTTCTTGAGGCAAAAATCCCAGTTGTTTCCAGTCATTATAATTGAGTTGTGGGCTAACTTCTGGGAATGGTTCTATGTGTTCCCAGCATGTGGGGGAACTGGACATTAGGTATCCCTTTTCAGGAGTTAGCCATATGACCTCATCTCATATTTGACAAACATTGGGTAAAAAAACCATCAGATCTAGATCCGTTTGTCTTCTTATGTGCAGCAAAATTGTCATTAAACAAATACAAAGTATAATCAAAGTTAAAAGTCTCATCATGTCCATAGTTAAGGTACACAGTGTTACACAAGTCCATTTTAGGATTGTTAAATGCCATCAAATTAAGAAGAGGCATCATATTTAATTGCTGTTGTCAAAGATAGTCACAGACTTGGAAAAAGTCCTTTCCCTGAAGTGGAGACACCTATAATGGGAAGCTTTCCACTGATGAGGAGGAGCATGTTCCACAGACCCAGCAATTAGACTGACTATGGAATGTGGCTTAGGAATGAGCCCAGGATAGGAAGGCATTGTCATGAGAGTCAAATGACAGACTCAGGATTTTGGGAGTCAGCAACAGCAAGCCCACATAGATTATCAGGCCTATCTGAAAAGTAAAAAAGTAAAAGCATAGAGAATAAAACCATAAAATGACTGGGTCAGGATACAGCTATGAATCAATTCCTGGCACCTTGACAGCTGTGAGAGAAGAAAGAATAACCTGGTAAGGACCTTCCCAGAGGGGCTTGAGAGATTGACCCCAGATCCCAACGTCTTTATCAGGTCCTTGGTTCTCGGCTCAAATAGCAGCTCTTTTGACTCAGAGGCTGGGTCAGGAATCAACTCCCAGAGTTTCCATAATATCTATTGGAAATCTGAAAGTTGCCACAAACTTTAAGCTTAGTTATTTGTTCTTTAACAACAATGACTGATATTTAAGAAGTCAACTGTCTGTCATCCAAATATTAACTTTAGAGTTTAAGATTCCACTTACATCACGAGAAGTCAGTAACAGTAATATTTCACCCATTAATGAACTTAAGAGCTTCAGGCACTAATAAAGCAATATCAGGAATTACTTTTAGACAAAGTGCCACTATGTCTAATTCTCTATTCAGGTATACTTTAGGTTTCTAGTGAGGCCCTTGGGGCTGTGTCATAACTCCCAAGGCCATGCCTTTTCTTTCAGTGACAAACAAATTAAACTTTGACCCTGTGGGCAAGTTCAAAAAAGGAGCTTGCAGGAGAGCAGTTTGAAGAATCTTAAAAGTCTTTTGAGTATCTGGACACCAAACAAGCTTGTCAGTTTGGGCTTGTTGAATTTCAGTTATAAGAATATATAAAGGATGGGCAAGTTCTCCATAACCTAGAATCCAAATGTGGCAGTAGCTTTAAGATAATCCTCTCAATTATCTTAAAGTCATAGGTGAAAGTGAAGGTTGCTCAGTTCATGGAATTCTACAGTTCATGGAATTATCCAGGCCAGAATACTGGAGTGGGCAGCCATTCCCTTTTCCAGGGGATCTTTCCAATCCATGGATTAAACCCAGGTCTCCCACATTGCAGGCAGATTCTTTATCAGCTGAGCTACATAAGTAGGGGATGATTTAGTATAAGCTTAATTCTTTTGGGGCCTATGGCCCTTGTCTCTTCAGATATGACTAGGCCCAGATATTTAACAGATTGTTGACAAAGCTGAGCCTTTTCCCTTGATGCCTTATAACCATAGCCAACCAAAAAGTTTACAAAGTCTTCTGAGGCTTGTGAGCAAGCTTTCTCTGCCTCAGCACAGAGAAGAATATCATCTATTTATTGTAACAATATTGCCTCGGTGTTATTAAAGTTTTGTAGATCCCATGACAAACTCTGTCTGAATAAAACTCTCCAGGTTAACTGAGAAGCTGGCTGGGTAGGATCTTCAAAGGCAAATAAAATTTTGCTTTCCTCCACCAATGGTATAGACTAGAAAGCATCATTTAAATCAATTACTGAAAATTATTTGGCTGGTTTAGGAATTTCAGACAATAGAGTGTAAAGATTAGGCACCACAGGATGTAAAGTGACCACAGCCTCATTTACTATTCATAAATCTTGAGCTAGTCTACATTTATCATTTGACTTTTTCACACCCCAAATAGGAGTGTTGCATGAACTGTTACAGGGAATTAATTGCCCCTGCTTCTTTAAATTTTCAATGATAGGTTTTAACACTTCCTTAACCTTGGATTTTAGAGGATATTACTTTTGATGTGGAAATATGTGTGGATCTTTGAACCTGACATCAACAGGAATAGCGTTTTGTGTTCAACCTAGTTTTTACATTAGCCCACACTTTAAGATTTATATTTTGTTCAACCAATGGGAGAGAAAGAGAATATTCATGAAAACAGAGGCATGCAGCTTGCTCAGTATATACCTCCCCAAAAGGGGTGAGGGAGACTCTGGCATGATCAGAAACTCATGTGAAAACAACACAGAGTCCCAGCTGCAGCTTAGAGGACAACTGCAACAATAATGTTTAGCTCATCCAGACAGTCCCATTACGGTAGTGGATCGGAGAAAAAGTGGACCACGGGCTTCAGTAAGCACAGAGTAAGTTACCCCAGTGTCCAAAAGGAAATCGACTGACTGGCCCCCCATTATTAATATCTGTCATTCCTCAGGAGTAATTAGGATAGGAACTTGTATGGGGATCCCCAGGCAGCTTCAGTCCTGATTGTCCTGAGAGCCCAACTCTGGGGCCTATGCCTCTGGGTGCAGTCTATACTCCAGTGTGGTCCTTTGAAAACTGGACCTGGACCCAGGGGCAGCTTAGAAGCCTGAGGACAATCCCACTTGCGGTGCCTCTCCTTTCCACAGTAAGAGCAAATCCATCCCTTCCACCTGGGTTCCTCTGGGCACTTTTCGCAGGCTCTCTCAGAATGGTTCTGATAATGAACTGTCTGATCTAGTTGCAACAAATTATCTAAAGATTGATTTGGTCCATATGCCTGTTTTAGTAGCTTACGGTGGATATCTGTTCCCCACTGAGTGGGAAATCCATTCTGTAAGATCAATCTTCCCTCTTCTCTTTCAGGATCAATCTCAGTGAATCTGCGAAGGGCTTCTTACAGTCTACATAGGAATTTACCAGGTACTTCCTTCTCTTCCTGTTCTATGGTTGCCAGTTTGGCATTGTTTAAAGCCTTAGCACATGCTCGCCTGAGTCCTTCAAGAATACATCTGACAAAATGACTCTGATCCCACCTTCCTTTAGCCGTGTTATAGTTCCAGTCTGGTCCTTTAGTTGGGACTGCCTATTTCTCAGTAGGAAGGGTGGCTATCTCATCCTCCCTCTTTCCCACTGTTAATTATCAAGACATTCATCTCCATAGGCAATAGCTTTCTCCAAAACTCGAATTTATGAGTCAGGAGTTACTGTCTTCCCCAGGATAAACATCACATCCTTCCAAGTAAGGTCACACAGCAGATTAACACACTTAAAGGCTCTAATATATTTTCTGGGTCCTCCAAATAGTCTCCCAGACCTTCCTTGATTCTTTGTATTTCTTGATAAGAAAATGGCTTATTAACTCTCATAGATTGATTATTTTTCTTGTTAGTTGCTTCATGGAGAGGCAAGAGCTTGTGTGGCTGTTCCTCAACCTCTCTGGCTGCCCTTTGCATATGTTCCCAGGGATAGATTGGAGAAGCCTGTTTTTCCTTATCTTTTTGTCTCCTGTCCTCTGTCTCATCCTGTATTTCATCCTTAGTTTTAGCTGTCTGAGCTTCTCTTACTTCAACTGTCTGAATTTTAATTGAAAACAAAGTAGTCTGAGGTCTTATTGAGACTGGAGTTTTGACTTCTGAGACTAGAGTAGTTTGAATTTCATTTTGATTTTCTAACAAGACTGAGGAAACCCTCTCTTGAGGGGTGCCCTGGATTTCAGTTTGCTCAGCTGGAAACCCTGGATATGGGGGGCAAAGTAGGAGGAAAGGAGGCAGTTGAAGGTTTCACACCCAAATGTATATCCTTAGTATATAAATCTGGCATGTCTCACAGAGAGAAATAAAAGGCAACACATATGTTACTTCCAGCCATTTCCCTTGCATTCTGCAGAACCAGTCTAATTGTAAGACAGTATTATAATTATGAGACCCTCCAACTGTCCACTGTTCACCATCCTCAAGTGGATACCTTGGGCATGCAGTATCACATAGGAAGATCAAGCATGTCTTCTTTAAGCTCTGGGGGTTGAATTTATCCCAATTTTTCAAGATGCAGTTCAAGGCAGTGAGGCTGAAATTGTTAGCTTCCATCTGTAAGAGAGAAAAGCAGCGTCCAGTGACCTTTGCTACCAGAGGCATCTCTTCCTGCTTTAGATGGTGGTGGAGATAGGTCTCCACCTAAGCTTCCTTCCCTGGCCAGAGTTAACTTGTCCCTTACTGACGCAGGTATCCCACTACTGTCCCTCCCAATTCTACCACCGAGGCAGGGTGGAGATGCACCAGGGGTAGACCTGGTGGCATATCAGATTGATGTCCAGTTCCTCACCATTAAACACTTTGATTTCTGCTCCTCCTCTGATGCCACCTGGGATGCAACAGAGTATCCTTCCAGAATTCCTCTCAAGCTAAGACTTCCAGAGAAAGCATCCATCTGCTGCATGCCTGTGTACAGCCCTGAGTATATTCCTGACCACAATAGAATGGGTAAATAACAAAAAAACAAACATAAAGCCCAAGGTGTTCCTTTTGAGTATCACCACACCAGTATATGTGATAGCAAAATAGGTGTTGAAGGTCTGGCCGTGAGGGAAAAGTGATTTTTGTCCTCAAGCTATTAGGGCCAATGCTTCCAAAGCCACCTCTGGCCCACTAAGAGCTAGCATTACCAAAGGAAGAAGCCTATTGCACTTCCAATCTGACCAGATCCTGGAATTCCTGATCTATGTCCTCAAAAACCTCATGGTCACCAGCAGTGCTCCTATCCACATAGATTTGAAGCTCAGCTGTGATAAAGACTCGCTTTCATGTCGCTAGCCACTGAGGCAGGCAGTTTAGAGAGTGACTTCTAGCCTGAGAGACATTCTTAAAGCTAGAGCTCCACCTAGCTACTGAACGTGCTCTTGTCTGCAGTGCATGATAAAACAACCAACAGCATGGATCACAAGTCCCTTGAAAGTCTGATCCGACAGGCTTCGTTATTAGTTCTAATTCCTCAGGCAATTATGAAATGGTCAAAGAGACCAGGAAAAGTGACCAAGAAAGAAAAGTTCAGCCCACATGCTTTGCCCATTTTTGGCCGCTCCCCTTGCAGGGACATTGGGTGCCTCTTGGCATTGTCTGCCTTAAGTCATTATGAGGCATCACAAAATTGTAGAACATGGCTCAGTGATTGCTTCGTGGCCAATCCCACGTCTCATTCATGCTGTTTTCACATAGACAGGCACACAATAGAGTTAGTAAAGTACAGCAGAAAATGTGTTTACTAAGAGAGCAAAGAACTAGAGCTCCAAGCATCCTTACCTTGTCTTGAAGATCCCAGATGAGCCCCCTGAGATGAAAGGTTGCTGCTGCAAGCTGTGTGTTACACAGGGATTCATGGCCTCTGGAGGAGAGGGATTTGATCTGGGGCCAGAGATGATGCTTGACCACTTGGAGTTTTGTGTAGCAAAATTGTATTAAAGTATAATAGAAATAGGGAAAGCTCCTGTCATAGACATCAGAAGGGGACAGAAAGAGTGCCCTCTTACTAGTTATTAGCAAGGTGCTTTATGTCTGTTAGAGAACTATTAATCAGATAAGAGAGACACCTCAAAGCTGAGGGAGTTTCACCAGGCCCCTCTCCCACAATATGCATTTTTGAGATATGATGGCATGAGGTGTGTCATTCCCCTGGTATAAAACAATTGACATGAATACTGGTTTGTTGAGCCACTATCAACCCAATGTTTGAGAAAAAAAGAAACAAAAAGTTAGTCTTAGGTGGAACCATTTTGAAGAAAGGCACATTCCAAAGAAATACATAGGTTCATTAGTGTAGCTCAAGAAAAGCATTTCCATAAGAAAACCACATTGGTTACCTCAAGACAGAACCAGGTGTCGTCAACATAAAACTACAAGAAGCCTCTTTTAATTCTGTGTAGAGAAGGAAAAAAATGTCTGCCACTTGCAGTTTATTTCCTCCTGCTGCTTGGGGACCCCTGGCCTTCCTACCTGTTGTCCTCTCAGTTCCACATGCAGATGTATTTTTGATGTATTTGTGGAGAGGAAAGTGATACCCCCGTCTTACTTCTCTGCCATCTTCTAAGAGCTTTCTTTTAAAGAAAAGATAAAATCGACAAATCATTCTGTCCAAATCCAGATCCCTTCCAAGGACAAGTGTCCAAAATAAATAAAATAAGAAATGGAAAAGGAGAAATAACCACTAATACGACAGCAATGCAAAAAAAATCATAGAAAAATGTTAAGAACTTTTATGTGACAACAAATTGGGCAACCTAGAGAAATGAACAAATTTCTAGAATCTTACAGACTTCAAAAAGCAATAGATAATTTGAACAGACTGATCATTAGAAGTGAAATAACATCTTTAGTCAAAATTAAACTTTCTGGAAATTAAATTCCAGGATGAAATGGCTCCACAGGGGAATACTACCAAACATATTAAGGAGAACTCATGCATATCATTCTCATACTAATCCAATCCAAAAAACTGAAGTGGAAGGAACATACTTAAAGGCATTCTATGGATCCGTCATCACCCTGATAACAAAATCAGACAAAGACACTGCAAAAAAAAAAAAAAAAAAAAAAAAGTTTGCAAGCTAATATCTCTGAATAATATAAATGCAAAAATCCTCAAGCAAATATTGGCAAACTACATTCAGCAATATATAAAAAAGATCATACACCATGAATAAGTGGGATTTATCCTAGTGATGCAAGCATTGTACAATATCCATAAATCAATGTGATATATCACAGTAACAAAAAGAAGGATGAAAACCACATGACCATCTCAATAGATGCAGAAAAAAAAATTGAGAAAATTCAACCTCCATTCACAATAAAAACTGCCAACTGATTATAAATGGAATATATCAAAATAATCAAGGGAACATGCAATAAGCCCCATGACCAACTCAATAATCAATGGTGAAATGCTGAAAGCCTTCTCATTGAATTCAGGAACAAGGCAAAAACATTAACGTTCACTGTTTTCATGTAACAAAGTATTGGAAGTCCCAGCCACAGCAATCAAAAAAAGAGTAAGAAATAAAATGGCTCAAATTGTAAGACAAGAGGTAAAAATTTCACTATTTGCAGATGACATGATACTCTGTATAGAAACCTTAATGTTTCTACCAGAATACTATTAGAATGAATAAATGAACACAACAAGGTTTCAGGATATAAGATTAATATACAAAAATTGTGTGTTGTGTTTGTATATATTAATAATGAATTATCAGAAAGGGAAATTTAAAAAAAAAGTTCTAAATCACAAAAAAATATACATGAAATAAACATAAAATAAATATATAAATAAACATATATAAATATGTAAGTTATATGTAAACTTATATATAAATAAAGCTTATGAAATAAATTTATATATAAATATATAAACATAAATATATAAAATAAACTTATAAATAAAATATACATGAAATGAACTAAGGAAGTGTATATACTATACACTGAAAATCACAAGCATTGATAAAAGAAATTGAAGATGACTCATAGAAATGAAAAAAAATCTATACTCTTGAGTTGAAAGAGTCAATATTATTTAAATGGATATATTATCCAAAGAAACCTACAGATTTAATTCAAACCATATAAAAATACTGAGGACATTTTTCACAGCATTGGAAAAAATTCCTGAGAATTATATGGGACCACAAGAGACCTGAGTTGTCAAAGAAATCCTGAGGGGTGAAAAAAAAAAAAAAGATGAAAATTGGATCTAAAATTCTCCCAGACATCATAATTTACAACAAAGCTACAGTTACCAAGAGTGTGTGATATTTTCACCTAAACTAATGGAACAGGATAGAGAGCACAGGGGGAAAAGAAAAAAATAATAAAATAAAATAAAGACTCATACAGGTTTGTTAAATAATCTGCAACAAATGAAGAAATATACAAGGGAAAATGCTGTCTTTTCAACATGTGATATTGGAAAAACTAGACAGTCATATGTTAAAGAATGAAATCAGAACATTCTCTAATACCATACATAAAAATAAACTTGAAATGCATTAGAGATATAAATGTAAGACTGGAGCCTATAAAACTTCTAGAGGAAAACAGGCAGAACACATTTTGATATAAATGGAAGGAATGCTTTCTTCTTCTTCTTCTTTTTTTGAATCTGTCTTCTACAGTAGTGGAAATAAAAGCAAAAATAAATAAATGGGGCCTGATTTAACTTAAAAGCATTTGCACAACAGAGAAAGCCATAAACAAACAAACAACAACAAAAAGACAATCTATGGAATGGAATCAAATATTTGCAAATTATTCAATCAACAAAGATTAATATATAA
This sequence comes from Muntiacus reevesi, assembly GCF_963930625.1. NCBI lineage: Eukaryota > Metazoa > Chordata > Mammalia > Artiodactyla > Cervidae > Muntiacus > Muntiacus reevesi. The sequence goes on from NC_089271.1 coordinate 46,568,850, forward strand.
ATTATACCAACAGATCATACAGGCCAATATCAGAAAACAAAACAACCCAATCAAAAATGGACAGAAGACCTAAATAGACATTTCTCCACAGAAGACATACAGATATCCAACATGTACATGTAAAGATGATCAACATCACTTATTATTAGAGAAATACAAATCAAAACTCAATAAGATATCACTTCACATCAGTCAGAATGGCAATCATCAAAAAGTTCACAAATCATAAATACTGGAGAGGACTGTAGGAAAATGGAACCCTTGTACACTCTTGTTGGGAATGTAAATTGATGCAGTCTTTATGGAAAATAAAAGTTATGGAATCTCCTTAAAAACTAACAACAGAACTACTTGCAACTCTACTGAAAAATAATTCCAGAAGTCTACAAGCAATAAATGCTGGAGAGGGTGTGGAGAAAAGGGAACCCTCTTACACTGTTGGTGGGAATGCAAACTAGTACAGCCACTATGGAAAACAGTGTGGCGATTTCTTAAAAAACTGGAAATAGAACTGCCATATGACCCAGAAATACCACTTCTGGGCATACACACTGAGGAATCCAGATCTGAAAGAGACACGTGCACCCCAGTGTTCATCGCAGCACTGTTTATAATTGCCAGGACATGGAAGCAACCTAGATGCCCATCAGCAGATGAATGGATAAGGAAGCTGTGGTACATATACACCATGGAACATTACTCACCCGTTAAAAAGAATTCATTTGAATCAGTTCTAATGAGATGGATGAAACTGGAGCCCATTATACAGAGTGAAGTAAGCCAGAAAGATAAAGAACATTACAGTATACTAACACATATATATGGAATTTAGAAAGATGGTAACGATAACCCTATATGCAAAACAGAAAAAGAGACACAGAAGTACAGAACAGACTTTTGAACTCTGTGGGAGAAGGTGAGGGTGGGATGTTTCGAAAGAACAGCATGTATATTATCTATGGTGAATCAGATCACCAGCCCAGGTGGGATGCATGAGTCAAGTGCTCGGACCTGGTGGGCTGGGAAGACCCAGAGGAATCGGGTGGAGAGGGAGGTGGGAGGGGGGATCGGGATGGGGAATACGTGTAACTCTATGGCTGATTCATATCAATGTATGACAAAACCCACTGAAAAATAAAAATTAAAATTAAAAAAAACACTAATTTAAGGTACATATTTATAATGTTAAGATGTTATTTTTAATTTGGGGGCAAACTCTAAGAAATGGTCAAAACACATAAAAAACTAAAAATAAAGGAATAAAGCAAGCACACTTGAAAAATAATTAAGCAGAAAACAAGGAAGTAATAGAAAAATTGAGGAGTAAAGTTATTAATGATTTAGGAAACAAAGAGTAAAATGACTGAATTCTTGGGTGTAAATAGTTACTTTAAGTAGCAATGAATCAAAGTCACAAATTAAATGGCTCAGATTGATAGAATGAATAAATTATGATCCAATTGTATCCTGTCTACAAGAACGTCACTTTAGATTCTAAGACATAAATAAATGTAAATTTAAAGAGTGGACAAACATATTCTGTGCAAATCATAACCAAAATAATGCTAGAGTAGCTATAATATTCCCCTTCATAGATCACTGCCTTGCCGCACCAAAGGGGCTTGTGCCATGAACCTGAACTCAAATTGCCAACTTTCATCGGATCATAGAAAAAATAAGGGAATTCCAGAAAAATATCTACTTCTGTTTCATTGGCCATGCTAAAGCTTTTGACTGCATTGCTGCTGCTGCTTCTAAGTCGCTTCAGTCGTGTCCGACTCTATGCGACCCCATAGATGGCAGCCCACCAGGCTCCTCTATCTCGAGGATTCTCCAGGCAAGAATACTGGCGTGTGTCGCCATTTCCTTCTCCAATGCATGCATGGACCCCATGAACAGCAGCCAGGAACCATGGACAGGCTCCTCTGTCCACAGGATTCTCTAGGCAAGAATACTGGAGTGGGTTGCCATTTTCTTGGATCACAGCAAACTGGAAAATTCTTAAAGAGATGGGAATACAAGATCATCTTACCTGTTTCCTGAGAAATCTGTATGTGATCAAGAAGCAACAGTTATAACCTTACATGGAACATCGGACTGGTTCAAAAAGTGGGAAAGGAGTATGACAAGGTTGTACGTTGTCACCCTGTTTATTTAACTTGTATGCAGATTACATCATCTGAAATGCTGAACTGGATGAGTTACAAGTTGGAATCGAGATTGCTGGGAGAAATATCAACAACCTCAGATATGCAGATGATACCACTTTAATGGCAGAAACTGAGAGGAACTAAAGAACCTTTTGATGATAATGAAGGAAGAGAGAGAAAACAACTAGCTTAAAACTCAACATTCAAAAAACTAAGATCACTTCATGGCAAATAGAAGGGGAAAAATGGAAACAGAGACAGATTTCCTCTTCTTGGGCTCCCAAATCACTGCAGATAGTGATTGGAGCCTTGAAATTAGAAGATGCTTGCTTCTTGGAAGGAAGGCTATGGCAAACCTTGGCATCACTTTGCCAACAAAGGTGTGCATAATCAAATCTATGGTTTTTCCAGTAGTCACGTTTGGATGTGACAGTTAGGCCATAAGGAAGGCTAAGCACCAAAGAACTGATGCTTTCAAACTATAGTGTTGGAGAAGACTCTTGAGAGTCTCTTGTATAGCAAAGATATCAAACCAGTCAATTCTACAGGAAATCTATCCTGAATATTCATTGGAAGTACTGATGCTGAAGCTCTGATACTTTGGCCACCAAAGAGTTGACTCATTGGAAATGACCCTGATGCTAGGAAAGACTGAGGGTAGGAGGAGAAAGAGGTGACAGAGGATGAGATGGTTGGATGATATCACCGACTCAGTGGATATGAGTTTGAGCAAACTCTGGGAGATAGTGAAGGACAGGGAGTTGGGGCGTGCTGCAGTCCACAGGGTTGCAGAGTCAAACATGACTTAGCTACTGAACAATGATACCACTGAACTATTAATATACAGCTAAAATTGTTAAAGTTGTATATTTTACTACAATTTTTTAAATTAAAAAATATATAATGTAATATATGATGAATTCCATTTTGAGGAGGTACATATTGGAAATGAAGGATTGAAACCATCCTGAGACTTGTGAAAAATATCAGAGCTAGTGAATGTCTTCACATGTAGATCGCTGTTAAGGGCATGAAATAAAAAAAATATTACTAAGGAAGAAAGGAGAAAGAAAAAAATGTTGCAAGATAGACTTGGTTCGTACTCACCTCTGTTTCCCTAATACTTAACATATAGGATGAAATAAGTGCTTAGTGGATGGATCCTGAATAAATGAATGAAAAGACATAGCTTTATTTGGTATATACCAAAAGAAAAACAGAGAAATGATTATCAGAAATGAAAGAGAATGTGACATTAATTTCTGTATCTGTTAGTTTTCTTGATATTAAATTCTAGATAATGCCTTCTAAATTTGACTTATAAGCTGCTTTGAAAATGTTAATATAGTTTTTTTTTCAATTAATAACTATTTCAGGGAATAAAAACATTATTTTTCTAACAATCTGTATTTTCTATATGCCAACTACAAAACAAATGCCATGATATATACTGATATATGCAGTCATTACCTAAGACCTTATATGCCTATGAGAACAAAGTGCCTCATTATTATTGTGTTGCCTTTTATGTTTACACATGAAACATATACGTTCTTTAGAACAAAATGTAATTGGTATTGCAGTGTGCTGTTAAATCACACCTATTTTCTTCAATGAAGTAATCCACAACTTTAGAAGAGATTTTTATCCTAAAGAAGCATTTTAAAAGCAAAAAAATAGTGCTTTGCTCTTGGTATCAGCTACCAGTATAACAGTATCATTGGTTTTGTAATACTACTGAAATACAGTGAATGTTATTTTTTCTTCCAGGTTTTTTGTTTTTTTTTTTTTTGAGGGATATGGTTAACATATAGAACAGTTAAGCTTAAGGTATACACTTAATGATTTGACAAACATAACTTATGCAATAATTATCACAAGATTAGTGAACATCCATTATCTCATATAAGTAAAAAATAAAAGTATTTTCCTTTTGATGAGAATGCTTAGGATTTACTCTCTTAACTTTTATATAAAACATACAGCAGTGTTAATTATATTCATCATGCTGTACATTACAGAAGAATACATTTCATTTTATTTTTTTCTATTTTTACAGTACTCTTTAGTTATGTTGCATTTTGTCCATGTTCTTGATTTTGTATTTTTGCTAGTCCAGTTTTTAGTGTTAATTTTCACCTATAGGTTTGTTTCCTGGCCTGAGTGCTCTCTCTTTTTTGACCCTGTTTTTATCCTTTTTAAAAAGTTTTTCATCTCTTCTTTACTCTTTGTGTGTGAGTTTCTTTCGGTGTTCTGGACTGTTTCCTCCACCATTAGGCTTGGGGTTTGTTTCTTGTGTTGTGTGTCGTGTAAAGTCTTGGTGTTACAGCAAATAATTGGGCCTGAACCTTCAAGGTGGGAGACATGATTCTAGGACTTTGGACAATCGAAAAACTCCCAACACCCGGAGAATTAATTGACAAGAGTTCTCTCAAAGTCCTCCATCTCAACACTAAGATCAAGCTCTACCCAAAGGTGAGCAAGCTCCAGCGCCTGGCACCTCATGCAACACCTTCAGTATTTTAGGAACACAGTCCTCTTCATTAGCAGATAGGCTGCCCAAAGCCATACCAAACTCACAGATACCCCAAAACACACTACTTCAGTGAGAAAGAAAATCCAATTCCATCTACCAGAACACAGGAACAAGTTCCTCCAACCAGGAAACCTTCACAGGCACTGGCCCAACCCACCCTTTTGAGGGAGATTCCACAATTAAAAGGAACTAGGATCAAACCCATCAATTTTAAAGGGAATCAACACTGAATATTCATTGGAAGGATTGATGCCGAAGCTCCAATACCTTGGCCACCTGATGCAAAGAGCCGACTCATTGGAAAAGACCCTGATGTTGGAAAAGATTGAAGGTAGGAGGAGAAGGGGATGACAGAGGATGAGATGGTTGGATAGCATCATTGACTCAATGGACATGAGTTTGAGAAAACTCCAGGAGATCATAAAGGACAGGGAGGGCAGGTGTGCTTCAGTCCATTGGGTTGCAAAGATTTGGACACGACTCAGTGACTGAACAGTAACAAATCTATTGTACCTGTACCTGAAGGAGTTCATTTCCTTCCTCTTCTTTGGCCACAGAGCCCATAGTGTTCTGCTTTGGTTTTGGGCCTGCCTTTGCTTGTAGACTGCCTTCTGATGTCTCTTCCTAACCCAGACAAGAGGGGACAAGGGATGATGTTTATTAGGGTTCATGTGCTCCATTGGGCTGGGGAGAGGGTGGGTTATGTTAGCCAAAATTAGGAAGTACCAGGGAGTGTCTGCAGTGGTAGAGACCTTCAGGATGTTGCTACAGTCTGAAGGGAGTCATGTGCCCTCCAAGAGGAACTGGCCCCTTTTCATGGGTTTCTAGGAAGAGTCAAGCTGCTTAGGCTCCCAGTAAGGCTTGGGCAGTCACAGCTTGGTGGCAACTGCCACCTCTGGGGTCAAGACCACAGTGGTGGTATTTTAACTGCTGCCTCAGGCACTCTCCCTGACTTATATTTCCCTCACTGTGATCACAAACTGCAGCCGTGTCTAATTCTGCCACTGGCACTCCTACTGGCTTTGGCAGTCACCAGGGAGCACAGCCACTGTCTGCAAGTGCTAGAAGTTAGAGGGTCCTTGTGGCAATGATCTCTTGCCTCTCTGGGAGACCCAGTCCTTTCCCTGGACTCCCTCAGCTGTGTTGTACTAGCTCTTTCAAAGTATCTTCATGGCAGTCAATCCCAGGCCTCTCCCTGTGGTCCAACCCCACACACTAAGCCTGAGCCTCAGCACCCAGCCCTCACTCTTCATGGGCATGAAAGCCATTTCTTGGCTTTAAAGTGCTGTTTGACAATGACCTCTCTGGTGAATTCTCTCCATTTTGCCTTCCAAGTATCTGTTGCTGTGTTCCCCTCTGAGGTTTTGTAGTCCCCCCCCCCCACCGACCCTGCCTGTGAGGGGGTTTCTGAGTGTGTGGGAACCTTTCCTCCTTCAAGACTCCCTCCCCAGGGTGAAAGTGTCCATTGCAAAATCCTCTGTATACTTTCTTTTTCTTTATATTTTGCCCTGCCTCATTCTGAGGTGATTAGTTTCTCTTTTAGGAAGTCTGGCATCTTCTGCCAGTGTTCAGAAGGTGTTTTGTAAGAGTATTTTTGATGATATTTGTGGGTTTGAAGGTGATCGCCCAATCTTAGTCCTCTGCCATCTTGTAAGTCTTTATATCACTTTTTAAATATAAGTTCATTTGTATCATGTTTAGATTCCATATACAAGTGATATCATATCATATCATATTTGTTTTGTCTGAGTTACTTCATTTCATATGATAACCTCTAAGTCCACCTATGTTGCTGCAGATGACATTATTTCATTCTTTTTTATGACTGAGTGATATTCCATTTTGTATATATTGATACCACATCTCCTTTATCCATTTTTTCAGTTGATGGACATATACATTGCCCGTGTGTCTGAGATGTTGTAAATAGTGCTGCAATGAATATTGGGGGTACATGTATATTTTCAAATTATCATTTTGTCCAGACATATGCCTAGGAGTGTGATTGCAGGATCTTATGTTAGCTCTTTTCAGGTTTTGAAGGAACCTACATACTGTTCTCCATACTGGCTATAACAATTTATTAATACATTCCCATTAACAGAGTAGGAGGATTTCTGTTTCCCCACACTCTCTCCAGCGTTTATTATTTGTAGACTTGATGATGGGCAATATGACTGGCTGATGTGAGGTGATATCTCACTGTAGTTTTTTATTTGCATTTCTCTAATGATTAGCAACACTTAGCATCTTTTCATGTGTCTTTTGGAAATCGTCTACTCCACGTTCAAGGTCAGGAGGGGCTGCCTTGAGAATATACCCCTCGTCCAAGGTAAGGAGCAGCAGCTGCGCTTTGCTGGAGCAGCTGTGAAGAGATACCCCACGTCCAAGGTAAGAGAAACCCAAGTAAGATGATAGGTGTTGCGAGAGGGCATCAGAGGGCAGACACACTAAAACCATAATCAAAGAAAATTAGCCAATCTGATCACAGGACCACAGTCTTGTCTAACTCAATGAAACAGCCATGCTGTGTAGGGCCACCCAAGATGGTTGTCACGGTGGAGAGGTCTGACAGAATGTGGTCGACTGGAGAAGGGGATGGCAAACCACTTCAGTATTCTTGCCTTGAGAACCCCATGAACAGTATGAGAAGGCAAAATGAGAGGATACTGAAAGAGGAATTCCCCAGGTCAGTATGTGCCCAATATGTTACTGGAGATCAGTGGAGAAATAACTCCAGAAACAATGAAGGGATGGAGCCAAAGCAAAAACAATACCCAGTTGTGTATGGGACTGGTGATAGAAGCAAGGTCTGATGCTGTAAAGAGCAATATTGCATAGGAACCTAGAACATTAGGTCCATGAATCAAGGCAAATTGGAAATGGTCAAACAGAAGATGGCAAGAGTGAATGTCAACATTCTAGGAATCAACAAACTAAAATGGACTGGAATGGGTGAATTTAACTCAGATGACCATTATATCTACTACTGTAGGCAGCAATCCCTTAGAAGAAATGGAGTAGCCATCATAGTCAACAAAAGAGTCCAAAATGCAGTACTTGGATGCAATCTCAAAACGACAGAATGATCTCTGTTCATTGTGCTTTTGCACAACAAAGGAAACTATAAGCAAGGTGAAAAGACAGCCCTCAGATTGGGAGAAAATAATAGCAAACGAAGCAACAAAGGACTAATCTCAAAAATATACAAGCAACTCCTGAAGCTCAATTCCAGAAAAATAAATGACCCAATCAAAAAATGGGCTAAAGAACTAAACAGACATTTCTCCAAAGAAGACATACAGATGGCTAACAAACACATGAAAAAATGCTCAACATCACTCATCATCAGAGAAATGCAAATCAAAACCACAATGAGGTACCATTACACGCCAGTCAGGATGGCTGTTATCCAAAAGTCTACAAGCAATAAATGCTGGAGAGGGTGTGGAGAAAAGGGAACCCTCTCACACTGTTGGTGGGAATGCAAACTAGTACAGCCGCTATGGAGAACAGTGTGGAGATTTCTTTAAAAACTGGAAATAGAACTGCCATATGACCCTGCAATCCCACTTCTGGGCTTACACACCAAGGAAATCAGATCTGAAAGAGACACGTGCACCCCAGTGTTCATCGCAGCACTGTTTATAATAGCCAGGACATGGAAGCAACCTAGATGCCCATCAGCAGATGAATGGATAAGGAAGCTGTGGTACATATACACCATGGAATATTACTCAGCCATTAAAAAGAATTCATTTGAATCAGTTCTAATGAGATGGATGAAACTGGAGCCTATTATACAGAGTGAAGTAAGTCAGAAAGATAAAGAACATTACAGTATACTAACACATATATATGGAATTTAGAAAGATGGTAATGATAACCCTATATGCAAAACAGAAAAAGAGACACAGATGTACAGATCAGACTTTTGGACTCTGTGGGAGAAGGCGAGGGTGGGATGTTTCAAGAGAACAGCATCGAAACATGTATATTATCTATAGTGAAACAGATCACCAGCCCAGATTGGATACATGAGACAAGTGCTCGGGCCTGGTGCACAGGGAAGACCCAGAGGGATCGGGTAGAGAGGGAGGTGGGAGGGGGGATCTGGATGGGGAATTCATGTAAATCCATGGCATATTCATGTCAATATGACAAAACCCACTACAATATTGTAAAGTAATTAGCCTAGAACTAATAAAAATAAATGAAAAAAAAAAAGTCTTCTGCAGCACCCTTATTGAAAAGCATCAATTCTAAGGTGCTCAGCTTTCTATATGAAAAGAATCTCACACCCATTCCTGATTACTGGATAAACTATAACTTCGATTATATGGACATTTGTCCACAAAGTGATGCCTCTGCTTTTTAATATCCTTTGAATCTGTGTGTCACCCCCATTGTATATTCTATAAGCAATTTGATTTAGATTGTAGCTCAGTGGCCTACTGATTTTCTCTACTTTCTTCAATTTAAGCCTAAATTTTCCTATAAGGAATCACAGTCTGTTCCAGGCCTTGTTTTTGCTGACTATATAGAGTTTCTCCATTTTTGACTGCAAAGAATATAAGCATTCTGATTTTGGCATTGACCATCTGATGATGGCCCTGTGTAGAGTTATCTCCTGTTTTGTTGCACAAAGGTGTATGATATGATCAGTAGATTCTCTTGACAAACTCTGTTAGCTTTTGCCCTATTTCATTTTATACTCCAAAACCAAACTTGCCTCCAGGTAACTCTTGTTACTCCAGGTATCACTTGACTTCCTACTTTTGCATTCCAATATCCTAAGATGAAAAGGAAATCTTTTTTGTTGTTGTTGTTGCTATTTGTTCTAGTAAATCTTGTAGGTCTTCACAGAATTATTCAACAGCAGCTTCTTTGGCATTATTGTTTGGGGCATAGACTTGGGCTGCTTGGTGATCCTGAATGGTTTTCCTTGGAAATGAACTGAGATCATTTTGTCTTTTTTGAGATTGCACCCAAGTACTGTATTTGGACTCTATGAGGCATACTTAGTTTCTTTTAAGGGATTCTTGTCCTCAGTGCTAGGTATATTTTTCATCTGAATTAAATTAGCCCTTTTCCGTCCACTGATTCCTAAGTTGTCAATGTTCAATCTTGCCATATCCTGCTTGACCATGTAGTTTCATAGGCCTAACGTTCATGGACCTAACATTCCAGGTTCCTCTGCTTTACTGTTCTTTACAGCATCAAACTCACTTTCATTATCAGATACATCTATAGCTGAACCTCATTTCCATTTGGCCCAGCCACTTCGTTCTTACTGGAGTTATTAATAATTGCCCCCTGCCCTTCCCCAGTAACATATTCTCACTTTCCAACCTGGAAAGCTCGTCTTCTGCTGTAAATCTTTTTGTTTTTTTAATACTGTCCATGGCATTCTTCAGACAAGAATACTGGAATGGGTTCCCACTTCCTTCTCCAGTGGACCTTTTTTTTTTTTAATTATTTTATTTTATCAGAACTCTTCACCATGACTCATCCATATTGGATAGCCCTGCATGGGATGACTCATAGTTCCATTGAGTTACAAAAGCCCCTTCATCATGACAAGGCTGTGATCCATGAAGGGGTCATTCATGTTATCTCAAATGCAAAAAGCAGTATTTCCTTCTTTCTTATGGCTGAAAAGCATTCCATTATATATATATATATATATATATATATATATATATATACATATATATATATATATATATACATATATATATATACACACACACACACACCAATATATATACACCAATATATACACATATATACCAATTATCTATCCATTCATCTGTCGATGAATACTTCAGTTATTTTTGTATCTCAGGTGAGGTGCATGGCAGTAATGTAAAGCTGTCATTCCTATGCCTTTTTAATGTGTCTTTTCTTCTTTTTGTATTCCACCCAGATGCTGTAATTTCTCATCTGAAATTTTAATTCTTTTGAAAGTATTTCTATGTGTGGTTAGTTGTTCAAGTTGATGTTTCTGGCAGAAGAGGAACACTCAAAACTCTTATAACAAGAATGTGTTGACGTCAATCCATGATTTCATTCCTTTTTAATGTTGAAAACATTCCATTGTATGTATATATCACATTTGGTTTATTCATTCCTCTGTTGATGGAGACTTGGATTGCATCTGCATCTTGACCATCATGAATAGTGTTGAATAACATAGAAATTCTTTATTTAATTTTTGGTGAGGAATTGCCATACCATTTTCCAAAGCATACGATTTCTCATCCCTACCAGTAATGCACAGATTGCAATTTATCCACTTCTTACCAACATTTGTTAGTTTCTTCTTTTCTCTTTTCTGCCTGATAATAGCCATCCTACTAGGTGGGAACATGTATAATATTGTAGTTTTCATTTGCCTTTCCCTAATGATTAGTTACACTGAACATCTTTTCATGTGCCAATTGGCCATTTGTATATCATCTTCACTCATCTTTTTTTTTTAAGATTTTGTATTTAACTTTATTTGATTAGCATGTAATTGTAATTGTAACATTTTAGTTTATTTTTTAATTGGAGAAAATGATTTTATAACATTGTGTTGGTTTCTGGCATACAGCAATGGGCATCAGCCATAATTATACATATATCCCCTCCCTCTTGAGTCTCCCTCCCCTCCCCCATCTCATCCCTCTAAGTCATCACAGAGCAACACGATGGGTTCTCTGTGTTATATAGCAACTTCCCACCAGCTATCTATCTTACACAAGATAGACTATATATGTCAATACTACTTTCTCCTTCACCCTACAGTGTCCACAAGCCTGTTCTCTACATCTGTGTCTCCTTTGCTTCCCTACAAATAGATTCTTCAGTACCATTTTTCTTGATTCCATATATATGCATTAATATATGATATTTGTTTTTCTCTTTCTTACTTACTTCACATTGTATAATAGGCTTTGGCTCAACCACCTCACTATCACTGACTCAAATTCATTCCTTTTTATGCCCGAGTAATAGTCCATTGCATATATATATATATATATATATATATATATATATATATACCAAATTTATTTTATCTATTCATCTGTTGGTGGACATCTAGGTTACTTTCAGGTCATGACTAATATAGATAGTGCTACAATGAATCTTGGGGTACATATGTTTTTTTAGAATTGTGGTTTTATCCCAGTATATGCCCAGTAGTGGCATTGCTGGGTAATATGACAGATTTATTCCCAGTTTTTTCATAAGGAAAATCTCCATAATATTCTTCATAATGGTTATATCAGTTTAGCTTCCTACTAACATAACAGGAGGATTCAGTTTTTGGCACATCCTCTCCAGTATTTATTGTTTGTAGATTATTGTTGTGATGGTGATTCTGACTGGTATGTGTTGATACCTCATTGTAGTTTTGATTTATGTTTTTCCAATAATTAGTGATGTTGAGCATTTTTCTATGTGTTTATTCTCCATCTGTATATCTTCTTTGGTTAACTGTCTATTTTGGTCTTCTGTTCATTTTTTACTGGGTTATTTTTTCTGATATTGAGCTGTATGACCTGCCTATACAATTTGAATGCTAATCTTTTGTCAATAGTTTACTTTGCAATTATTTTCTCCCATTTTTGAGGGTTGTCTTTTAATCTAGTTTATTGTTTACCTTGCCTTGCAAAAGCTTTGATTTTAATTAAATACCATTTGTTCATTTTTGTTTTTATTTCTTTTACTATAGGAGGTGGGCCAAAAGGATCTTGCAATGATTTATGTGAAAGATTTACTGCCTATGTTTTTCTCTAAGAGCTTTCTAGTTTCTGGCCTCACGTTTATGTCTTTAATCCATTTTGAGTTTATTTTTGTGTATAATGCTAGGAAATATTTTAGTTTCACTGTTTACATGTAGCTCTCCAGTTTTCCCAGCACCGCTTATTGAAGAGGTTATCTTGTCCCCATTGTATATCTTTGCCTCCTAAATCAAAGATAAGGTGCCCATAGGTGTGTGAGCTTATCTCTAGGCTTTTTATCTTCTGCCTTTTGTCATTATTTCTGTTCTTGTGTCAGTACCATATTGTTTTGATGACTATAGCTTTGTAATATAGTCTGAAGTCAGGAAATTTGATTCCTCCAGCTATGTTTTTCTTTCCCTAGTGGCTTTGTGGAGAAAGAAATGGCAACCCTCTCCAGTATTCTTGCCTAGAGAATCCCGTGGACAGAGGAGACTTGTGGGCTGCTGTCCATGGGGTAGCACAGAGGTGGACACAACTGAAGCAACTTAACAGCAGCAGCAGCAGCAGATGGCTTTGACTTCTAGGGGTCTTTCTTGGAAACACAAATTGTATGGGAATTGATGGAATTGATGCTTTTGAACTGTGGTTTTGGAGCAGACTCTTGAGAGTCCCTTGGATTGCAAGGAGATCATACCAGTAGACCCTAAAGGAAATCAGTCCTGAATATTCATTGGAAGGAGTGATGCTGAAGCTGAAACTCCAGTACTCTGGCTACCTGATGCAAAGAACCAACTCACCGAAAAAGACCCTGATAATGGGAAAGATTGAAGGCAGGAGGAGAAGGAGACGACAGAGGATTAGATGGTTAGATGGAATCACTGACTCAAGGGACATGAGTTTGAGCAAGCTCTGGGAGTTGGTGATGGACAGGGAAGCCTGGCATGCTGCAGTTCATGGGTTGCAAAGAGTCAGACATGACTTGGTGACTGAGCTAAACAAATTGTAATTTTTTGGTTCTAATTCTGTTAAAAATGTCATTGGCAATTTGATAGGGATTGCATTGAATCTGTAGATTACTTTGGATGAAATAGTCATTTTCAGAATATTGATTCTTCCAATTCAAGGTTATGGTATATTTCTCCATCTGTTCATATCGTCTTCTTCATTCAACAGTGTCTTATAGTTTTCTGCATACAAGTCTTTTGTCTCTTTAGGTAGCTTTATTTGTAGATATTTTATTGCTTTTATTGCAATGCTGAATGAGATTGTTTCCTTAATTTCTTTTTCTGATTCTTCATAGTGAGTATATTGGAATGCCAGAGCCTTCTGTGTATTAATTTTATATCCTGCAACATTACTAAATTCACTGATTAGTTCTCATGATTTGCTGGTGGCATATTTAGGCTTTCCAATGTATGGTATCATGTCATCCAGTGAGAGTTTTATTTCTTCTTTTCCAATATCAATTCCCTTTATTTATTTTTCTTCTTTTTCTTTCTAGCCAAAACTAGGACTTCCAAAACTATATGAATAATACTGGCGAGAGTGGGAACACTTGTCTTTCTCCTCATCTTAAAGGAAATGTTTTCAATTTCTCACAATAATGTTTGCTGTGTGCTTGGATATACGACCTGACTTATGTTGAGGTTGGTTTCTTCTATGCCAATTTTCTGGAGTTTTTTTTTTTTTTTAATCATAAACAGGTGTTGAATTGTGTTGAACACTTTCTCTTCATATATTGCAATGATTATGTTTTTTATCTTTCAATTTCTTAACATGGATTGCTTTGTGTATATTGAATAATTGTTGCATCCCAAGGATAAACATCACTTGATCGTGTAGTATGATCCTTTTAATGTATAGTTGGATTTTGCTTGCTAGAATTTTGCTGAGGATTTTTGTATCTATGTTCAACTGTGATATTGGCCTGTAATTTTATTTTTTATATTATCTCTTTGTCTGATTTTGTTATCAGGGTGATTTTGGGCTCGTAGAATAAGTCTGGAAGGTTTCCTCCCTCTGAAATTTTTGGAAGAGTTTTAGCAAGCTTGTCATCAGCACTTCTCTAAACACTTGACAAAATTCACCTGTAAAGTCATCTGGCCCTAGGCTTTTGTTCATTGGACAATTTTTTTTTTTTTATCAAAGTTTTGATTTCAGTTCTTGGATTGATCATATTCTATTTTCTATTTCTTCCTGGTTCAATCTTAGAAAGTTGTAATTTCCTAAGAATTTGTCCATTTCTCCCAGGTGGTCCATTTTATTGACATATAGTAACTCATAGTAGTCTCTTATGACCCTTTGTATTTCTGCATTATCTGTTGTAACTTCTACTTTTTTATTTGTAATTTTATTGGCTTGAGTTTTTTCCTGTATTTTTTCTTGCTAAAACAGGCTAATGGTTTGTGAATATTGTTTATATTCTCAAAGACCACTTTTTAACATCATTGATCTTTGGTATTATTTTCTTTGTGTCCACTACATTTATCTCTGCTCTAATCTTTATGATTTCTTTCTTCCTAAAAATTTTGTAGGTTCTTTTGCTCTTATTTTCCTAGTTGCTTTAGGTCTAAAGTTAAGTTGTTTATTTTATGTTTTTTCTTATTTTTTGAGGAAGCTTTTATTTCAACAAACCCACCTCTTAGAACTGCTTTAACAACATCCCACAGATTGTGAGTTGCCTTGTTTTCACTGTAATCTGTTTCTAGATTGTTTTGTTTCCTGTTTTATTACTTCAATGATCACTTGTTACTTAGAATTGTATTGTTTAGTCTCCATGTGTTTGTGTTTTTAAGATTTCTTCCTCTTCAGTTCGTTCAGCTCAGTTGCTCAGTCATGTCTGTCTCTTTGCAATCCCATGGACTGCAGCATGCCAGTCTTCCCTGTCAATCACCTAGATTGACTCCTAGTCAGTGATACCATCCAACCACCTCATTCACTGTTGGCCTGTCTCCCACCTTCAATCTTTCCAAGCAACAGAGTCTTTTCAAATGAGTTAGTTTTTCGCATCAGGTGGCCAAAGTATTGGAGTTTCAGCTTCAGCATCAATCCTTCCAGTGAATTTTCAGGGTCGATTTTGTTTAGGATGGACTGGTTGAATCTCCTTGCAGTTCAAGGGACTCTCAGAGTCTTCTCCAACACCACAGTTCAAAACCATCAGTTCTTCAGTGCTCAGCTTTCTTTGTAGTCCAACTCTCACATCCATACATGACTACTGGAAAAACCACAGTTTTGACTAGATCGACCTTTGTCGGCAAAGTAATGTCTCTACTTTTTAATATGCTGTTTAGGTTGGACATAACTTTTCTTCAATGAGCAAGCGTCTGTAATTTCATCCAGTCACCTTCTGTACTGATTTTAGAGTCCCCCAAAATAAAGTCTGTCACTATTTCCAATGTTTCCCCATCTATTTGCCATGAAGTGATGGAGCCAGATTCCATGATCTTAGTTTTCTGAATGTTGAGTTTTAAGCCAACTTTTTCACTCTCCTCTTTCACTTTCATCAAGAGGCTCTTTAGTTCTTCTTCACTTTCTTCCATAAGGGCAGTGTCATCTGCATATCTGAGGATACTGATATTTCTCCTGGCAATCTTGATTCTAGCTTGTGCTTCTTCCAGCCCAGCGTTTCTTATGATGTGCTCTGCATATAAGTTAAATAAGCAGGGTGACAATATACAGGCTTGATGTACTCCTTTCCCAATATGGAACCAGTCTGTTGTTCCATTTCTGGTTCTAACTGTTGCTTCTTAACCTGCATACAGATTTCTCAGGAGGCAGGTAAAGTTTTTGGGAATTCCCATCTATTGAAAAATTTTCCACACTTTGTTATGATTCACACAGTCAAAGGCTTTGGCATAGTCAATAAAGCAGAAGTAGATGTTTTTCTGGAACTCTTGCTTTTTTGATGATACAACGGATGTTGGAAATTTGATCTCTGGTTCTTCTGCCTCTTCTAAATCCAGCTGGAACATCCGGAAATTCACAATTCACTTTCTGATGAAGCCTGGCTTGAAGAATTTTGAGCATTACTTTGGTAATGTGGGAGATGAGTGCAATTGTGGGGTCGTTTGAGCACTCTTTGACATTGTCTTTCTTTGGGATTGTAATGAAAACTGACCATTTCCAGTCCTGTGGGCATTGCTGGGTTTTCCAAATTTGCTGGCATATCGAGGGCAGCACTTTTACAGCATCTTTTAGGATTTGAAATAGCTCAACTGGAATTCAATCTGCTCCACTTCCTTTGTTCATAGTGCTGCTTCCTAAGGCCCACTTGACTTCACATTCCAGGATGTCTGGCTTTAGGTGAGTGATCATACAATGGTGATTATCTGGGTCTTGAGGATCTTTTTTTGTATAGTTCTTCTGTATATTCTTACCACCTCTTCTTAATAACTTCTACTTCTGTTAGATCCTTACCATTTCTGCCCTTTATTGTGCCCATCTTTGCATGAAATATTCACTTGGTGTCTCTAATTTTCTTGAGATCTCTATTCTTTCCCATTCTATTGTTTTCCTCAATTTCTTTGCACTGATCAGTGAAGGCTTTCTTATCTCTCCTTGCTATTCTTTAGAACTCTGCATTCAAATGGATATATCTTTCATTTTCGTGTTTGCCTTTCATTTCTCTTCTTTTCACAGCTATTTGTAAGGCCTTCTCAGACAACCAGTTTACCTTTTTGCATTTTTTTCCCTTGGGAATGGTCTTGATCCCTGCTTCTTGTACAATCTCTTGAACCTCCGTCCATAATTCTTCACTCTATCAGATCTAATCCCTTGAATCTATTTCTCACTTCCACTGTATAATCATAAGAGATTTGATCTAGGTCATAAATGAATGGTCTAGTGGTTTTCCCTAATTTATTCAGTTTAGGTCTGAATTTTGCAATAAGGAGTTCATGATCTGAGCCACAGTCAGTTCTCAGTCTTATTTTTGCTGATTGTATAAACCAAGTATGGCTGCACAATAAAAATGACAGAATAATCTCAGTTTGTATCCAAAGCAAGCTGTTCAACATCACAGTAATCCGAGTCTATGCCCCAACTATTGATGCCACAGAAACTGATGTTGACCGGTTCTAGGAAGACCTACAACACCTTCTAGAACAAACACCAAAAAAAGTTGTCCTTTTCATCATAGGGGACTGGAATGCAAGAGTAGGAAGTCAAGAGGTACCTGGAGTAACAGGCAAATTTGGCCTTGAAGGACAAAATGAAGTAGGACAAAGACTAACAGAGTTTTGCCAAGAGAATGCACTGGTCATAGCAAACACCCTCTTTCAACAACAAAAGAGACCACTCTACACATGTACGTCACCAGATGGTTGATAGTGAAATCAGATTGACTGTATTCTTTGCAGCTGAAGATGGAGAAGCTCTATACAGTCAGCAAAAGCAAGACCTGAAGTGGCCTGTGGCTTAGATCATCAGTTCCTTATTGCAAAATTCAAGCTCAAATTGAGGAAAATAGAGAAAAACACTAAACCATTCAGGTATGGCCTAAATCATGTCCCTTATGATTATACAGTGGAAGTGACAAATAGATTTAAGGGATTAGATCTGGTAGACAGAAACCCTGAAGAACGTTGGATGGAGGTTCATAACATTGTATAGGAGGTTGTGACCAAAACTGTCCCCAAGAAAATAGAAATGCAAAAAGGCAAAATGATTGTCTGAGGAAGCTTTACAAATAGCTTAGAAAAGAAGAGAAGTGAAAAAGGCAAAGGATAAAGGGAAAGATACACCCAATTGATTGCAGAGATCAACAGAAGAGCAAGGAGAGATAAGAAAGCTTTCTTAAGTGACCAATGCAAAGAAATAGAGGAAAACAATAGAGTGGAAAGGACTAGAGATCTCGTCAAGAAAATTAGAGATACCAAGGGAAAATTTCATGCAAAGGTGGGCACAATAAAGGACAAAAACAGCAATAACCTAACAGAAGCAGAAGAGATTAAGAAACGGTGGCATGAATACACAGAATAACGGTACAGAAAATGTCTCAATGGCCTGGATAATGGCGATGGTATGGTCACTCACCCAGAGCCAGACTTCCTGCATTGTGAAGCCAAGTGGGCCTTTGGAAGAATTATTATGAACACATCTAGTGGAGGTGATGGAATTCCAGTTGAGCTATTTCAAATCCTAAAAGATGATGCTGTGAAAGTGTTGCACTCAATATGCCAGCAAATATGGAAAATTCAGCAGTGGTCACAGGACTGGAAAAGTTCAATTTTCATTCCAATCCCAAAGAAAGGCAATACCAAAGAATGTTCAAATTACCACACAACTGCACTCATTTCACATGCTAACAGAATTATGCTCAAAATCCTTCAAGCTAGGCTTCAACAGTACATGAACCAAGAACTTCCAGATATACAAGCTGGATTTACAAAAGGGAAAGCAACCAGAGAGCAAATTGCCAACATCTGCTGTATCATAGCAAAAGCTAGGTAACTCCATAAAAGCTTCTACTTTTATTTCATTGACTATGCTAAAACCTTAAACTGTATGAAGCACAGCAAACTGTGGAAAATTCTTAAAGAGATGGGAATACCCAACCACCTTACCTGCCTGCTGAGAAACCTATATTCAAGACAAGAAACAACAGTTTCTATTGGACATGGAACAACAGATGTACTTAAAATTGGGAAAGGAGTACTTCAAGGTTGTATATTGTCAACCTGCTTATTTAACTAATATGCAGAGTGTTGTGCTTTCAAACTGTGGTGTTGGAAAAGACTCTTGAGAGATCCTTGGGCTGAAAGGAGATCCAACCAGTCCATCCTAAAGGAAACAAGTCCTGAATATTCATTGGAAGGATTGATGCTGAAGCTGAAACTCCAATACTTTGGCCACCTGATGTGAAGAACTAACTCATTGCAAAAGATCCTGATGCTGGGAAAGATTGAAGGCAGGAGGAGAATGGGACAACAGAGGATGAGATTGTTGAATGGCATCACCAACTCAATGGACATGAGTTTGAGTAAATTGTGGGAGTTGTTGATGGACAGGAAGGCCTGGTGTGCTGCAGTCCATGGGGTCACAAAGAATCGGACACATCTGAGAGACTGAACTGAACTGAACACAGCTAACTTCATACTAAACTAATAAAATAAAATTTAAAAAAAAAAAAAATAAATAAATAAATAAATAATGAAAAGCTGAAAATTTTTCCTCTAAAATTGCAAAAAGTCAAGGATGCCCATTATCAGCAATTCTATTTAATATAGTATAAGAAGTCCTAGTCACAGCAATCAGAAAAGGAGAAGTAAAAAACCTCCAAATTGGAAGGGAAAAGTGAAACTGTCACTCTTTGCAGATGACATAAAACTATTTATATATATATATGTGTGTGTGTGTATATATATATATATATGTGTATATATATATATATATATGTATATATATATATATATATATATATATATAAAACCTTAAAGTCTCCACACACAAAAAAAATAAATAAAAGTAATAAATATATTCAGTAAATTTGCAGGATATAACATTAATATACAGAAATGTGTTGCATTTTTATAAACTAATAATGAAATTCAAGAAAGAATTCAATAATGAAATTCAAGAAAGAATTCAAGAAAGAATTCAAGAAAGTCATGCCATTTACAATTGTATTAAAAAAGATTAAAAGCCATGAGAATAAAGTTAACCAAGGAGATTAAAGATCTACCTATAAACTAAAAACACTGATAAAGGAGATTAAAGATGATAAAAATAAATGCAAAGATATTCCATGTTCATGTATTGGAAGAAATTATTCATAAATGTCCATACTACCCACAGTGGTCTACAAATTTAATGAAATCCCTAACAAAATACCCATGACATTTTTCACAGAACTAGAACAAATAACTTTAAAATTTATAGAACTACAAAAGGCCCCAAACAACCAAAGCAATTTTGAGGGAAAAAAAAAGATAAAGGTAGGATGCTCCTTTACTTCAGACTGTATTGCAAAGCTACCGTAGTTAAAATAGTATGTGCTATACATTCATTCCCAACCCAGGAATTGAACTGAGGTCTCCTGCATTACAGGCAGATTCTTTACCAGCTGAACTACTCTTGGGAGAAGCCAAAATAACATAGTACTGGTGAAAACCAGACAAATAGATCAATGAAACAGAATAAAGAGTTTAGAAATAAACCCACACACTTATGGCCAATTAATCTATGATAAAGGAGACAAGAATATACAATGGAGAAAAGACAATCTCTTCTAAATATGGTGCTGAGGAAACAGGACAGCTACATGTAAAAGAATGAGATTAAAATATTTCCTTATATCATACTGAAAAGAAAACTCAAAATCTTTTAAAGGCCTAAATGTAACACTGGTTCTCTGTGAAGAGAACCTAGACAGAACACTCTTTAATATAAATTGTAGCACTGTTTTTTGGATCAGTCTTCTAAGGCAAAGAAACAAAAGGAAAAATAAACAAACGGTTCCTACTTAAGCTTAAAAGCTTTTGCACAGCAAAGGAAAACTTTGACAAAATGATAATCTACCTAATGGAAAAATATTTGCAAGTGATATGACAAATATGTTATTATCCAAATATGTTATTATCCAAAACACATTAGCAGCTTGTACAATTCAACAACAATAAAAAAATACCCAAATAAAAAATAGGCAGAAGACTTGAACAGATGTTTTTCCAAAGGAGATACACATATGACCAAAAAACACATTAAATAACATCATTAATCAGGTAAACACAAAACTACAATGAGATATCATCTCACACCTATTAGAATAACTGCCATCAAAAAGTCTACAGAGAATTTTCCCTGGCATCCCAGTGGGTGGGACTCAGTGCTTTCACTGTCATGTTCTAGATTTAACCCCTGGTCTACAAGCTAAGATCCCACAGACTGGGTGGCATGGCCAAAAGGAAAAAAAAGTCTACAAATAGCAAGTTTTGGTGAGGTTATGCAGAATATGAGAATATGATACTGTAATACCCTTTAAGTAGGACTGTAAATTTGTGAAGACACTATAGAAAACAGGATGGAGCTTCTTCAAAAAACTAAAGATAGAACTACCAGCAATTACAGTGCAGGTCACATATATGAAGAAAATGAAAACATCAATTTGAAAAGAGAAATGCCCACCTATGTTTATAGCGACATTATTTACAATAGCCAAGATATGTAAGCAACTTATCTGCCATCAATATAGTAATGGATAAATAATATGTGATATATATATATCACATATATATTTCCTTATATAAGGAAATATTACTCAGCCACAAAAGCATGAAATTCTGCCATTTTCAAGAATTTGGATGGATCGAGATGGCATTATGCTTATTAAACTAAGTCGGACATAGAAAGACAATACTGTATTTTATCACATATGTGGAATCTAAAAAATAAAAATAAGCAATGAATACAAGAAAAATAGATTCATGGATATAGAGAACAAAGTAGTGGTTACCAGCAGAGAGAGGAAAGTGGGAAGGAGGAGATCAAACTAGGGAATTAAGAGTTATAAACACCTATGTATAAAGTAAATTACAAGGATATATTTTACAACACATGAATTATAGCCAATATTTTATACCAGCTTTAAATACAGTAAAATGTACAAAGATTTTGAAATACTATGTTGCACACCTGAAACTAATATAATATTGTAAATCATCTATACCTCAATAAATATTGCAAAGCAAATAAAATATAAAAAAATGACTGTTCATTGAAAAATCATGCTATTGAAATACAATTGCAAGAAAATACATTCACAACATGTGCCTTTAATGTTAGAAATCGCTGTTAAGCCAAGCTGGCTGGATTAACTCTACTAAACTGTTTCAATAATAGAGGATAGCCAATAATCTTTACTTGCAGCAGTTCTATTCTATGAAGTCAGTGTGAACACCAAATTAGTAAATACTAAAACATTGATCCTAGAAGAAACAAAGGTTTGGGTTTCTGCAAGCCTCTAGTCACAGCATTTTCAGCCCCCAATTAATACCTAATCTTACTTAATATTTTTTAAGATGCCTTATTTAATATGTATAGTTTGTTCAACAATATTACACTCACAGCCAACAGCATGCCTGAAGAAAACTCATCTAACATACATATTTTCTCCATAAGGTACATTAAAACCTTTTTACAGTGAGAAACAATAAGCAGCACTTCAGCACTATACTTGTACAGCTTTGGTAGCAAAACCACCCACAAAAGAACAAAAATGTGCAAAATGTGGCACTATATAGGCAATGTTTACTTAGAGCATGGGAACTGAATAAAAAGGTACAGCATTTCCTTGTTCAACTTCAGAAGGAAACAGGCACATCAAGCTTCTCAAAATTATTGCTGCTCAGCACATGCCTGAAAATGACTGCAAAGGTGCTGCAAGTATTGATGTTGGGGTTACAAATAAATTTTAGTGAGTAGGCAAATTTTAGTGAGTAGCTGGCTTGAAACAACATTAAAAAAAAAAAGCAACAAACTAAGATCATGGCAACCTGTCCCATCACTTCATGGCAAATAGAAGAGGAAAAAGTGGAAGCGACGACATATTTTATTTTCTTGGGCTTCAAAATCACTGTGGATGGTGACTGCAACCATGAAATTGAAAGATGCTTGTTCCTTGGAAGAAAAGCTATGGCAAACCTAGACAGCATATTAAAAGGCAGAGCCATCATTTTGCTGAGAGAGGTACTTAGAGTCAAAGCTGTGGTTTTTCCAGTAGTCATGTATGGATGTACAAAACTCTGTGTGTACTAGGACTCAGAGATCCCACAAGGGACTGAGCCAGACTTGCCTGTGAGTGACCAAGAGACTCTGGTGGAGGCGTGAGTCTACAGAGGCCTGCCATGGGATCAGGGGCACTGAATACAACAGTCCTGGCATAAGCCCTTTTGAAAGAAGTTGCCATTAACACTAACATAGTTTGGCCTCAGGCCAAATTACAGGGAGGGAACATAGCCCTGTAAAATTGGATTAAATATTTACTAAGCATGGCCCCATCCATCAAAGCAAGACCCAGATCCCCCTACAACTAGACCCTCCCATCAGGAAGCTTCCACAAGCCTCTTATCCTTACCCCTCAGAGGGAAGACAGAATGGAAACCACAGTTACAGAAAAGCGACCAAACTTATCACTTGGATCACAGCCTTGTTTAACTCAGTGAAACTATGAGCCATGCCCTGTAGGGCCATCCAAGACAGAAGTCTTGGTGGAGAGTTCTGACAAAACGTGGTCCACTGGAGAAGAGAATGGAAAACCACTTCAGTATTCTCGCCTTGAGAATTCCATGAAGAGTATGAAAAGGTAAAAAGATATGACACTGAAAGATGAACTCACCAGGATGGTAGACGCCCAAAATGCTATTGGAGCAGACTGGAGAAATAGCACTGAAAGAATGAAGAGGCTGAGACAAAGTGAAAACAATGGCCAGTTGCAGATGGAAGTGGTGATGGAAATAAAGTTCAATGCTGTGAAGAATACTATTGCATAGGAACCTGGAATGTTAAGTCCATGAATCAAGATAAATTGGAAGTTGTCAAGCAGGAGATGGCAAGAGTGAACATTGACATTTTAGAAATCAGTGAACTAAAATGGATCTGAATGGGCGAATTTAATTCAGATGACCATTATATCTACTACTGTGGGAAAGAACCCCTTATAAGAAAAGGAATAGCCCCCACAGTCAACAAAATAGACTGAAAGGCAGTCTTGGGTGAAATCTCAAAAATGACAGAATGATCTCTGTGCATTTCCAAAGCAAACCATTCAATATCATAGTAATCCAAGTCTATGCCCAGACCAGTAATGCTCAAGAAGCTGAAGTTGAATGGTTCTATGAAGACCTACAAGACCTTCTAGAATTAACACTAAAAAAAAAAAAAAAAAAATGTCCTTTTCATCATAGGGGACTGGAACACAAAAGTAGGAAATCAACAGATACATGGAGTAACAGGTAATTTTGGCCTTGGAGTACATAATGGAGCAGGCCAAAGGCTAACAGAGCTTTGCCAAGAGAAAGCACTGGTCATCGAAGACACCTTCCACAAACTTAAGGGACGATTCTACACATGGACATCACCAGACGGTAAACACCAAAATCAGATTGATTATATACTTTGCAGCTGAAGATGAAAAAGCTCTATATAATTAGCAAAACAAGACAGGGAGCTAACTGTGGCTCAGATCATGAACTCCTTATCACCAAATTCAGACTTACACTAAGAAAGTAGGGAAAACCACTAAATCATTGAGGTATGACTAAATCAAATCCCTTATGGTTATGCAGTGGAGGGGACAAATAGATTCAAGGGATTAGATCTAATAGAGTGACTGAAGAAATATGGACAGAGGTTTGTAACATTGTAATCAAAACCGTATCCAAGAAAAATAAATTTTCAAAAAGGCAAATGATTTTCTAAGGACGTCTTACAAACAACTGAGGAAAGAAGAGAAGCAAAAGGCCACGGAGAAAAGTAAAAATAAATCCATCAGAATGCAGTGTTCCAAAGAAAAGCAAGGGAAGATAAAGAAGACTTCCTAAGTGAACAATGCAAATAAATAGAGGACAATAGAATGGGAAAGACTAGAGATCTCTTCAAGAAAATTAGAGATACCAAGGGAACATTTCATGCAAAGATGGGCACAATAAAGGACAGAAACAGTATGGAACTAACAGAAGCAGAAGATATTAAGAAGAGGTGGCAAAAGTACACAGAAGAACTATACAAAAAGGCTCTTAATGACCCAGAAACCATGATGATGCAATCACTTACCTAGATCCATACATCCTGGAATGTGAAGTCACTATGAATGAAGCTAGTGGAGATGATGGAATACCAGTTGAGCTATTTCAAATCTTAAAAGATGATGCTGTGAAAGTGCTGCACTCAATATGCCAGCAAATTTGGAAAAATTAGCAGTGGCCACAGGACTGGAAAAGGTCAGTTTTCGTTCCAATCCCAAAGAAAGGCAATGCCAAAGAATGTTTAAACTACTGCACAATTGCACTCCTCTCACATGCTACCAAAGTAATGCTCAAAATTCTCCAAGCCAGGCTTCAACAGTATGTGAACTGAGAACTTCCAGATGTTCAAACTGGATTTTAAAAAAGGCAGAGGAACCAGGGATCAAATTTCCAACATCTGCTGGATCACAGAAAAAGCAAGAGAATTCCAGAAAAACATCTATTTCTGCTTCATTGATTATGCTAAAGCTTTTGACTGTGTGGATCCCAACAAACTGGAAAATTCTTCAAGAGATGGGAATACCAGACCACTTTACCTGCCTCCTGAGAAATCTGTATGCAGGTAAAGAAGCAACAGTTAGAACTGGGCATGGACAACAGACTGCTTCCAAATTGGGAAAGGAGTATGTTAAGGCTATATATTGTCACCCTGCTTATTTAACTTATATGCAGAGTACATCATATGAAATACCAGACTGGATAAAGCACAAGCTGGAATCAAGATTTCCAGGAGCAATATAAATAACTTCAGATATGCAGATGACACCACCCTTATGTCAGACAGTGAAGAGGAACTAAAGAGCCTCTTGATGAAGGTGAAAGAGGAGAATGAAAAAGCTGACTTAAAACTAAACATTCTGAAAATGTAAATCATGGCATCCAGTCCCATCACTTCATGGCAAATAAATGGGGAAACAATGGAAACAGTGACAGACTTTATTTTCTTTGGCTGCAGAATCACTGCAGATGGTGACTGCAGTCATGAATTTAAAAGATACTTGCTCCTTGGAAGAAAAGCTCTAACCAACCTAGACAGCATATTAAAAAGCAGAGACATTTCTTTGCTGACAAATGTCCATCTAGTCAAAGCTATGTTTTTTCCAATAGTCATGTATGGATATGAGAGTTGGATTATAAAGAAACCTGAGTGCTAAAAATTTGATGCTTTTGAACTGTGGTGCTGAAGAAGACACTTGAGAGTCCCTTAGACTACAAGGAGATCCAACTAGTGAATCCTAAAGGAAATCAGTCTTGAATATTTATTGGAAGGACTGATGCTGAGGCTATAGCTCCAATTCTTTGGCCACTTGATGTGACGAACTGACTCCTTGGAAAAGACCTTGATACGAGGTAAGATTAAAGGCAGGGGGAGAAGGGGATGACAGGTGATAAGATGGTTGGATGGCATCACCAACTCGATGAACATGAGTTTGAGCAAGCTCCAGGAGTTGATGATGGACAGGAAAGCCTGGCCTGCTGCAATCCATAGGGTTGCAAAGAGTCAGACACGACTGAGTAACTGAACAGTACTGAACTGATATATGGATGTGAGAGTTGAAAGATAAAGAAGGCTGAGAAACTTAGAATTGATGCTTTCAAACAGCATTATTGTAAAAGACTCTTGAGCATCCCTTAGACTGCAAGGAGATCAAACCTGTCAATCCTAAAGGAAATCAACTCTGAATATTTGTTGGAAAAACTGTTGCTGAAGTGGAATACTTTGGCCACTTGATCCAAAGAGCCAACTCATTGGACAAGATCCTGATGCTGGCAAAGTTTGAAGACAAAAGGAGAAAGGGGTGGCAGAGAATGAGATAGTTAATTTGTGTCACCAACTCAATAGACATGAATTTGAGCTAACTCCAGGAGATAGTGGAAGGCAGAAGAGCCTGTTGTGCTACAATTCATGGGGTCACAAAGATTTGGACATGACTTAGTGATGAACAACAACAGGTAAATTTACCAATATAGAGTCCTCAAATACTTAGGATAATTATGAACCAGAATGTAGGGCCATTACAGCGTGGGAAAAACCAAGGTCCCTGTTAGTTGAGCATAATTGCTACTGATACCTCCCTCAAGGTCTTGCAGTGGAACACTCCTAATACCAGGGCCAGTCTTCCCAGGTGGGGCTAGTGGTAAGAACCTGCCTTCCAATGTAGGTGGTCCAAGAGACATGGGTTTTGATCCCTGGGTTGGGAAGATCTCCTGGAGGACAGCATGGAAACCCACTCAAGTAGTCTTGCCTGGAGAACTCCATGGACAGAGGAGCCTGCCGGGTTACAGTCCATAGGGTTGCAAAGAATTGGACATGACTGAAGCGACTTAGCAGTCAAGCATGCATGAAGGAAAGGTCCAGGTTCTGTGGGGTCAGTGTTCTTTTCAGCTTTTTATATCTGGATTCATTCATCCCAACTAGACCATTCAGCCCAACATAGTATGTGGTCTAGAAGACGCAGGAAAAATTACCGTGAGAAAACAGAGGAAGGAGTTATTAACTCTGTCTGGATAGAGTTTAGTAAAGAGTGATAAAAAAGAACATTTGAACTGGAACTTGAAGGACGTGCAGTTTTCTAAACGAAAAATGGAGAGATGGACACATGTAAGTCAGATCATTCAGCATTTGTCTTTCTGTCTGGATTGTTTCATTCATCATTATGTCCTCTAGATTCATCCATGTTGCCACAAACAGTGTAATGTGTGCATGTGTACTCAGTCACTTCAGTCATGTCCGACTCTTTGAGACTCTATGAACTGTAGCCCATCACACTCTGTCCGGGGAGATTCTCCAGGAAAGGGTACTGGAGTGGGTTGCCATGCCCTCCTCCAGGGAATCTTCCCGACTCAGGGAATTAATTCAGATCTCTGGCATTGCAGGCAGATTCCTTACAACTAGCACCACCTGGAAAGCCCCAAATAGTGGAACAAATATAAACAGTTCTATATATCATAGATATTTTAATAGAGTTTTTTAAATAAAAATTCTAAAAAATGTTTAACATGTATCTTAATATTTACTTTTATGTATATATATAAATACTAATGCATATTTATAAATACACATACATGTTTATATATGTATATGTATATGCTTATTTATGTAAAAGTTGTAGACATGCATTACCATACTAGTATGTCATGGTTATCATAAAACATGAAAAATAGAGTTGTTCAAATAATGAAATAAAATAAAAATATAAAAAGTACTACTATAAATTTTTCCACATCCTCTTGGATTCTCTTTTATATCCCAGTTTTCTAACTGACAGTTACCTAACAAATTAATTGTTCTCCCTTGGTGAATACAATAGTGCTTTCTCTTTATTAAAAGATCTTCTTTCTGTCCCCCCAACTAATAAGTAGAGGAAAGCGCTATTATTTTTATCAATAGTACTTATAAGCAAAGCTGAATCTAATGAAATCTTAGTGTATTTATACCACTTTTGATACTGTTTTCTGTTTCAACTGCAGCATTTCACTGCACCAAAGAATACATGGAAATAAGCACCATGTACCACAGCAAATCTAGTTGTATGTTACCAATCTAAAATATTTTCTTAGTTCAGGACAGCAATTGAGTACAAGTATACAAACCTATGGAAGATCTATGATAAATATATTATAAACTATATCTCTCAGTCAGTTAATAAGTTCTTCCCCACTAAAGATAGAATGTAGGCAAGTTTATTACAGGTGAAATAAACAATACGATTTAGAGTCTGTTTTTTCAAATATGTCTATATATTTTCCTGAATTAGCTTACTAGCTAACTAAAAGTTATTTAAGCTTCTCAAAAGCAATTTAGAAAAATTACAGATACTTCTATACTAAAGTTTAAGGGAAGTTTTTTTACTATTTCATAAAACTTTCATATGTTAAAGTTTCTGTTTTATAAAATGAGTTGTCTATCCTTAAAATATTGTCTTCTTAATCATTCACATCAGCTGTTCTTTATAGTCCTGCATGCTAGTCATTTTCAAACCAAAAGCCCAGATTCTGTGTGGTTAACCTGAAAGGCTTTGCAAGTACTTCCCAGGGAGCTGGGGATTGAGTTTATGTTTTTTTTTTTTTTTTTTTTTTTTTTGAGTTTATGTTTAATGAACTAAGGATATAGTCATTTGACCTTGGTTCGAGTTCATGATGTTTCCTGCTTCTTTCCGATGGGTTTTGCAAGTAAAAAATAATTCTATCAGCACTTTTCATAAAGAGATGACTCAGTTTTTCCTGGCCAGTGTTCCTTCTGAGCAAATTAGGTTCAAGGTTATTTGTAACTTGTTGCTGACTATCAGGAGTTATAGTTCTGGAAAATGAATCCTGTTATTAGGGCTAGAAAAAGTAGTCATAGCAAATAAAAAAGTGGAACTCATATTCTTACTAATCCCTATACATGCATTAATGATAACATGTGAAACAAACAACCTATGCAATTAGTCAAAGCTTGCTTTAAAATTGGTACAAATTCATGCAACTTCCCTGGGTCTGGGAGACTGAGAGTTTGAGTTTTTCAGAAAGACCCCCAAAATCATTGAAGGAATGATGGGATAAAATATTTTCTTCTAAATGCTAAAAGAATTAAGAAAGATTATCAATAGAAATACTTTTACTATACGGACATTTGTGGTGCTGGAGGAGACACTTGAGAGTCCCTTGAACTGCAAGGAGATGAAACCAGTTAATCCCAAAGGAAATCAACCCTGAATATTCATCGGAAGGACTGATGCTGAAACTGAAACTCCAATACTTTGACTACCTGAAGTGAAGAGCTGGCTCATTGAAAAAGACCCTGATGCTGGGAAAGATTAAAGGCAGAAGGAGAAGGGGATGGCAGAGGATGAGATGGTTGGATGGCATCACTGACTCAATGGAAATGAGTTTGAGCAAACTATGGGAGATGGTGAAGGACAGGGAAGCCTGGTATGCTGCAGTCCATGGGGTCACAAAAAGCTGGACATGGCTGAGCGACTGAACAACAACAATCAGTAGAAATGCAGATCACTGTAACAAGGAAGTAGAAACAATAAAGAGGAACAAATCAAAATTAGACAACTCAATTGCTGAGATAAAAAGCAAACTAAGAGCAGTAAAGGGGCTTCCTAGGTGGCTCAGTGGTAAAGAATCGCTCTGCCAATTCAGGGGATGTGGCTTTGATCCCTGGGTTGGGAAGATCCCCTGGAGAAGGAAATGGCAAACCACTCTAGTATTCTTGCCTGGAAAATCCCATGGGCAAAGGAACCTGGCAAGGTACAGGCCATGGGGTCACAAAAAAGTCAGACACAACTTAGCAATTAAACAACAACAAAAAAGGCAATAAAGAGCAGAAAATGATGCAGAAGAAGGAATAAGTGGTCCAGAAGACAGAATAATGGAAATCACCCAATTAGAACAGCAGACAGAAAGACAAGTGAAAAAAACATGAAAGCAACATATGATATCTATGGGATAATATAAACTGTGCCAACCTACATATAATAGTGTTCCCAGCTAGAAAAGAAAGAGAAAATGGTATCAAAATGTATTTGAAGAAATTATGGGGAAAAAAAAGAAATTATGGCCAGAAACCTCCCAAACCCAAAGAAGAAAACAGATATTCAGAAACAGGAAGCACAGAAGTTCCCAAATAAAGTGAATCCAAATAAAATCACAGCAAAACATATCATAATTAAAATATTAAATTTAAAGAGAAAATTCTAAAGACAGTAATAGAAATACAAAGAGTCAATTACAATGGAACCCCCTCCATAAGGGTATCAGCTGATTTCTCTGCAAAAACTTTGCAGACTAGAAGAGAGTAACATGATATATTCAAAGTCCTGAAAGGGAAAAATCTGCAACCTAGGACAATCTACCCAGTATGATTATAATTTAGAATACAAAAAGAGATTTAAAAAATTTCTCAGACATGAAAAAACTAAAAGAATACACTAATACTAAACTTAATCTAAGAAATACTGAAAATCTTTCTCTAAATAAAAAGAAACAAGAATCTATAGAAAAGGGAAAAAACACAAAAAGGAAAGGCAAATATATAAAAGGATTGAATATATCATGTAAGCCAGTACATAGATTAAAAACATTAAAATTTTTATAAAAGCAATGACAACTATAATTAATGGGAAAATAATAAACATGGAGATGTAAAATAAAACATCAAAATCACTAAATGTGGAGGAGGGGAGAAAAAATACAGATCTTTTAGAATGTGCCTGAACTTATGACTATCAGATTAAAGCAAGTAGATACAGTCATGGGTCAGCATATTTGAAACCAGGGTAACCATAAATCAAAAACATATAACAAACTCATAAAAAACAGAAAGAAAGGAAATCAAGCATAAAGTGAAAGAAAACTATCAATCCACAAATGAGAAACAAAATGAAAAGATCAAAGAAGAACTACAAAATCAACTGGAAAATAAGATTTAAAATGGCAATAAATATATACTTATCAATAATTACTTTAAATATCAATGGATTTGCATTTTTCTAATAATGAATGATGCTGAGCATCTTTTCATGTGTTTGTTAGCCATCTGTATGTCTTCTTTGGAGAAATGTCTGTTTAGTTCTTTGGCCCATTTTTTTGTGGAGTCATTTATTTTTCTGGAATTGAGCTTCAGGAGTTGCTTGTATATTTTTGAGATTAATCCTTTGTCTGTTTCTTCATTTGCTATTATTTTCTCCCAATTGATGCATGAGACAGGTGCTCGGGCCTGGTGCACTGGGAAGACCCAGAGGAGTCGGGTGGAGAGGGAGGGGGGAGGGGGGATCGGGATGGGGAATACGTGTAACTCTATGGCTGATTCATATCAATGTATGACAAAACCCACTGAAATGTTGTGAAGTAATTAGCCTCCAACTAACAAAAAATAAAAATAAAAGAAAAGAAAAAAGAAAAAAATATCAATGGAGTAATGCTCTATTGGAATATGTATAAAGACAGATTGGATTAAATTTTTAAAAAAATGAGAACCTGTAGTATGTTGCTGACAAAAGATGGACTTTAAGGTGAAAGGCCAACAAAAATTGAAAGTAAGTGGGCTGAGAAAAATATTTCATGCTAAGAGAAATAAGAAAGCAGGGGTAGCAATATTCATATTAGACAAAATAGAAGCATATCTGAAAAGCAACTTTATATTGAAAATCAACTCTGCTGTACTAGAGAGAGCCCAGAACTTATTTTCTAAAGACAGTTAATTCAGCTTTAAAAATTTAGCTATGTAGCAAGGGCAAGTTATTTAACCTTATAAGGCTCAGCTTTTTCACCTGTGAAATGAAGAGAATTAATGATGTTTGGACTAGTTATTGGCTAAATATGGTACAAACATTACATTCTAAATCACTAGAAATATAATGAGGCAAAAACAATTGTGTTGTTGGAATTTTCTTCTCAGAGAGAGCATTGTGTGAGAAGTTGGAAACAATAC
The DNA here is from genome assembly GCF_963930625.1 of Muntiacus reevesi. Classification (NCBI taxonomy): domain Eukaryota; kingdom Metazoa; phylum Chordata; class Mammalia; order Artiodactyla; family Cervidae; genus Muntiacus; species Muntiacus reevesi. The sequence continues at coordinate 46,601,414 of NC_089271.1, forward strand.
TTTAATAAGTTAGTCGATGGTGGTGGTGGGTTGCAAAGGACAGGTTTGTATGGTAAAGGGAGACAGGAGTTCTGATAGCTTGGGTATCAGATCTGAAGTGTCTGTAACATTAAAAGTACAGTTGATCCTTGTGATACTTGGGAGGTAGGGTTGCTTAACTTCAGTACAGTAAAAAAAAAAAAAAAAAGCATATAACATAACTATTGGCCCACCATTTCCTTGGTTACACATCAAACAACCATGGATCATTTAATTCTATATTATGCATTTTTGAAAATAAAAAAAAGAATATGTGTATCCACATAATCAAATTCATGTTGTTCAAGTGTTAACTGTAATTGAGTTCCAGAATTTAATCTATGTTTGTATCCTATATAAAAACAGGGACTGTACTTAGTAGGTACTCAATATCTATTTACATAAATAAATAAGCACATGCTGCCAGCAGTTCTTTTCTTTTCCCCATACAGCATTCAGTCTCAAAGTAGGAGACTTTAATACCCCACTGACATCAATGAACAGTTCTTCTGGACAGAAAATCAGTAAAGCAGCAAAGATTGTAAATAACACAATAGAACAGTGTGGACTTACTTGATATCTACAAGACACTACATCCAAAAAAACCCAGAATATACACTTTTTTCAAGCTCACATAGAAAATTATTTAGGATAGACCACATACTAGGAAACAAACAAACAAAAAAGCATCAACAAATTTAAGGTAATAAAAATTACTTCAAGCATATTTTCTGATCATTACAGTTTGAAACTAGAAATCAACTACATAGAGGAAAACAAGAAAAAATGATTATATGTAGACTCAACAACATGCTGTTAGAAAATCTAAAAAACTAATGAACTAAATATAAGACATAACACCATAAAACTTTTAGAAGAGGACATAGGTAAATATTTTCTGATATAAATCATAAGAATATTTTCTTATATCAATCTTCCAAGGCAAAAGAAATGAAAGCAAAATTAAACAAATGTGGCCTAATCAAACTTACAAGCTTTAAAACAGCAAAGAAAACCTTAAACAAAATGAAAAGACAAGTTATAAACTGGAAGAAAATATTTGCAAATGATACAACCAACAAGAGGTTAATTTCCAAACATACAAACAATATATACAGTTCAATATAAAACAAACAAACACAACCCAATCACAAAATAGGCAGAAGACCTAATTAGGCATCCCTTCAAGAATGTATACAGATGGCCAACAGGCACATGAAAATATGCTCAATGTCACCAATTGTTAGAGAAATTCAAATCAAACCTACAGTGAGTTGTCACCTCACACCAGTCAGAATGGCCATCATCGAAAGAACAGCATGTATATTATCTATGATGAAACAGATCACCAACCCAGGTGGGATGCATGAGACAAGTGCTCGGACCTGGTGCACTGGGAGGACCCAGAGGAGTCGAGTGGAGAGGGAGGTGGGAGGGGGGATCGGGATGGGGAATACGTGTAACTCTATGGCTGATTCATGTCAGTGTATGACAAAACCCACTGAAATGTTGTGAAGTAATAGAGTCGAGTGGAGAGGGAGGTGGGAGGGGGGATCGGGATGGGGAAAACGTGTAACTCTATGGCTGATTCATGTCAATGTATGACAAAACCCACTGAAATGTTGTGAAGTAATTAGCCTCCAACTAACAAAATAAAATTAAAAAATAAATAAATAAGAAAATAAAACTAATTTACTGGAAAAGATTTAAAAAAAAGAATATTTTCTTAATTAAAAATTTGTGACTACATGGGAAAAAAAACCCACTGAAATATTGTGAAGTAATTAGCCTCCAACTAATAAAAAAAATTTAAAAAAAAAGTCTACATTTAATCAGTACTAGAGAGGGTGTGCAGAAAAGGGAACCCTCCATGCACTGTGATGGGAATATAAATTGGTATAGTCAGTATGGAGAAGAGTATGGAGGAGTTCCTTAAAAAGCTAAAAATAGGGTTACCATATGACCCAGCAATCAATCCCACTCTTGGACGCATATCTGAGAAAGATGAAAACTCTAATTCAAAATGATATATGAACCACAATATTTATAGCAACACTACATAAAATAGCCAAGACATGGAAGCAACCTGTGTCCATCAACAGATGAATGGATAAAGAAGATGTGATGTGAATATACAATGAAATACTAGTCATGAAAAAGAATGGAATATTGGTATTTGCAACACTATGGTTGGGCCTAGAGTTTATCATACTAAGTTAGAGAAAGACAAATTCTATATAACATCACTTACATAGAATCTAAATAAATGATACAAATGAACTTATTTACAATAACAGATACAGACTCACAGACACAGAAAAGCAATTCATGGTTACCAAAACGGAAAATGGTGTGTGCATGGGGTGTGGGGAGGCAGTTCAGAAGTATGGGGAAAAAAAGAAAAGATCACAACTAGAAATATAAAAATTATTAAAGGCAAAATCTCATTTGTAAATGTAGTAGATCCGTCACATAAAAATCTGGTAGGAAGATTAAAAGACAAAAGTATTGAAGTCATCTATATACATAATCTGGAGAAAGAAATGGCAACCCACTCCAGTATTCTTGCCTGGAAAATTCTATGGGCAGAGGAGAATGGTGGGCTACAGTCCACAAGGTCACAAAAGTCAGACATGACTTAGTGACTAAACAGTATATATAATAATTAATTGAGGGATGCATAAAACAAAAAACATGCAAAATATGATTTCAAAAACAGAAAACATAGGGGGGAGTAAAAGTGCAGAGTTGTTAGAGTGCATTTTAACTTAAAAAATAAACTCTGCCATGTATATTTTTACTTGTTATGCAAGAACCCCATTGTAACTACAAGTCATAAAGTGACAATAGATACACAAAAACCAGAAAGAGAGGAACACAAGCAAGACATAAAGAAAAGTATTAAAGAAATGTAAATCAAAAAGACAATGAAGTATCACCTCACACCAGTCAGAATGGCCATTATTAAAATGTCTACAAATAATAGATACTGGATAGGGTGTGAAGAAAAAGGAACCCTCCTACACTGTTGTGGGGAGCATAAATTTGTGCATCCACTATGGAGAACAGTAAGGTGGTTCCTTAAAAAACAAAAAATAATTCAAAAAGATACATGCACTCTAGCAGCATTATTTAAAATAGCCATTACATTAAAACAACCTAAATATTTATCAACAGATGAATGGATAAACAGAATGTATATGCACATGGAATATTACTCAGCCATAAAAAGGAATGAAATAATGCCATTTGATACAACATGGATAGACCTAGAAATCATCATATGGAATAAAGTCACACAAAGACAAATGTTATATGATATCTCATATGTGGAATCTAAATGACACAAGTGAACCTATTTATAAAATAAAAATAGATTCAAAGACATAGAAAAAAGCTTAATGTTATCAAAGGAGATAACAGTGGGGAGATAAGTTGGGAGTTTTGAATATGTATACAAATACACACTGCCATATATAAAATAGGACCTACTGTGTAGCTCCCCCAAGATGGAGGAGAGTTCTGACAAAATGTGGTCCACTGGAGAAGAGAAAGGCAAACCACTTCAATATTCTTGCCTTGATAACACCATGAATAGTATGAAAAGGCAAAAAGATATGACACTGAAAGATGAACTCCCCAGGTCGGTGGGTGCCCAATATGCTACTGGAGATCAGAGGAGAAATAACTCCAGAAAGAATGAAGAGACAGAACCAAAGCAAACCAATACCCAGTTGTGGATGTGACTGGTGATGGAACCAAGGTCTGATGCTGTAAAGAGCAATATTGCATAGGAACCTGGAATGTTACGTCCATGAATCAAGGCAAATTGGAAGTGGTTGAACAGGAGATGGCAAGAGTGAACGTCAATATTTTAGGAATCAGTGAACTAAAGTGGACTGGAATGGGTGAACTTAACTCAGATGACCATTATGTCTACTACTGTGTGCAAGGATCCCTTAGAAGAAGTGGAGTAGCCATCATAGTAAACAGAAGAGTCCTAAATGCAGTACTTGGATGCAATCTCAAAAACAGCAAAATGATCTGTTAGCTTCCGAGGCAAACCATTCAATATTACAGTAATCCAAGCCTATGCCCTGACCAATAATGCTGAAGAAGCTGAAGTTGAACGGTTCTATGAAGATCTACAAGGCCTTATAAAACTAACACCCAAAAAAGATGTCCTTTTCATTATAAGGGACTGGAATGCAAAAGTAGGAAGTCAAGAAACACCTGGAGTAACAGGCAAATTTGACTTTGGAGTACAGAATGAAGCAGGGCAAAGACTAATAGAGATTTGTCAAGAGAATGCACTGGTCATAGCAAACACCTTTTTCAAGAACACCAGAGAAGACTCTACACATGGACATCACCAGATGGTCAACACCAAAACCAGATTGATTATATTCTTTGGAGTCAAAAGTGCAAAAAACAAAAAAAACAAAACAAAAACAACAACAACAACAAAAAACAAGTCAGTCAGCAAAAACAAGACTGGAAGCTGACTGTGGCTCAGATTACTAAGTCCTTATTGCCAAATTGAGATTGAATTGAAGGAAGTGGGGAAAACCACTAGACCATTCAGGTATGACCTAAATCAAATCTCTTATGATTATACAGTGGATGTGAGAAATAGATTCAAAGGACTAGAACTGATAGACTGAGTGCCTGATGAACTATGGACAGAGGTTCCTGACACTGTACAGGAGACAGGGGTCAAGATCATCCCCAAGAAAAAGAAATGCAAAAAAGCAAAATGGCTCTCTGAGGAGGCCTTACAAATAGCTGTGAAAAGAAGAGAAGAGAAAAGCAAAGGAGAAAAGGAAAGATATTCCCATTTGAGTGCAGAGTTCCAAAGAATAGCAAAGAGAGATAAGAAAGTGATCAGTGATCAGTGCAAAGAAATAGAGGAAAACAATAGAATAGGAAAGACTAGACATTTCTTCAAGAAAACTAGAGATACCAAAGGAATATTTCATGCAAAGATGGGCTCAATAAAGGACAGAAATTGTATGGACTTAACAGAAGCAGAAGATATTAAGAAGAAGTAACAAGAATACACAGAAATATACAAAAAATAAAAGATCTTCACAACTCAGATAATCATGATGGTGTGATCACTCACCTAGAGCCAGACATCCTGGAATGCGAAGTCAAGTGGGCCCTAGGAAGCACCTCTACGAATAAAGCCAGTGGAAGTGATGGAATTCCAGTTGAGCTATTTCAAATACTAAAAGATGATGCTGTGAAAGTGCTGCACTCAATATGCTAGCACATTTGGAAAACTCAGCAGTGACCATAGAACTGGAAAGGTCAGTTTTCATTCCAATCCCAAAGGAAGACAATGCCAAAGATTGTGCAAGCTACCGCAAAATTGCACTCATCTCACACGCTAGTAAAGTAAAGCTCAAAATTCTCCAGGCCAGGCTTCATCAACATGTAAGCCATGAACTTCCAGATGTTCAAGCTGGTTTTGGAAAAGGCAGAGGAACCAGACATCAAATTGCCAACATCCGCTGGATCATCTAAAAAGCAGGAGAGTTCCAGAAAAACATCTATTTCTGCTTTATTGTCAAAGCCTTTGACTATATGTATCACCACAAACTGTGGAAAATTCTGAAAGAGATGGGAATACCAGACTACCTGACCTGCCTCTTGAGAAATCTGTATGCAGGTCAAGAAACAACAATTAGAACTGGACATGGAACAACAGACTGATTCCCAATAAGAAAAGATATACATGAAGGCTGTATACTGTCACCCTGCTTATTTATCTTAAATGCAAAGTACATCATGAGAAACGCTGGGCTGGTTGAAGCACAAGCTAGAATCAAGATTGCCAGGAGAAATATCGATAATCGTACATATGCAGATGACAGCACCCTTATGGCAGAAAGTGAAGAAGAACTAAAGAGCCTCTTGATGAAAGTGAAAGAGGAGAGTGAAAAAGTTGGGTTAAAGCTCAATATTTAGGAAATTACGAACATGGCATCTGGTCCCACCACTTCATGGCAAATAGATGGAAAACAGTGAAAATAGTGGCAGATTTTACTTTGGGGAGCTCCAAAATCACTGCAGATGGTGACTGCAGCCATGAAATTAAAAGACACTTGCTACTTGGAAGAAAAGTTATGACCAACCTACACAGCTTATTAAAAAACAGAGACATTCCTTTGCCAACAAAGGTCCGTCTAGTCAAGGCTATGGTTCTTCCAGTAGTCATATATGGATGTGAGAGTTGGACTACAAAGAAATCTGAGCATAGAAGAATTGATGCTTTTGAACTGTGGTATTGGAAAAGACTCTTTAGAGTCCCTTGGACTGCAAGGAGATCCAACCAGTTCATCCTAAAGAAAATCAGTCCTGAATATTCATTGGAAGGACTGATGTTGGAGCTCCAATACTTTGGCCACCTGAGCAAAGAACTGACTCATTTGAAACGACCCTGATGCTGGGAAAGATTGAAGGCAGGAGGAGAAGTTGATGACAGAGGATGAGATGGTTGGATGGTATCACTGACTCAATGGACATGAGCTTGAATAAACCCCGGGAGTTGTTGATGGACAGGGAGGCTTAATGTGCTGCAGTCCATGGAGTCACAAAGAGTCAGACATGACTGAGCAACTGAACTGAGCTGAAATGTGTAGCTTAGGGAACTATACTCAATATCTTATAATAACCTGTAATGGAATCTGAAAAGGAATATGTATATATATGTATATATATATGCATATATATATAGAGAGAGTACATTATATATTATGTTCTCATATATATGATTCTCTTTGTTGTACCCTTGAAACTAACAGATTTTAAATTAACTATACTTTGTTAACAAAGAAAATTTTCAAACCACAAACAAAGAAACTAAAAGAAAATGAATAGAGAACAACAAAAATAACCAATAAAAATTTAAGAAAATTGCATAAGTATCCCCTATCAATAATTAAATATAAATGGACTAAATGCTTCATACAAAAGGCATACAAAGGCTGAATAAGTTAAACATAGACCCATAGATAAGCTACCTACAAGACACTCACCACATCTAATAGCATACACAGACTGAAAGTCAGGGAATGCAGAAAGCTATCACATGCATGTATAAATGAAAATAAAGAAATCTGGGGTACTCTTGGTGGGAATGAAAGTTTGTGCAAGAAAACATTATGGTTTATTGAAAAAATAAAGGCTAGAACTACCATAGCATCCAGCAATTTCACTTCTGAATATATACTCAAAGAAACATCTATTCAAAAAAAATTATGTGAGGAATTCCCTGGTGGTTCAGTGGTTGAGACTCCAAACTTCCAGTGCAAAGGGCATGGGCTCAATCCCTGGTCAAGGAATTGGGATCCCACATTCCAAGTGGTACAGCCAAAAATTTAAATTTAAATATTTTTTTTTAAAATTGAAAGCTCATACTCCTATGTTCATTGCAGCATTATTTACAACAGCCATGATATAGAAGCAACCTGCATGTCCATAAATAGATGAATAAAGAGATGCTGCATGTGTGCATATATGTGTATATGTATGTGTATACATGCAAATATACATATATATGTATATACATTCATGTGTATAAATACACATGTGTATAAATAAAATACAAAATAAAAATAAAATATAAGAAAATAAAAACATAAAGAATACTTTTTTGAAAAAACCTGGAGACTTACTACCTGACTTTAAGACTTACTGTAAAGCTTCAGTAAGGAATATAGTGAAAGTAAGTCAATGGTGAAAATAAATCAATAGGATAGATTAAAGAGTATAGAAACAGACCCTCCTATTGCTTTTTTCTGTAAAGATGCAAAGTATATTGAAGGAAAAAAAGAAAAAAAAACCTCAACACAAGTTGCTGAAATAATTGAACATCTATATGCAAAACAAAACAAAAAACTAAAGAAAAGAACCCTGACTCTTTTGTTTATACCATAAACGAAAATGTAAATTCTAAAACCATAAGACTTCAGGAAGGAGAAGTCTTTTGATAAAATCTTTGGGCTAAGGAAAGATTTCTAAGAAGTACCAGCAAAAGCTCAACTATAAAAGAAAAACTGATAAACTGAGCTTTGTTAAACTTAAGAACTTCTGCTCTTCAAAAGACACTGATGAGAATGAAAAGACAAGCCACAGATTGACTGAAAATATTCACAAATAAATTATGAAGAACTTAAGCATAATATATAAGAAATTACCACAACTTAATCATAAAGGGAATGATAGTTAATGAATACTGGGTTTCTTTTTGAAATCTTTTTGAAATTAGACAGCGGTAATCGTTGCCCAGCTATGTAATATATACTAAAATTCACTGAATTTTATACTTTAAATGGATGAATTGTATGGTATGTGAATGATTTCTCAATAAACTGTTCCTTAAAAGCTCTGTAATTCCATATTTATTTCACATTCAATTCCCTGGTGGTTCAGATGGTAAAGAATCTGCCTGCAATGCAGAAGAACCAGATTCAATCTCTGGGTTTTGAAGATCCCCTGGAGAAAGGAATACTAGCCACTCCAGTATTCTTGCCTGGAAAATTCCATGGACAGAGGAGCCTGGTGGACAGTAACCAAAGGGGTCTCGAAGAGTCAGACACGACTGAATGACTAACACTGTCACTTTCACTTTTTTATTATATATAGCAGTATTTTTTTTATTGCTAATAAATCATTATTTAAAAAACTATGAAACTAAATGTTGGATATAGTTCACATGTAAGAATGTTTTGGCATGTCAAATGTAAATAAATATAAATTTTTATAATAAATAAATGTTAAATACATTTATCAGCCTGATATAAACCATTGGCATATACTTTCAATGAAAATATAGTACTGTTCAGCATGAGGGATATATGCAATGTTTTATAATAACTGTAAATGGTAAATAATCATTAAAATTTATAAAAGTGAAAATGAAATCAAAACAAGACAAACTGAAAAGAATTTTTAAATGTAATTAAACTAAAAATGACTGAGTTACTGGCAGGATTGTTGGGAATTTTAAGTGAAATAATGTGCAAGGTTGTTTGACAGAGTGCTTTCTACTTGTAAATGCTGAATTTTCTTTAAAAGAATTAAATATATTACTATGCAAATATAAAATGAATATTTTGTCAACTAGAGAAAAGTTAATTATAAATGAAGGCAAAATAGTATTTAATTTTTTTAGAATGTGCTACCTTAAGAAAACAGCTAAATGTTTCTGAGTTGAGTGTAGTTTTATATTCTTATAAAATTGTTTATTTTGTCCACCAGCAAAAATAAGTTCTTTCAGATTATATACTGATTGTGTAGTAGGAAGGGTATATTTCTAAGTGAACTCCAATTATTTCAAACTGTGCCCTTTATCCTAACACGAATATCTTTTGGAGCATATCTATGTTTAGGCACAAACCAAATGCTGCTTTGCTCATGTACTTTCCATTTTGGTTTTTTGAGGATCTTTGGTTTGCTTTCATTATGATTATTATTATCATTTGATTTCATCATGTATAAATTGAGATGGTATTGCAGAGCTCCCATTTTCTATAGTAATAGTTTTAGATTTATAGTTCCCCCCACCACTGGTTTGTAAAGTCTTTGAACTAAAGTATGATCTATTCTTCACTTAAAAAAAATAAATTTTAAAAAGGGTAAAATATATGAAAAGACACTTCACCATAAAAGAAATAGCAGTTTCAAATAAGCAAAGAAATAGATGTTCAATATCATTAATCATTAGAGAAATTCAAGTTAAAACCACAATGAAATATTACTACATATCAATTAGAATGATTAATTTTTTTAAAAGAAAACCTAACCATGCCAATTACACTCATTTCACATGCTACCAAAGTAATGCTCAAAATCCTTCAAGCTAGGCTTCAACACTGTGTGAACTGAGAACTTCCAGGCACACATGTTGAATTTAGAAAAGGAAGAGGAACTAGAGATCAAATTTGCCAACATTCGTTGGATCATAGAAAAGGAAAAGAATTTCAGAAAACCAACTAGTTCTGCTTCATTGACTATACTAAAGCCTTTGACTGTGTGGATCACAACAAACTGTGGAAAATTCTTAAAGAGATGGAAATACCAGATCACCTTACCTGCCTTCTGAGAAATCTGTATGCAGATCAAGATGCAACAGTCAGAACCAGAGATGGAACAATGGGCTGGTTCCAAATTGAGGAAGGAGTACATCAAGGATGTACATTGTCACTCTGCTTATTTAACTTATATGTAGAGTGTATTATGCAAAATATCAGGCTGGTGAACCACAAGCTGAAATCCAGATTTCCTGGAGAAATATCAATAACCTCAGATATGCAGATGACGCCACCCTAATGGCAGAAAGCAAAGAAGAACTGAAGTGCCTCTTGATGAAGGTTGAAAGAAGGGAGTGAAAAATCTGGCTTAAAACTCAACATTCAAAAAACTAAGATCATGGCATCTGGTACCATCACTTCATGACAGATAGATGGGGAAAAACTTATGTAATGAGGAAAATAACATTTACCTTTTTAAATTTAATATGTTGGATCTAAAACTCTAAAATATTTGAAATTTTTATGTTTTATTTTTATTCACTTTTTAACTTCTTTTTGTGATTGAGTCTATGAAAATATATTTTCTGAAAATTTAAATTATTTTCTCTAATGTTTTGCATATTAAAGAAAGCTATAGCCTGAGAGCTTCTTTAAGTGCTAAGTAACAATTGATATTTTGACATTCTTGGAAAGTGATATGTGTTTGATAAGAGGTGGTGAGTATATCATCAGAACAGTTTACTTTTAGCACATCAACAATATTTATGCTCAGTCTTTGAATCCTATTGCTTGACTTTTGAACTTAAGAGATTTGAGGCACTGAAATATCCAGTCCATCTGTTACACTCGCATGGCCAAACTCAAAGTCTTCCAATTGGAGCATATATATATATATATATATATATATATATATATTTAGGGGAAAACATAATTACTACTTATTCATGCAAATTGCACTCCAAAATAGTGCATATTTCATCTTTGTGTTTTGTTTAGCAATATTTGTATAAGAACATATAACAAACTGCACAAATATAATTACACAAAAGTAAGTCAATCACTGGACTACTTAACAGTCTCTTATTAGAGAGATCTGTTTGGCTCTTACTGGCTTAACCTAAATTAATGGTTTACTATATATGGACTGTCTATTACAGTGATATGTTCCTCAATATATGTTGATATCTATCTATCTATCTATCTATCTATCTATCTATCTATCTATCTATCTATATGTATGTATATAGGGCTTCCCCAATGGTAAATAATCCATCTGCAATGCAGGAGACATATGGGACATGGGTTCAACCCCTGGGTTGGAAAGATCCCTGGGAGAAGGCCATGGCAACCCACTCCAGTATTCTTGCTTGGAGAATCTCATGGACAGAGCAGCCTGGTGCGCTGCAATCCATAGGGTTGCAAAGAGTCAAACATGACTGAAGCAACTGAGCACACGTGCATATTTGTATATGCATATGTAAAAATATATATTTGAGCAAAGGAAAGGTTTCTTTTTTTCCCCCATCAAGGGAAAAAAATTGGTTTCTGACTCATCAGCTGTACAAAGAGAAATGATTCTTCTTTCCAAATGGTTAAGAAATAGGAGACAAGTCTACAATTTGACTGCTTTTTCTGATAGAGACTTATTTCTTTTTGTGGGGGTCATCTGTTCTAATATGTAGCCCTTTAGCTTACTCATGGAATTTGGAAAATTCTTGTGATTCTATTGTTTATGTATTTATTCTTTGCTATTGTTTGATCATGTTTATTTTGATTTGATTTTCTTTCTGTCTCCCTCCCAATGCCTCTCTCTCTCTCTCTTCAGTCAGACCATTGTGAAGATTAGATTTCTGGAAAGCTAGCAAAGACTGACATGCTTTCTGAACCTTCTTTACCACCTTCTGTACTCTAGAGAGATTTCACTCTGAGGGGGATATGTAGTTAATAGTCACCAGTTGTGCTTCTTAACCCACTACAAGGAATTAGCTCAAATAACCAAGTTGCAACATACTACTTCTTCTTTTAAGGACCTTAAGTTTCACAGATGGCACTTGGAAGTATGCCTTATATCTTGTTTATCCTGGGCACACAGGAAATAGACGAGTAACAGCTCCTCTAAGACACATATCCACATTTGCACTTTTGTGTGAATAATGATTACTTGTGTCTCAAAACATTGCTTCCTATCTCAGTTGCCTAAAAGATGACAGTCACTTCAAGGATCTAGCTACTATTCAGTGATGAAGAGAAACAGAAAAGCTTGGAATGTGGGGAAAATGCTTTCTTCCTTGGGGATTTTGTGAGCTATTTAGCAGATATTTGTGGGGCACCTATTGCCCTACAATATGGGGCACTAGATAGGGGACTTAGAGATGAATAAAAATCACCCTGTCTTCAGGAAATAGCATAGGAGAATGAAAGCTACTAAGAACATCCTTCTTAGTGTCCTTCTAGATTCCGGAGGCAGACTGTGAGCTTTTTAATTTTTTTTTTAATTTTTCGCTACCCACAAGTGTAGTATTATTAAATCTCTAAATCATTAAAACTCTAAAATCAGAAGGGGCAAATGTGGGTAAACAAGGTTGATCCTTTCATCATCATAACTGTGGCAACAAGGAGCTACACCTAACAACCTATTTGCTGGTATGGCCAGCTCAAACACCAGCAACTCACGAGAATATATTTTCCCACAAATAGGTGATATCAGGTTACTGCCTGCAGTAACCCTAAGATCCTGAAAATACACACAAGAGTTAGCAATACAAAAACAGTGTCTCACTCTTGAACATTTTTCATATCTTATGAAGTTTTGGGGCCTATTTGAATAAATCTACAATGCTTGCCATTTTCTTGAAATTCATATATGCCCAAATTAGATGTTAAATATATTCTCTAATGATTTGTGGTTAATATTATTACCAGTTTCTCATATCTTGACTTTAAATTGATTTTTTTTTACCTATTAGATGCCTGAGTCAATGACTAACGACTTCATGACTATTCATACAGTAACCAAAATTTCCAAGACATTCTAAATTTCAAAGCTTATTTCCTAGTAGCCTTCCAAACCATGACAGTGTCCCAGGAAGTCTCAGTTTTTCAAATCAAAGTTACATCTCCTGGATTGCTTCTGGCATCTAGAAGTAACACAAAAACATCATTTATCACATTTTATGGCCTGATTTGGAGTTTGAAAAATATAGTCACACACATACACACTACTCATATTCAGGAGATGGGAAAATACCCAAAGTTAGGAAGTGAGGATAATGATAAGAATATCCACAAAACTTTGTCAGACCATACTTGGTTCCTGGTTTAATGATCTAACTCTTAGATGGGAAACATGTTTTGAACTACTTAAAATCGTTTTGTTGTTTTAGTTGCTAAGTAGTATCTAACTCTTTGTGACTCCATGGACTGTAGCCCACCAGGCTCCTCTGTCCCTGGGATTTACTAGGGAAGAATACTGAAATGGGTTGCCATTTCCCTCTCCAGGAGATCTTCCCGACCCAGGAACAGAAGCCATGTCTACTGCAGTGGCAGGTGGATTCTTTACCGCTGAGTCACCAGGGGAGCCCCTAATTGAAATTAGAAGGTGATGGCTCAGATGGTAAGGATTCTGTCTATAATTCAGGAGACCTGGGTTTGAACCCTGGGTTGGGAAGATCCCCTGGAGAAAGGAATGGCTACCCACTCCAGTATTCTTGCCTGGAGAATTGCATGGACAGAGGAGACTGGCAGGCTATAGTCCATGGGGTTGCAAAGAGTCAGACATGACTGAGCAACTAACACTTTCACTTCACATTAAATTTGCTATTAGTGTAATGATTTGGCATTTAAAATTTTCCAAAAAGATTATTTATTCATTTCTTTTGAGGTGAGGTAGAAGGAAATAGGTAGAAGTTTCAAAACTAGCCTTATCCAAGTGTTTTTCTTATTTTTATCAACTTTATAAATCGCATCTGTGTCTTTGTGCTAATTGGACTGTGAGCCAACTGAAAGATAGAAAAGCTCTTCAAGGTAGAAATTTGATATACTTCGAGTCATTAGGAAATTAATGTTTATTCTAAATTGTGATCCTCTAAGATTTATTATCTTATTTTGTTTTCTGGGGATTAATAACAAGAGGATATAGTCATACCTAATCTGCAAATTGTACATAGGATCTATCTGGAAACATTCTATTATTCAATGAAAAGTCTAGATAAAGTAGCTTTTTTTAAAATCAATGTTCATCTCTGATTTTCCTTTTTAAATATATGTGTGTGCACATGTGTGTATATAATTCAGCTACTTTTTTTAAAAAAGACTGAGCCTTATCCACAGTCATGAGATAAGTTCTGTAGACCTGTGTTAAATTCTGAGTGTAGATATATATGACAGTAAAAGAGTGCTATACCTCAGAGTAGCACTATTATTGAAAAGAACTATAAACATTTGAGATCCAAATCTCTTGCTGCCCTGACTATAGTACTGAACTTTAAAAGGGTAAAATGTGCTTCAGAGGATAACTTATTGAGTTCCCAGCATAGATTTGCCTTCTGCTCATGTAAGTCTATTGGAATCTCCCTTTCCTAAGGCTTTGAACTCGACATTCCTGCCTCAACAACAGAGGATAAAAGCCATGGTGTAATGGATAAGCCACACAAGTAAGAAATACAGATGTGGACTACATGCTTCCAAAGAAGAATTGAGCTTGCTGAGAATCTGTGTCAGATATTGTAAATGTCTAAGATATTAAGAGGTGAGTACTTTGGTGCTTATTGTTGTTGGGGTGAGTGTATGTGTGTGTGTGATGGAAAAAATATAGTGAGAATATTATCATGCCCTGTATAAGAAGCTGAAATGAATTTTATAAGAAAGTTAACCTTTCAGAAATGTTGAGCCATCAAAACAATAGTGAAAACTTGAAGAACACAGCTAAAAGGATTATCTTCTTAGATTGAAGAAAGTAGACTTTTGCAATAGGAAATCACCATAGGAGGGAGCAAGAGGAGGGAGTGAGAGTAAGTCAGTCAGTCAGTTCAGTCGCTCAGCCATGTCCGACTCTTTTCGACCCCATGAATCGCAGCACACCAGGCCTCCCTGTCCATCACAAACTCCCGAAGTTTACTCAAACTCATGCCCATCGAGTCGGTGATGCCATCCAGCTATCTCATCCTCTGTCGTCCCCTTCTCCTCTGGCCCCCAATCCCTCCAAGCATCAGGGTCTTTTCCAATGAGTCAACTCTTCGCATGAGGTGGCCAAAGTATTGGAGTTTCAGCTTCAGCATCAGTACTTCCAAAGAACGCCCAGTACTGATCTCCTTCAGGATGGACTGGTTGGATCTCCTTGCAGTCCAAGGGACTCTCAAGAGTCTTCTCCAACACGATAGTTCAAAAGCATGAATTTCTCAGTGCTCAGCTCTTTAGTTCCGCTTCACTTTCTGCCATAAGGGTAGTGTAATCTGCATAACTGAGGTTATGGATATTTCTCCCGGCCATCTTGATTCCAGCTTGTGCTTCTTCCAAACCAACGTTTTTTATGATGTACTCTGCATAGAAGTTAAATAAGCAGAGTGACAATACACAGCCTTGACGTACTCCTTTTCCTATTTGGAACCAGTCTGTTGTTCCATGTCCAGTTCTAACTGTTGCTTCCTGATCTGCATACAGGTTTCTCAAGAGGCAGGTCAGGTGGTCTGGTATTCCCATCTCCTTCAGAATTTTCCACAGTTTATTGTGATCCACACAGTCGAAGGCTTTGGCGTGGTCAATAAAGCAGAAATAGATATTTTTCTGGAACTCTCTTGCCTTTTCAATGATCCAGCAGATATTGGCAATTTAATCTCTGGTTCCTCTGCCTTTTCTAAAACCAGCTTGATCATCTGGAAGTTCTCGGCTCACGTATTGCTGATGCCTGGCTTGGAGAAATTTGAGCATTACTTTACTAATGTGTGAGATGCGTGCAATTGTGTGGTAGTTAGCATTCTCTGGGATTGCCTTTCTTAGGGATTGGAATGAAAACGGACATTTTCCAGTCCTGTGGCCACTGCTGAGTTTTCCAAATTTGCTGGCATATTGAGTGCAGCACTTTCACAGTGTCATCTTTCAGGATTTGAAATAGCTCAACTGGAATTCCATAACATCCACTAGCTTTGTTCATAGTGATGACTTCTAAGGCTCACTTGGCTTCACATTCCAGGATGTCTGGCTCTAGGTGAGTGATCACACCATTGTGATTATCTGGGTCATGAAGATCTTTTTTGTATAGTTCTTCTGTGTATTCTTGCCACCTCTTCTTAATATCTTCTGCTACTGTTAGGTCCATACCATTTCTGTCCTTTATTGAGCCCATCTTTGCATGAAATGTTCCCTTGGTATCTCAAATTTTCTTGAATAGATCTCTAGTCTTTCCCATTCTGTCGTTTTCCTCTATTTCTTTGCATTAATCGCTTAGGAAGGCTGTCTTATCTCTCCTGGCTGTTCTCTGGAACTCTGCATTCAAATGGGAATATCTTTCCTTTTCTCCCTTGCTTTTTGATTCTCTTTGTTTCACAGCTGATTTTAAGTCCTCCTCAGACAACCATTTTGCCTTTTTGCATTTCTTTTCCATGGGGATGGTCTTGATCCCTGTCTCCTGTACAATGTCATGAACCTCCATCCATAGTTCATCAGGCTCTCTGTCTATCAAATCTATTCCCTTAAATTTACTTCTCACTTCCACTGTATATATATATATATATATATATGTATGATTTGGTTTAGGTTATACCTGAATGGTCTAGTGGTTATCCCTACTCTCTTCAGTTTAAGTCTGAATTTGGCAATAAGGAGTTCATGATCTGAGCCACAGTCACCTCCAGGTCTTGTTTTTTCTGACTGTGTAGAGCTTCTCCATCTTTGGCTGCAAATAATATAATCAAATCTGATTTTGGTGTTGGCCTTCTGGTGATATCCATGTGTAGAGTCTTCTCATGTGTTGTTGGAAGAGGGTGTTTGTTATGACCAGTGCATTCTCTTGGCAAAACTCTATTAGACTTTTCCCTGCTTCATTCCATATTCCAAGGTCAAATTTGCCTGTTACCTCAAGTGTTTCTTGACTTCCTACTTTTGCATTTCAGTCCCCGATAATGAAAAGGACATCTTTTTTGGGTGTTAGTTCTAAAGGTCTTGTAGGTCTTCATAGAACCATTCAACTTCGGCTTCTTCAATGTTACTGGTTGGGGCATAGGCTTGGATTACCGTGGTATTGAATGGTTTGCCTTGGAAATGAACAGAGATCATTCTGTCGTTTTTGAGATTGCATCCAGGTACTGCATTTTGGACTCTTTTGTTGACTATGATGGCTACTCCATTTCTTCTAAGGGATTCCTACCCACAGTAGTAGCTATAATGGTCATCTGAGTTAAATTCAACCATTCCAGTCCATTTTAGTTTGCTGATTCCTAGAATGTCGACTTTCACTCTTGCCATCTCCTGTTTGAACACTTCCAATTTGCCTTGATTCATGGACCTAACATTCCAGGTTCCTATGCAATATTGCTCTTTACAGCATCGGACCTTACTTCTATCACCAGTCCCATCCACAACTGGGTATTGTTTTTGCTTTGGCCCCATCCCTTCATTCTTTCTGGAGTTATTTCTCCACTGATCTCCAGTAGCATATTGGGCACCTACCGACCTGGGGAGTTTCTCTTTCAGTATCCTTTCTTTTTGCCTTCTCATACTGTTCATGAAGTTCTCAAGGCAAGAATACTGAAGTGGTTTGCCATTCCCTTCTCCAGTGGACCACATTTTGTCAGACTTCTCCACCATGACCCGACCGTCTTGGGTGGCCCCACATGGCATGGTTTAGTTTCATTGAGTTAGACAAGACTGTGGGAAGATATCTCTGGTCCAAGGTAAGGAGCAGTGGCTACACTTTGCTGGAGCAGCCGTGAAGATATACCCCACATCCAAGGTAAGAGAAATTCAAGTAAGACAATAGGTGTTGGGAGAAGGCATCAGAGGGCAGACACACTAAAACCATAATCACAGAAAACTAACCAACTTGATCACAGGAGCACAGCGAGAGTAAAGGGACTATCATTTATTGAGCTTTATCAAGTACCAAGAGCTTTACATATGCTATCTCATTTAATCCTCATAACAATCTAACAGCGTACATACTATGACCATCTCTACTTTACACATAGAAAACAATCTTCAACAAATTATTTGACTTGCCTAAGGTCATGTAATTATTAAATTCTGGGTTGTGTTTTAGATCCAGGTCTTTGTGACATGTAACACTGAATTTAAATAGGAATAAATACCTAAGAGAAAACTATACCTTTATCCTTTAATGGTTTGCTTATGAAGAATTGTATCTCTACTTAATTTTAGTTTTCCAGGAAAGTTTTTCACATAGTATGTTCAAAAAGTGCCTCAGCAATTCAAGTATATGCAACCAAAGGAAAATTAACACTACAAAAAGAAGCAATCGTTCTCAGTAGTGGAAAAGCTGTGACTATGACTTTTTCCTTTTTCTTCTAAATTTTTTCCATAGATTATGTAAATAGAAACCAAATTTTCCAGAGCAAATATGTCCTGCTATGTATAGAAATTAAGACTTCCATTCTGAAATATTTTTATTTAGCTAAAGCAACAGTGCAGCTTGTTCTGACTGAATCTAGATTTGTGTCACATACTTTTGGACACTTGATCAGTCTAATGAATTTAAAACTCTTTTATTTTTATAATTTATAAAAGTTTATGTAGTTTCAGAGAGGTGGAAATATTTGTCTATTTTAAATTACAGCCTTTTAGAACTTTTTCCACATGTATTCATTAACTTTTAATTGCATCTTTAATAATATTTTCAGAATTCATTAAGTATACCAAAGTTATAGACAACTATGATACATGGGCAAGATATTTTGATTTGAAGACAAAATTTGAATTGAAAGTTCTGCCTCTTATTTACCATGTAGCTTTGAGTAATTCATTTAATCTATCTGAGTTTCAATTTTCTCATCTATAATATGGGAATAATAATCACTACCTCATGTAGTTGTGAGGATAATTTGAGGTAATAAATGTAAACCTACTTTGTAGATAATAAAATTCTATGGCAGTGCCGGGGGAAAGGAATCAGATGAACACTAAAGGAACACTTACCACCGTGCTAGTTGGCAACATTTTCTCTTTGTTGCTCCCCAAAAGGCCAAGATTTGAATATCCCTGAGAAAGAATAGCTTGCCTCTCAGCTGGATCACATTTCTTGACTTTCCTTCCTATTGATCTGGGATCTATGCGGTAGTTGCCAATATACTAGCAGGAAGAGTTTAAAGATGTATGGAAGAATTGCCTCCTAGGTTATATTCTTCATGTAAAGTGATCGTTCCTCAAGGAGAATTCTGCCTAACAATGCATATAAATACCTTGATTCAGAGAAATAAAGGGAAATTTTAGGATGGACAATAGTTTCATAACAAAGCTTAAACACCATTGCAATGAAGAATTTTAGTTGAATAGAAAGGCCCTAGCCTGGAAGAAAGGGACCAGAATTTCAATTTTGGTTTCACTACTAATTTCATAACCTAAGGCAAGTCCCTTTCCATCATGGATTCAAAGTTCCTCTCTACACAGTGACAAAACAGATTAGCTCTAACATTTATTTCATCCGTGACATTCTGTGATACTATTTTTAATTAGAATAAAAATATTGAAATTTTATAGATTTTAGGATGCCATTTTATACCTCAAAAGGAAAAAACAATTACACAAGCTGTTTCTGCATTGTTATAATAAACACTCAATTACACTAGTAGATTTATTGGGGTATAATTAATGCAAAGTTTTACATTTTAAAAGTATCTTAAGATATAACATCACTTTTGAGCCTCAAAATAATGGCATTCCATGATTTATTCTCACATAATAAATTCAGAAAATGAGTCTCAGAAGTTTGCACAAAATCAGATAGCTATTAGAGGAGGGCATGGCAACTCACCCAAATATGCTTGTCTGCAGATCCCATGGACAGAGGAGGCTGGGGTCGCAAAGAATTGAACACGAATGAACAACTGAGCACAGCACACATATAGCTATTATATGATAGATCTAGAAATCCAACTCTGGTCTGTCTGTCTCTAAGTCAAATCTTTTTTTTCACTACACCAAGCTGTCTCAGTTCAGTTCAGTTACTCAGTCATGCCCAACTCTCTGCGATCCCGTGGAATGCCGCACACCAGACTTCCCTGTCCATCAACAGTTCCCAGAGCTTGCTCAAACTCATGTTCATCGAGGTGATGATGCCATCCAGCCATCTCATCCTCCATCATCCCTTTCTCCTCCTACCTTCAATCATTCCCAGCATCAGGATCTTTTCAAATGAGTCAGTTCTTCCAATCAGGTGACCAAAGTATTGGAGGGTAGCTTCAGCATCAGTCCTTCCAACGAATATCCAGGACTGATATCACTCAGAACTGAGTGGTTTGATCTCCTTGCAGTCCAAAGGACTCACTAGAGTCTTCTCCAACACCATAGTTCAAAAGCATCAATTCTTTGGCACTCAGTTTTCTTTATAGTCCAACACTCATATCCACACATGACTACTGGAAAAACCACAGCTTTTACTACATGGACCTTTGTCAGCAAAGTAATGTCTCTTCTTTTTAATCTGATGTCTAGGTTGGTCATATCTTTTCTTCCAAGGAGCAAGCTTCTTTTAATTTCATGGCTGTAGGCACCATCTGCAGTGATTTTTGATCCCCCCAAAAATAGTCTGTCACTTTTTCCTTTGTTTCACTATTTGTTTGCCATGAAGTGATGGGACCAGATGCTATGATCTTAGCTTTTTTAATGCTGAGCTTTAAGTGAGCATTTTCATTCTCTTCTTTCACTTTTATCAAGAGGTTCTTGAGTTCTTCTTTGCTTTCTGCCATAAGGGTGGTGTTACCTGCAAATCTGAGGGTATTGATATTTCTCCCAGCAATCTTGATTCCAGCTTGTGCTTCATCCAGCCCGGCATTTTTCTTGATGTACTCTGCATATAAGTTAAATAAGCAGGCTGACAAATACATCCTTGACATATACCTTTCCCAATTTGAAACCAGTCTGTTGTTCCATGTCCGGTTCTAACTGTTGCTTCTTAACCTGCCTACAGATTTCTTAGGAGGCAGGTAAGGTGGTCTGCAATTCCCATCTCTTTAAGAATTTTCCAAAGTTTGTTGTGATTCACACAAAGGCTTTGGCATAGTCAATAAAGCAGAACTAGATGTTTTTCTGGAATTCTCTTGCTTTTTTGATGATCCAATGGATGTTGGCAGTTTGATCTCTGGTTCCTCTGCCTTTTCTAAAACCAGCTTGAACATCTAGAGATTCATTGTTCATGTACTGTTGAAGCCTGGCTTGGAAAATTTTGAGCATTACTTTGCTAACGTGTGAGATGAATGCAATTGTAGGGTAGTTTGAAGATTCTTTGGCATTGCCTTTCTTTGGGATTGGAATGAAAACTGACCTCTTCCAGTCCTGTGGCCATTGCTGAGTTTTCCAAATTTGCTGGCATGTTGAGTCCAGCGCTTTAACAGCCTCGGCTTTTAGGATGTGAAATAGCTCAATTGGAATCATATCACCTCCACTAGCTTTCTTCATAGTGATGCTTCCTAAGCCCCACTTGACTTTGCATTCCAGGATGTTTTGGCTGTATGTGAGTGATCAACCCATCATGGTTATCTGGGCCATGAAGATCTTTTTTGTACAGTTCTGTGTATTCTTGCAACCACTTCTTAGTATCTTCTACTTCTGTTAGGTCCATATCAATTCTGTTCTTTAGTGTGCCCATTTTGGATGAAATGTTCCCTTAGTATCTCTAATTTTCTTGAAGCAGTCTCTAGTCTTTCCCATTCTATTGCTTCCCTGCATTTCTTTTCATTGGTCCCTGAGGAAAACTTTCTTATCTCTCCTTCCTAATCTTTGGAACTCTGCATTCAGATAGGTATGTCTTTCCTTTTCTTCTTTGCCTTTAGCTTCTCTTCTTCTCACAGCTATTTGTAAGGCCTCCTCAGACAACCATTTGATCTTTTTTCATTTCTTTTTCTTTTGGATGGTCTTGATTACTGTCTCCTGTACAATGTCATGAACCTCCGCCCATAGTTCTTCAGGCACTTTGTCTATCAGATATAATCCCTTGAATTTATTTGTCACTTCCACTGTATAATCATGGGATTTGATTTAGGTCTGAATGGTCTAGTGGTTTTGTGTACTTTCTTCCCAAGCTGTCTAGATGATCTTATCTAGGCTTCAAATAAGTGAAACTCATCTAGACAATTAATTTAAAGAAATGGTTACTGTTTTATATATAGTAAAATTAAAATATTTTATACATTTTATATATTTTTAAAAATATTAACATTTGAAACTGAATTTGCTAACCACATTCAATGACTTTATGATCACTAGACAAAATGGATATTTAAATATAATATTTAGAGCTCTTGCTCTCAGGTGTGCAACAGGGAGAGGAAGAATAAAGAATGATATAGAAGAAAATATCCATTTATTTAAGGATCATCTATCACATTTACTCCATTAGTATAGACCTTTGTGGCAACTACTGTACTCCTTACTTTAACTTTTACATGCTTCTTTCATCAGTTTCCCCTACAATAAATGTAATTGCAGACTTTAAGGAGTTTAAAACAAGTTATCTCTGTTAATGAGTAGAGTGACTCTTTATTTTTGATGTCACAGCAACAACAAGAGCCACCAATAGAGAGTTTATGTTGTAGGGCAGGGAGAATATTTCCTGTAAACTTCTTGGTTCTATTGACTGGTCTAGTAATTAAATTGATATAAGACATATTAATAAGAGAAAAACAAATTTAGTTATATATGCATGAGGGTCCCATAAAAACATAGAACCCAAAAGGAAGTGTGTCTGTTGAGGCTTATATACCATCCAGAGTTAAGGAATGGGTCAGGGGCCTAGAGTTTCAAAGGGAAAGAGGGTAATTCACAGGACAGTAAGAAAAATAAATGTTTGATAATTAGATACTTGTCTACACATACAAACAAAACTTAAAAATAGCTCTTTCTCTGAGTCAGCCTCTTAATTATCTTAGGTAGTTAAGGAACAAGTAAAAGCTTTTCATCACTTAATAGCAAATAGATGGGTAAACAATGGAAACAGTGAGAGACTTTAATTTTGGGGGCTTCAAAATCACTGCAGGTGGTGACTATGGCCATGAAATTAAAGGACACTTGCTCCTTGGAAGAAAAGCTATGACCAATCTAGACAGCATGTTAAAAAGCAGAGACATTACTTTACCAACGAAGGTCCATCTAGTCAAAGCTATGGTTTTTCCAGTAGTCATGTATGGATATGAGAGTTGGACTATAAAGAAAGCTGAGCACGAAAGGATTGTTGCTTTTAAATGGTGGTGATGGAGAAGACTCTTGAGAGTCCCTTGGGCTGCAAGGAGATCCAATCAGTTCATCCTAAAGGAAATCAGTCCTGAATATTTATTGGAAGGACTGATGCTGAAGCTGAACCTCCAATGTTTTGGTCCCCTGATAGGAAGAACTGACTAACTGGAAAAGATCCTGATGCTAGGAAAGATTGAAGGCAGGAGGAGAAGGTGATGATGGAGAATGAGATGGTTGGATGCCATCACCGACTCTATGGACATGAATTTGAATAAGTTCTTGGAGCTGGTGATGGACAGGAAAGCCTGGCATGCTTCAGTCCATGGGGTCGCAAAGAGTTGGGCATGACTGAACTGAACTGAAAAGTTTTTCTTAAGTCAGCTGGATCTTGATAGCCTTCAGTTCAAAATAATCCGCATGCCAACCTTGCATAACTTAGGGTCATGTATTCTGCTCCCCTTCAGTATCTAAAATCGTTGCTAAGAATGATTTCAGAAAGTGTGTAGTTTCCCTGGAGCCAATGCATTAAAATTAAAGAGATTCCACTTATCTGATGATGGTTTGTAAATGTGGAAGCTATTAATCTACTAATTAGCATATTAAAAGTTTAGTCAAATCCATCAAAAGAGATTTTGGTAATTAGACTCAAAGACACTGGAATGTGAGCTATATGCATTATGAAGTAGCCACCTGTTTCCCACACATGCACACCAAGTCTTTCTAGTCCATGGAGAGGTAGATTTCAAATATTTACTATTAACTCAATTCTGTTGGGGAAGCTACAGAGGTTTAAGATAAAGTACTTCTGTTCTGGGGCTTATAGCCTCATAGGGGACATGGAAATATACTTTTTAATCCATTATCTTATATGATAAGCAAAACTATCTTGTGAGGTAAGGATTGTTTTCCTCATCTTACAGATAGAGGGACTCAGGTTCAGAGAACTTAGGCAACTTGCTCAAAGTCATGCAACTAGACTGTGGCAAAGTCAGGATTCAAGCCCACTGATTGCAAAATTTGTACATTTCTTTGCAAAACACACAGGATAAGATAGACAAGTAACACTACAGTAGAAAAATATATAGAACATACTTTAACCACAATAGGAATTTAGAGAAGTATAATGTGAATTCAAGTTAGATCTTAATCAGCTTGTGTTTTCTGCACAAAAGTTATATATCAAAGGTGGACCTTATAGATAGTCTAAGTAGAGAAAACAGAATGGGTAACTCTCTCTGGGTCTATTTCTTTCTTTCTAAAACAGGGATGATGCCATCTACCCCATAGTATCATTGCTAAGGTTGAATAAGATAGCATATTAAGAGAATTTAGCAAATTACAGAGCAATAAGCAATGCAAAATATTATTGTTGCTTGCTAAAGTATGAAAGTGGAAATTCATGTGATGTGTGTGGATAGAGCTGACAGAGAGAACAGCGTTTTAAGGATGGACAACTCCCCATTTACCAACTTAGAGAATTATAAAATCTTGGAACTGGGAGGAACCTCAAAGGTCATCAGACCTTGTGTTAAAAAAAAGAAGCCTGGAAGGGACAAAAAGATAAAGGTCTGGAGTCTCTTAAATGGACTTATCTATATCTTGGTATAATCATTTTCCTCCCAAATTCTATTAATGTTAAGCAATAGCATTACAGATCTTTTCATCAATATGATGTTTACTTGAATTCATCTTTTCTTTTACTTTTAAAGATTTTAATAAGTTTGTTTGCAATAGAAGTTTTGTATGTATTACAATGCATAGGCTTCCTTATTTTTCTAATTACCACCTTCCAAAAATATGGAAACTGGAAGAAAGGAAGGCAATCTCTTTAGATCCAAAAACTGTTTATTAATTGTGCCCCTAAAAGTAGTGTCCATGGTATTTTAATTCATAAATTAAAAAAAAAAAACAAAACATGATTTCTTGGGGGTAGATGTTCTATCCTGAAGCAAGATAAGAGAGAGAAGACTGTACAGTTCATCCTTCAGCTCATTTAATATGGATGTGAATCACTACTTGGATGCTAATTCATCTCAGAGAAAACTGTACCACTAGTTCAAATCAGGTTGGATTTTATACTAGGTAATTATTTCAAGGCAGTCTTCGGTATACATGGGCTAATAACTAAGGTAATGCTAGTTATTGCTTTTATAACTCTAAACATAGTTTCCAAGGGAAAAGAAAATTATAATGATAGTGAACCAAAACATTCAAAGCAATTATGTTTAAAAGGGAAAAACACAAGTGGCATTTATTTTCTCCTTTACATGCTTTTCTTTTTTCAACTTTTTCTATAACAAGCATATATTGTGTGTATATTTTAATGATTTATTGAGATGAAATTGATGTAATAAAATAGAAACAATCTTTTCTCATTTCACATTTTTATTGCAGAAGGTGGACTACCATATATTTTCTTTTCATTTTCCTTCTTAAAATTAATATTAAGAGGATTGGCATTTATTGGGTGAATATGGAAGGTAAATATAATTATTCAATAACTTATGTTGTCTGGGTGTTTCCCTGAATTATTAAGATTACTTTTAAAAAGTTGATTTACAAGGTGGTGTTCATTTCTGCTGTATAGCAGTGACTCAGTTATACACACACATGTTTATATGCATATATATTATATTCTTCTCCATTATGGTTTATTTCAGGGTATTGAATATAGTTCCCTGAGCTATACAGTAGGATCTTGGTTTCCATTCTTTCTATATGTGAGAGTTTGCACCTACTAACCCAAAACTCCTAGTCTGACTCCTCTCACTCTCCTTCCCCATGGCAAACACAAGTCTGTTCTCTATGTCTGTGATTCTATTTCTGCTTCATAGATAGATTAATTTGTTTTATGGTTTATATTCCATATATTAGTAATAACATATGATATCTTCCTCTTTCTGACTTCCTTCACTTAGTGTGATACTCTCTAGTTGCATTTGTGTTGCTGCAAATGACATTATTTCATTCTTTTTGCGGCTGAGTACTATTCCATTGTATATATCTACCACAACTTTTTCTATTCACCTGCAGATGGACATTTAGTGCATTTCCATGTCTTGACTATTGTGAGTAGTGCTGCTATGAACATAAGAGTGCATCTGTCTTTTTTGAATTATAGCTTTGCCTAGATATATGCCCAAGAGTAGAATTGATGGATTGGATTGTATTGCTCATTCTAATTTTAGTTTTCTTAGGAATCTCCATACTATTTTCCATAGTGTCTGCATTAACTTACAACCCCACCAACAGAGTAGGAGGATTCAATTTTCTCCACACCCTCTCCAGCATTTGTCATTTGTAGACTTTAATGATGGGCATTCTGACTGGTGTGGGATGGTACCTCACTGTCAACTTTATTTGCATTTCTCTAATAATAAGTACAGAGAAGGCAATGGCACCCCACTCCAGTACTCTTGCCTGGAAAATCCCATGGACAGAGGAGCCTGGTGGACTGCAGTTCATGGGATCACTAAGAGTCAGACACAACTGAGCGACTTCACTTTGACTTTTCACTTTCATGCACTGGAGAAGGACATGGCAACCCACTCCAGTGTTCTTGCATGGAGAATCCCAAGGACGGGGAGCCTGGTGGGCTGCCGTCTATGGGGTCGCACAGAGTCAGACACAATTGAAGTGACTTAGCAGTAGCAGTAGTAGCAGCAATAATAAGTAGTGTTGAGTATCTTTTCATGTGCATTTTGACCATCTGTAGGTCTTCTTTGGAGAAATGTCTATTTATGTCTTCTGCCCATTTTTTTGATTGGGTTGTTCTGTTATCGCTATTGAGTTGCATGAGCTGTTTGTATATTTTGGAAATTAAACGTTTGTCAGTCATATCATTTGCAAAGATTTTCACCCACTCCATAGTTTGTCTTTTCGTTTTGTTTATGGTTTTCTTTGCTGTGAAAAAGCTTATAACCTTGATTCATTCCAGTTCAGTTCAGTTGCTCAGTCGTGTCCAACTCTTTGTGACCCCATGAAAGGCAGCATGCCAGGCCTCCCTGTCCATCACCAACTGCCAGAGTCTACCCAAACCCATGTTCATCAAGTCAGTGATGCCATCCAACCATCTCATCCTCTGTCCCCTTCTCCTCCTGCCCTCAATCTTTCCCAGCATCATAGTCTTTTCCAATGAGTCAGCTCTTTGCATCAGGTGGCCAAAGTATTGGAGTTTCAGCTTCAACGTCAATCCTTCCAATGAACACCCAGGACTGATCTCCTTTAGGATGGACTGTTTGGATCTCCTTGAAGTCCAAGGGACTCTCAAGAGTCTTCTCCAAAAAAAAAAGTAAAAAAAAAAAAAAAAAAAAAAAAAGAGTCTTCTCCAACATCACAGTTCAAAAGCATCAATTCTTCAGTGCTCAGCTTTCTTTATAGTCCAACTCTCACATCCATACATGACCACTGGAAAAACCATAGCCTTGACTAGACGGACCTTTGCTGGCAAAGTAATGTCTCTGCTTTTAAATATGCTAACTAGGTTGGTCATAACTTTCCTTCCAAGGAGTAAGCATCTTTTCATTTCATGGCTGCAATCACCATCTGCAGTGATTTTGGAACCCCCAAAAATAAAGTCTGACACTGTTTCCATGTTTCCCCATCTATTTGCCATGAAGTGATGGGACCAGATGCCGTGACCTTGGTTTTCTGAATGTTGAACTTTAAGCCAACTTTTTAACTCTCCTCTTTCACTTTCACCAAGAGGCCCTTTAGTTCTTTTTCACTTTCTGCCATAAGGGTGGTGTCATCTGCATATCTGAGGTTACTGATACTTTTCCAGGCACTCTTGATTCCAGCTTGTGCTTCCTCCAGCCTAGCATTTCTCATGATGTACTCTGCATATAAGTTAAAAAAGTAGTGTTACAATATACAGCCTTGATGTACTCCTTTTCATATTTGGAACCAGCCTGTTGTTCCATGTCCAGTTCTAACTGTTGCTTCCCCATTTTTTTTTGCTTTTATTTCTATTGCCTTTAGAGACTGACCTAAGAAAACATTGGTATGATTTATGTCAGAGAATGTTTTGCCTATGTTCTCTTCTGCAAGCTTTATAGCGTCTTGTCTTATTTACCTCTGTGCTCCTTTTCTAACTTCCAGTGTATCTTTGTGTATGCTGTGAGAATGTGTTATAACTTCACTGATTTACATGTAGCTGT
This sequence comes from Muntiacus reevesi, assembly GCF_963930625.1. Lineage (NCBI taxonomy): Eukaryota > Metazoa > Chordata > Mammalia > Artiodactyla > Cervidae > Muntiacus > Muntiacus reevesi. The sequence goes on from NC_089271.1 coordinate 46,630,026, forward strand.
ACAATTTTCCCAACATGACTTGCTTAAGAGACTGTCTTTTTCACATTAAATATTCTTGGCTCCTTTGTCAAAGATTAACTGACCATAGGTGCGTGGGTTTATTTCTTGGTCCTCTATATTTTTTTCCAAATATAACCATACATTTATGTTACACAATATCCTCAATAGGTTCAGGCTTTTTTCTAAGGCTGTTGGGGACTCAGTGAAGCCTGGTGCATCACATGCCCTACTCAGTGCAACCATCTGCTCCTGTTCTCAGAAAGCACTCCCACACCTTGGCCAGATAGAGAACACTGCAGGATGCCTGTGGTCAGCATGTCTATTCTAGTCAGGGAATGGAGGAGGGGGTGCCTGCCTCCAGAGTATAATGATGCTGGGCAGCCTGAGCCACCTCCATCTCCCCTCTCTGGCTATAGGCACTGACCTGGAGTTTAAACTTGGCAAGAGAAATGTTTTTGCTAACCCACGAAAAGACGTCAGAATTCTTGGCCTCTGAAAGAGAATTAAATCCAGGGTCAGTGACAAGGCTTGATCACTCAGAGCTTTTGTGCAATAGAGTTTTATTGAAGTATAAAAGGGGTAGAGAAAACTTCTGACATAGACATCAGAAGGGGGCAGAAAGAGTACCCCATTAGCAATGGAGTTATATATCTTTAATTAGTTATAACAATGAGTCAAAAGAATGTCTCAAGTTTGTGAAAATTTTACCAGACCTACTCCTGCAATATACATTTTAGGATAACAAGATTAGAAATTAACAATAGAAAGATCCTCCAGACCCACTCCCATAATATACATTCTAAGATATCAGGATTAGTTAGAAGGTTTTCAGGAAGCAGAAACTATCCTCCAGCAGGATACATTGTTGTATAATCCCTAGTACAGAGTTTAAACAGAGTTTTGTACCTGACTAAGACTAAGGAATGATGGCAAGAGTGAAAGTCGACATTCTAGGAATCAGCAAACTAAAATGGACTGGAATGGGTGAATTTAACTCAGATGACCATTATAGCTACTACTGTGGGTAGGAATCCCTTAGAAGAAATGGAGTAGCCATCATAGTCAACAAAAGAGTCCAAAATGCAGTACTTGAATGCAATCTCAAAAATGACAGAATGATCTCTGTTCATTTCCAAGGCAAACCATTCAATATCACGGTAATCCAAGCCTATGCCCCAACCAGTAATGCTGAAGAAGTCGAAGTTGAACGGTTCTATGAAGACCTACAAGACCTTTTAGAATTAACACCCAAAAAAAAAAAAAATGTCCCTTTCATTATCGGGGACTGGAATGCAAAAGTAGGAAGTCAAGAAACACCTGGAGTAACAGGCAAATTTGGCCTTGGAGTGCGGAATGAAGCAGGGCAAAGGCTAATAGAATTTTGCCAAGAGAATGCACTGGTCATATCAAACACCCTCTTCCAACAACACATGAGAAGACTCTACACATGGACATCACCAGATGGTCAAAACCGAAATCAGATTGATTATATTATTTGCAGCCAAAGATGGAGAAGCTCTATACAGTCAGCAAAAACAAGACCTGGAGGTGACTGTGGCTCAGATCATGAACTCCTTATTGCCAAATTCAAACTTAAACTGAAGAGAGTAGGGATAACCACTAGACAATTCAGGTATAGCCTAAATAAAATCCCTTATGACTATACAGTGGAAGTGAGAAGTAAATTTAAGGGACTAGATCTGATAGAGAGCCTGATGAACTATGGATGGAGGTTCATGAAATTGTACAGAAGACAGGGATCATTTCCATCTCCATGGAAAAGAAATGCAAAAAGGCAAAATGGTTGTTTGAGGACGCCTAACAAATAGCTGTGAAACAAAGAGAAGTGAAAAACAAAGGAGAAAAGGAAAGATATTCCCATTTGAATGCAGAGTTCCAGAGAATAACCAGGAGAGATAAGAAAGCCTTCCTCAGCGATCAATGCAAAGAAATAGAGGAAAGCAACAGAATGGGAAAGACTAGAGATCTCTTCAAGAAAATTAAAGATACCAAGGGAACATTTCACGCAAAGGTAGGCTCAATAAAAGACTGAAATGGTATGGACCTAACAGTAGCAGAAGATATTAAGAAGAGGTGGCAAGAATACACAGAAGAACTATACAAAAAAGATCTTCATGACCCAGATAATCACAAAGGTGTGATCACTCACCTAGAGCCAGACATCTTGGAATGTGAAGTCAAGTGGGCCTTAGAAGGCATCACTATGAACAAAGCTAGTGGATGTTATGGAATTCCAGTTGAGCTATTTCAAATCTTGAAAGATGATGCTGTAAAAGTGCTGCACTCAATATGCCAGTAAATTTGGAACTCAGCAGTGGCCACAGGACTGGAAAATGTCCGTTTTCATTCCAATCCCTAAAAAAGGCAATCCCAAAGAATGTGCAAACTACCACACCATTGCACTCATCTCACAAGCTAGCAATGTTCAAAATTCTCCAAGTCAGGCTTCAGCAATATGTGAATCGAGCACTTCCAGATGTTCAAGCTGGTTTGAGAAAAGGCAGAGGAACCAGGAATTAAATTGCCAATATCCACTGGATCACCGAAAAAGCAAGAGAGTTCCAGAAAATCATCTATTTCTGCTTTATTGACTATGCAAAAGCTTTCAACTGTGTGGATCACAATAAACTGTGGAAAATTCTGAAGGAGATTGGAATACCAGACCACCTGACCTGCCTCTTGAGAAACCTGTATGCAGGTCAGGAAGCAACAGTTAAAACTGGACATGGAACAACAGACTGGTTCCAAATAGGAAAAGGAGTACGTCAAGGCTGTGTATTGTCACCCGGCTTATTTAACTTCTATGCAGAGTACATCATGAGAAACGCTGGGTTGGAAGAAACACAAGCTGGAATTAAGACGGCTGGGAGAAATATCAATAACTTCAGATATGCAGATGACACCACCCTTATGGCAGAAAGTGAAGAGGAACTAAAAAAGCCTCTTGGTGAAAGTGAAAGAGAAGAGTGAAAAAAGTTGGCTTAAAGCTCAACATTCAGAAAACTAAGATTATGGCATCTGGTCCCATCACCTCATGGGAAATAGATTGGGAGACAGTGGAAACAGTGTCAGACTTTATTTTGGGGGGCTCCAAAATCACTACAGATGGTGACTGTAGCCAAGAAATTAAAAGACGCTTGCTCCTTGGAAGGAAAGTTATGACCAACCTAGATAGCTTATTAAAAAGCAGAGATATTACTTTCCCAACAAAGGTCTCTCTGGTCAAGGCTATGATTTTTCCAGTGGTCATGTATGAATGTTATAGTTGGACTGTGAAGAAAGCTGAGTGCCGAAAAATCGATGGTTTTGAACTGTGGTGTTGGAGAAGACTCTTGAGAGTCCCTTAGACTGCAAGGAGATCCAACCAGTCCATCCTGAAGGAGATCAGTCCTGGGTGTTCATTGGAAGGATTGACGTTGAAGCTGAAACTCCAATACTTTGGCCACCTCATACAAAGAGCTGGCTCATTGGAAAAGACCCTGATGCTTGGAGGGATTGGGGGCAGGAGGAGAAGGGGACGACGGAGCATGAGATGGCTAGATGGCATCACTGACTCGATGGGCATGAGTTTGAGTAAACTCCAGGAGTTTGTAATGGACAGGAAAGCCTGTCATGCTGCGATTCATGGGGTCGCAAAGAGTCGGACACGGCTGAGCGACTCAACTGAAGGAATGCAGAGGAAAAAAAACGTTTGTCCTTTTCTCCACCTTGAGAATTCCAGACTCCCTATCTCCCAGACCCCTTTCTCCTCCTTGAGGACCCTGAACTTATCAATCTGCCTAGGACTTGACTCTCTCATTGCCCCCTTTTCTTTTAGGAGAATTACGTTGCCTAGGGAAAAGGGCATCATTCTCATTCCATAACTCCTTCTGAGGTGATAAGTAGCATTGTCCCTTAATTGGCGAGGCAACATATTCTCCTAACTCTCATATTGAGGGTTTCTGATCCACGCGCCCCAAGTAATAGTTGGAGGAGGCTTTGGCACTCGTAGGAGCTTGGACAACCTTTTGTAACTTAAAAGCTTTCATGCGACTAGAAACAAATCCATTTACAGTTACAGATGCAGGGAGCAAACAGTAAAAAGAGAACAATCAGATAGCTTAATTAAGATAGCTTTCCACCATGGCGATCTAGTTAACATATCCCAAAGTGAGCAATTGAGGCTTCAGGAGTATCCATAGCCTCAATCATCTTATTCATATGCTTAGTAAAATGAGTAACGTTAGTGCTCTATCAGGTATATATGTACAGCATTGGGTATGAATAATGGCACAAGTTCCTCCTTGTGCAGCTGTCAGAATATCTGAAGCCAATCTGTTTTGTAAGACCACCTTTCTAATTTGTGCTTGTTCAGCATTAAGAGTTGAAATAGCGTTTTGAGAATCTTATAATGCCTGTTTAGTAAAATTAGTCAAAGCATCCACTCATAGCGTAATATCTGTAGTTCCCAGAGGGGGAACAAACACTGCAGGTAAATAATCATACCAGTGAAATAAGGACCTTGCCCACCGAGTTTTATGGTGTGGTAAATTAGCAGGCTTTTTTGGAAGCTCTGAAAATACAAAGCCATGAGTTAAAGCTAGACCTAGGGTGCATCTCCCTATCCAATCAGAGGGAAGCCATGCCCACAGGCAAGAGCCATAGATCCAATAGATCCTGTTTGGAGCAAGTCAGCGTGACTGAGATATCCAGTCCCAATCAGTGCCTGGCCAGAAAAGGGAGGACTTGAATTGGGGTTGGAAAACACGGGAATGATTACATTGCACATTTCCTGAGGCAAAAATCCCAATTGTTTCCAATCATTATAATTAAGTTGTTGGATAACTTCTGGGGATGGCTCTATTTGTTCTCAGCATATAGGGGCAGTAGATATTAGACATCCTTTTCTCAGGAGTTAACCATATAACCCCATCCCATACTTGATAAACGTCAGGTAAAACACCGTTAGATCTTGACCCATTTACCGTATGTGTAGCGAAATAGTCATTAAACTGAGACAATGTATAATCAAAATTAAAAGTCATGTTGTGTCCACAGTTAAACTACAAAGTGTTGCCCCAGGCCATGTTAGGGTTGTTAGATGTCATCAGTTTAAGAAGAGTCATCACATACGATTGCTGTTGAAAGTATTCACAGACTTGGAGAAAGTCTTTTCCTTGAAGTGGAGATGTCCACCATGGAAGCCTTCCACTGATGAAGAGGGGAGTGCTCCACAGACCAAGCAGTTAGAACAATTGTGGAATGCAGCATAAGAGTGAGCCCAGGACACGAAGGCATTGTCTTGAGGATGAAATGGCAGACTCAGGATTTTTGGAGTCAGCAGATGTAGGTCCATAAAGATTGTCAGGCCCATCTGAAAAGTATAAAGTCAGAGCATAGAAAGTAAAGACATAAAATGATGCCACTTAGTTCTGGTCAGTAGGCCACCTCTTAACTCGAGTGTGATGTACCCACGAATCAATTCCTGGCATTTTGACAGCTGTGGGAGAAAAAAAGAATAAACTGGTAAGGGCCTTCCCAGAGGGGCTCGAGGGATTGGCCCCCAGATCCCAGTGTTTTTATGAGGACCTCGGTCCCTGGCTCAAATAGAAGCTTGCTTGACTCAGAGGCTGGGTCAGGAGTCGTCTCCCGGAGTTCTATTAATGTTTGTTGAAAAACTGAGAGGTGAGTTACATAATTGGTTAATTCCAAGGCTTCAGGGTCTCCTGTTGCTGTTTTGAACTGTCTTTTTTCCATATTGCAGCATGAGCATGTAAAGTCAAGTCAGCGTACTTAGAATCAGTGTAGATATTTATTCACTGCCCTTTGTTTAACTATAGAGCTTGGGTCAGAGCCACAAGCTCTGCTAACTGAGCACTGGTTCCCTGGGGGAGAGATTTTGCTACCAAAACCTGTTCAGCATTCACCATGGCATAACCTGCTTTACACTTTCCATCCTGAACAAAACAACTGCCATCTGTAAATATTTCCATGCCAAGATTGTTTAATGGGGTATCCATTAGATCTTCCCGAGCTGTATAGCTTAAAGTTAGAAATTGGGAACAATCATGATCAGGTGTTTCATTTTCCTTCTCAGGAAGGAAAGTGGCAGGATTTAAATTTCCACAAATTTTAAGCTGAGTTACTGGTCCTTCTAACAACAATGACTGATATTTAAGAGGCCTACTGTCTGTCATCTAAGTATTAACCTTAGAATTTAAGATTCCACTGACATCATGAGAACTCAATACAGTAAGATTTCATCCTTTAATTGTTTTTAAAGCTTCAGGTGTTAATAAAGCCGCTGCCCCAATTACTCTTAGGCAGTGGGGCCACCCACGTGAAATTACATCTAATTCTCTGCTTAGATAAGCAATAGGTTACTGGTGAGGCCCTTGGGGTTGTGTCAAAACTCCCAAGGCCATATCTTTTTCTTTCAGTGACAAACAAAGTGAGTTGTGGGTAAGCTCAAAGCGGGTCCTTACAGGAGAGCAGCCTGAAGAACCTTAAAAGACTTTTGAGTATCTGGAGACCAAACCATTTTGTCTGTTTGGGCCTGCTGAGTCTCTGCTATAAGTGTATATAAAGGCCGAGCAAGTTCCCCATAACCCAAAATTCAAATGTGACAGTAGCCTGTGATTTCCTCCAAATCCTCTCAATTGCCCTAAAGTCATAGGTAGGAGATGATTTGGTATAGGTTTAATTATCTAAGAGCCTATGGCCCTAGTTCCTTCTGATATGATTAGACCCAGATATCTAACAGATTGTTGACAAAACTGAGCCTTTTCTCTTGATGCTTTGTAACGGCATCCTGCCAGAAAGTTTAAGAAATCTTCTGAAGCCCGTGAACAAGTTTCCTCTGTCTCAGCACAGAGCAGAATATCATCTACATATTGTAGTACCACTGCTTCAGAGCTATTAAAGTTTTGTAGATCCTGTGACAAAATGTGTCCAAATAAATGAGGACTGTCATGAAATCCCTGGGACAAAACTGTCCATATTAACTGAGAAGCTGGCTGCATAGGGTCTGAAAGGCAAATAGAAATTGACTTTCCCCTGCCAAAGGCACTGAATAGAAGACACCTTTCAAATCAATTACTGAGAAATATTTTGCTCGTTCAGGAATTTCAGATAATAGAGGATAAGGGTTAGGCACCACAGAGTGTAAAGAAACTACAGCCTCATTTATTATTTGTAAATCTTGAACTAGTCTCCATTTACCATTTGATTTCTTTATACCTAAAATAGGTATGTATGTATATATATATATATATATACTTAAAATATATGTATGGACTGTAACAGGGAATTAATAGCCCCTGCTCCTTTAAATTATCGATGATGGGTTTTAACCCTTCCTTAGCCTCAGGTTTCAATGGGTACTGCTTCTTATGTGGAAATAAGTGCGGACCTTTGAGCTTGACAAGTACAGGAACAGTATTTTGTGCTCAACCCAGATTTTCCATCAGCCCTCACTCTAGGATTTACATTTTGTTCAATTACAGGGAGAGAAAGAGAGGGCTCCATATTCATGAAAACAGAGGCATGGACCTTGCTCAGTATATCCCTCCCCAAACGGGGTGAGGGAGACTCTGGCATGATCAGAAACTCGTTTGAAAAATAGGACAGAGTCCCAGTTACAACTTACAGAAGAACTGAAGTAATACCTTTTTTGCTAGTCCAGACAGTTCCATTACAGAAGCGGATCAGGAAGAAAGTGGGCCAGGGGCTTCAGTAAGCCCAGAGTAAGTTGCCTCAGTATCTAAAAGGAAATCGATGGTTTGCCTCCCCCCCCCCCACAGTTATTAATACCCGGGGTTCCTCAGGTGTAATTAGGATGGGAGTTTCTGTAGGGACACTCGGGCACCTTCAGCCTAATTGTCTTGAGAGTCTGAGCCCTGAAACCTATGCCTCTGGGGGCAGTCTCGTCTCCAGTGCAGTTCCTTGCAGACCGGACATGGAGCCGGGGGCAGCTTAGATGCCTGAGCGCAATCCTGCTTGAGGTGCCCCCCCACCCCGCCCCGCTTTCCACAATAATAGCAAGCCCATCCTTTTTCACCTTGGTCCCTCTAGGCATTATTCTCAGGCTGTTTAATAATGGTTCTTACAGCCACTGCGAGGGCTTCCGCCTGTTCCTTTGTCTTTTTCTGCCTTTCTTTCTTTTCCTCATATTCCCTACCATAATAGATTGTCTGAGCCAGTTGTAACAGATTATCTAAAGACTGATTTAGTCCATATGCCCATTTTAATAGCTTACAGTGGATATCTGGAACCGACTGAGTGAGAAATCTATCTTTTAAGATCGCTATTCCCTCTTCACTTTTGGGATCAATCTCAGTGAATATGTGAAGGGCTTCTCTCAGTCTCTCTAGGAATTTACCAGGAGCTTCCTTTTCCAGTTCTATGTCTGCCAATTTGGCATAGCTTAAAATCTTAGCATGTGCTTGCCTGAGTCCTTCAAGGATGCATTTGACAAAATGACTCTGATCCCATCTTCCTTTAGCTGTGTTATAGTCCCTGTCTGGTTCTATAGTTGGGATAGGCTGATTCCCAGTGGGGAGGGCGGCTATCTCATCCTCCCTCTTCCCTACTGATTCATTACCAAACCATTCATCTCCATAAGCAATCGCTTTTCCCAAAACTCAATTTTTTGAGTCAGGAGTCAGTGCTTGTCCCAAGATATACATCACATCCTTCCTAGTAAGGTCATAAAGCAGAGTAACACTTTTAAAAGCTCTAATATATTTTTCTGGGTCCTTTAAATAGTCTCCCAGATCCTCCTTGATTCTTTGTATTTCTTAATAAGAAAAGGGCTTATTAATTCTCACAGACTGATTATTTCTCCTGGTGGGTGCTTCATGAAGAGGCAACAGCTTATGTAGCTGTTCCTCAACCTCTCTGGCTGCTCTGCACATATGATCCCAGAGATAGATTGGAGAAACCTACTTTTCCTTATCTCTTTTTCTCCTGTCCTCCATCTCATCTCTTACTTCGATGGTCTGAAATTCTATTGAAACCAGAGTAGTCTGAGGTCGTGTTGTTTGGACCTCTACTTGGGCAGTTTGAATCTCAGTTTGGGTTTCTACTGAGACAAAAGCAACCCTTCTTGGGGGATGGGGAGTCTCTGATTTCCAGTTTGCTCAGTTTGAAGCCCTGGGTACAGGGGCAAAGTAGGACAGGAGGGACCTGAAGGTTTCACACTCAAATCTATACCCTTAGGACCTAAGTCTGGCATATTTCACAGAGAGAAAAAGGGCAACACGTATGCTACTTCTACCCATTTCCCTTGTTTTCTACAGAACCTGTCTAATTGTAAAACAGTGTTATAATTAAGAGACCCTCCAACCAGCCACTGTTTGCTCTACTCCAATGCATACTGTGGCCATGCAGTATCACACAGGAAGACAAGGCGTGTCTTCTTTAAGCTCTGGGGATCAAATCTATCCCAGTTTTTCAAGATACAGTTCAAAGGAGTGAGACTGGAATTGTTAGCTCTCATCTGTAAGAGAGAAAAAAAAGTGATCAGCGCCATATTTCTATGGGATCCCTCCCTGCTTTAGATGAGGGTGTAGACAGACTTTACACCAAAGCTTTTCTTTCCTGGTCGGACTTAGTCTGTCCCTTACCAGCACAGGTGCCATACTTGTCCCTCCGAGTTCTACCATGGAGATGGGGTGGGGATGCACCAGGAGTAGACCTCATGGCATCCCTGACTGATGTCCAGCTCTTCACCATTAAAACCTTCATGTGGGATCTTGCTGTGGTCCTGGACTCGAACCTTTACCAATTCCTCTGTCAGTGGAAATTTAGGTTGCTTGCATCTCTTGGTTATTGTAATCAGTGCTGCAATGAACATTGGGGTGCATGTATCCTTTCAGATCATGTTTTTCTCTGGATATATGCCCAAGAGTGGGATTGAAGAGTCATATGGTAGCTCTGTTTTTGGTTTCTATAGGGCCCCTGATACTGTTCTCTCTAGTGGTTGTACTAATTTACATACATGTCAACAGTGTAAGAGGGTTCTGTTCTCTCCACACCCTATCCAGCATTTATTGTTTGTGGATTTTTTTTTTATGATAGCCATTCTGACTGGTGTGAGGTGATATCTCAATGTTGGTTTGATTCACATTTTTCCAGTAATTAACTATGTTGAACATCATTTATTTCATGTACCTAATGGCCATCTGCATGTCTCCTTTGAAGAAATGTCTATTTCTTCTGTACATTTTTTTGAGTGATTTGTTTTTTTTGGTGTGATTAAGTGTCACAAGCTCTTTGTAATCCCTTGTCAGTCACATTATTTGTAAATATTTTCTACCAATCTGTGGATTGTCTTTTCATTTTGTTTCTTTCATTTGCTATGCAAAAGCTTTTGAGTTTAAGTAGGTCTCAATTGTTTATTTTTATTTTTATTCCATTATTCTGTGAGAGGGATCAAAAAAGAAAAATAAAACATTGCTCTGATTTATGTCACAGAGTGTTCTGCTTATGTTTCACTCTAGGAGTTTTATAGTGTCCAGTCTCACATTTAGGTCATTAATCCATTTTTAGCTTATTTTTTTATATGGAGTTAAACAATGATCTACTTTCATTTTTTTACATATAGCTATCTTATTCTTCCAGCCCCATTTACTGAATAAACTGTCCTTCCAACATTGTGTAGCCTTGCCCGCTTTGTCATATATTAATTGACCATAGGCCCATGGGCTTATTTCCAGATTTTCTATTCTGTTTCATTGATGTATATTTCTATTTTTGTGCCAGGACCATACTATTTTGATGACTGTAGCTTTGTATTTTAGTCTGAACTCAGGGAGCCTGATTCGTCCAGGTCCGTTTTTTCTCAAGATTGCTTTGGCAGTTCAGGGTCTTTTGTATCTCTATACAAATTGTGAGGTTTTTTTTGTTCCAGTTATGTGAAGAATGTTGTTGGTAATTTGATAGGGATTGCAGTTAATCTGTAGATTGTCTTAGGTAGTATAGTCATTTTGATAATACTGATTCTTTCAATCCATGAACGTGATATGTCTTTCCATCTATTTATACCTTCTAAATTTCTTTCAACATAATCTTATGGTTTTCAGAGTACAGGTATTTTGTCTCCTTAGGGAGGTTTATTCCTAGGTATTTCATTCATTTTGATGTTATGGTAATTGGAACTGTTTCTTGAATTTCTCTTTTGACTTTTTCATTGTTAGTACATAGAAATGCAACAGATTTCTGTTTATTAATTTTATAATGTGAAATCTTACTAAATTCACAGATGAGTTCTAGTAGTTTTCTGTTAGCATCTTTAGGATTTTCTATGCATAGTATCATGGCATCTCCAAAAAGTGACAGTTTAACTTCTTTTCCATTTGAATTCCCTTTATTCCATTTTCTTCTCTGATTGCTGTGGCTAGGGCTTCAAAAACTACATTGAGTGAGGGTGCAGATAATGGAGATTCATTTATTATTCCTGATCTTAGAAGGAATGCTTTCAGTCTTTCACCATTGAGTATGATGCTAGCAGTAGGTTTATCATATATGACCTTTACTATGGTGAGGTAGGTACACTCTATGCCCAGACTCTGGAGAGTTATTTGTTTGTTTGTTTGTTTTTTAACTGAAGGATAATTGTTTTAAAGATTTGTGTTGGTTTCTTCCAAACATCAAACATGAATCCGAGTTTTTATCATAAATGGGTGCTGAATTTTGTCAAAAGCATTTTCTGCATCTAATGAGATAATCATTTTTTTTTATTCTTGAATTTGTTGGTGTGCTATATCATACTGACTGATTTGTAGATGTTGAAAATCTTTGCATCCCTGAAATGAACCTCACATAATCGTGGTGCATGAACTTTTGAATGTATTATTGGATATGGATTGTTTGTATTTTGTTGAGGATTTTTACATCTAAGTTCATCAGTGATATTGGCGTATAATTTTATTTTTGTGGTATCTTTGTCTGGTTTTGGTATCATGGTGATGGTGGCATCATAAAGTGAGTTTGGAAGTTATCCTTCCTATGCAATTCTTGGGAATGGTTTCATAAAGACTGGTGTTAACTCTTTGCTAAATGTTTAAAAAAAAAAAAACTCACCGGTGAAGCCATTAGGGTCTGGACTTTTGTTTGTTGAGAGGCTTTTAATCACAGTTTTAATTTCAGTGCTTGTGCTTGATCTGTGTATATTTTCCCTTTCTTCTTGGTTCAGACTGAACCTTTCTAAGAATTTGTCCATTTCTTCTAGGTTGTCCCTTTCATTGCCACACAGTTGTTCATAGGAGTCTCTTATTATCCTCGGTATTTCTGTGAAGTTAGTTGTAACTTCTCTTTTTACATTTCTAATTGTATTGAATTGAATCCTCTCCCTATTATTTCATGATAAGTCTGTTAAAAGGTTTATCAATTTTGTTTATCTTTTCAAAGAAGCTATTTTTACTTTCATTGATATTGAAATTATTTTGTCTCTATTTCATTTATTTTGCTCTGGTATTTATTATTTCTTTCCCTCTACTAGCTTTAGGTTTTCTTTGTTCTTCTTTTGCTAGTTCCTTTAGATGCAAGCTTAGGTTGTCTATTTGAGAGAGTTTTGTTTCTTGAGGTAGGATTGTGTTACTATAAACTTCCCTCTTAGAACTGCTTTTGCTGCATACCATCAGTTTTGGACTATTGTGCTTTCATTTTTATTGTACCTAGGTTTTTTTTTTTAATTTCCTCTGATCTCTTCAGTGATCCATTGGCTGTTTAGTAGCATACTGTTTAGCCACCAGGTTTTTTCATTTTTCATAGATTTTTCTTAGAGTATGTTTCTGATCTCGTAGTGTTGTGGTCAGAAAAAATGCTTAATATGATTTTAATGTGATGCTAAAATCATGGCATCGGGTACCATTACTACATGGCAAATAGATGGGGAAACAATAGAAACAGTGACAGCCTTTATTTTCTTGGGCTCCAAAGTCACTTCAGACGGTGCCTGCAGTCATGAATTTAAAAGATACTTGCTCCTTGGAAGAAAATCTATGACCAACCTAGACAGCATATTAAAATGCAGAGATATTACTTTGCCAACAATGGTTCATTTCTAGTCAAAGCTACGGTTTTTCCAGTAGTAACATATGGATGTGAGAGTTGGACCATAAAGAATGCTGAGTGCTGAAGAATCGATGCTTTTGAACTATGGTGTTGAAGAAGACAATTGAGAGTCACTTGGACTGCAAGAAGATCAAACCAGTCCATCCTAAAGGAAATCAGTCCTGAATATCCATTGGAAGTACTGATGCTGAAGATGAAAACAATGTTTTGACCACCTGATGCAAAGAACTGATTCATTGGAAAAATCCCTGATGCTGGGAAAGATTGAAGGCAGGAGAAGGGGATGACAGGGTATGAGATGGTTGAATGACATCACCAACTCGATGGACATGACTTTGAGCAAGCTCCGAGAGTTGGTGATGGACAGGGAAGCCTCGTGTGCTGCAGTCCATAGGGTCACAAAGAGTTGGACATGACTGAGCGACTGAACTGAAGTGATGATTTTGATTGTCTAAATTTGACACGGCTTCCCCTGTGGCCCAGCATGTGGTCAATCCTGGAGAATGCTCCAGGATTCAGAAAACTAAACTGGACCAGAATGGACAAATTTAATTCAAATGACCATTATATCTACAACTGTGGGCAAGAATCCCTTAGAAAATGAAGTAACTCTCATAGTCAACAAGAGTCCGAAATGCAGTACTTGGGTGAAATCTCAAAAACAATAGAATGATCTCTGCTTGTTTTCAAGGCAAACCATCTAAAATCACAGTAATCCAAGTCAATGCCCAAACCACTAATGCCAAAGAAACTGAAGTTTAATTCTTCTATGAAGAACTACAAGACCTTCTAAAGTTAACAACAAATAAAAGATATCCTTTTAACCACAGGGGATTCGAATACAAAAATAGGAAGTCAAAAGATACCTGGAGTAACAGGCAGGTTTGACCTTGGAGTACAAAATGAAGCAGGGCAAAGACTAACAGAGTTTTTCCAAGAGAATGCACTGGTCATAACAACCACCCTCTCCTAACAATACAAGAGATGATTCTACATATGTACATCACCAGATTGTCAATACCAAAATCAGATTGATTTTATTATTTGTAGCTGAAGATGGAGAAGCTCTATACAGTCAGCAAAAACAAGATCAGGAGCTGACTCTGGTCAGATCATGATTTTCTCGTTGTAAAATTCATACTTAAGTTGAAGAAAGTAGGGAAAACCACTAGACCATTCAGATATGATCTAAATCAAATCCCTTACAGTGGAAGCAACAAATAGAGTCAAGGGACTAGATCTGATAGGCAGATTTCCTGAAGAACTATGGATGGAGGTTCACAACACTGTACAGCATGTGGTGATCAAAACTATCCCCAAGAAAAGAAATTCAAAAAGGCAAAAGATTTGTCTGATTAGGCATTTCAAATAGCTGAGAAAAGAAGAGAGGCAAAAGGCAAAGCAGAAAAATAAAGATATACCGATCTGAATTGGTTCCAATTCCAAAGAATTCCAAAGAATAACAAGAAGAAATAAGAAAACCTTGTTAAGTGAACAGTGACAGTGTTATCACTCAGTCGTGTCCAATATTTTGTGACCCCATAGATTGTAGACCCCCAGGCTTCTCTGTCATAGATTTCTCCAGGCTAGAATAGTGGAGTGGGTTGCTATGCCCTTCTCCAGGCAATCTTCCCAACCCAGGAATCAAACCTGGGTATCCCGCATTGGAGACAGATTCTTTACCATCTGAGCTACCAGAGGGACCTGCTTAGTGAACAATGCAAAGAAATAGAGAGACACAACAGAATGGGAAAGACTAGGTATCTCGTCAAGAAAATTAGAGATACCAAGGGAACATATCATGCAAAGATGGGCATAATAAAGGACAGAAAAGGTATCGACCTAACAGAAGCAGAAGATATTAAGAAGAGGTGGCAAGAATACACAGAAGAACTATACAAAAAGATCACAATGACCCAGATGACCACATTGGCATGATCACTCACTTAGTGCCAGACATCTTGGAGCGTGAATTCAAGTGGGCTTTAGAAAGCATCACTGTGAACAAAGCTAATGGAAGTGATGGAATTCCAGCTGAGCTATTTTCAACATCCCAAAAGATGATGCTGATAAAGTATTTCTTTCAATATCCCAGTAAAAGTGAAATGCTCAGAGTGACCACAGGACAGGAAACTGTCAGTTTTCATTCCAATCCCAAAGTCCAATGCCAAAGAATGTTCAAAGTACTGTGCAATTGCACTCATTTCACATGCTAGCAAGGTAATGCTCAAAATCCTTCAGGCCAGGCTTCAACAGTACATGAACTGAGAATTTGCAGATGTACAAGCTGGATTTAGAAAATGCAGAGGAACCAGAGATCGAATTGTCAACATCTGTTAGACCATAGAAAAAGCAAGAGAATTCCATAAAAGCATCTACTTCTGCTTCATTGACTATGTTAAAGCCTTTGACTGTGTGAATCACAACAAAATGTGGAAAATTCTTCAAGAGATGGGAATACCATACCACCTTACCTGCCTCCTGAGAAACCTGTATGCAGGTCAAGAAGCAACAGTTAGAACCAGACATGGAAGAATGGACAGGTTCAAAATTTCAAAAGGAGTACATCAAGGTTATATGTTTATTTAATTTCTATGCAGAGCAGATCTGCAAAATGTCAAGCTGGGTGAAGCACAAGCTGGAATCAAGATTGCTGGGAAAAATATTAATAACCTCAGATATGCAGATGACAACAGTCTAATGGCAGAAAGTGAAGAGGAAATAAAGAGCCTCTTTATGATGGTGAAAAGGATAGTGAAAAAACTGGCTTAAAACTCAATATTCAAAAAGCTAAGATCATAGCATCCAGTCCCATAACTTCATGGAAAATAGATGGGGAAACAATGGAAACAGTGACAGACTTTATTTTCTTGGGCTCCAAAATCACTGTAGACAGTGACTTCAGCCATGAAATTGAAAGACGATTAATCCTTGTAAGGAAAGCTATGACAAACCTAGACATCTAATTTAAAAGCAGAGACATCACTTTACCAACAAAGGCCTGTGTAGTCAAAGCTAGGCTTTTTTCAGCAGTCATGTATGAATGTGAGTATTGGACCATAAAGAAGGCTGGGCATGGAAGAATTAACGCTTTTGAATTGTGGCGCTGAAAAAGACTCTTGAGAATCTCTTGGACTGCAAGGAGATCAAGCCAGTCAATCCTAAAGGAAACTAACCCTGAATATCCATTGGATGGACTGATGCTAAGTTGAAGCTCGAATACTTTGGCTACCTGATGCGAAGACCTGACTCACTGTGAAAGTCCCTGATAACAGTGAAGATTGAGAGCATGAAGAGAAGAGGGGCACAGAGGATGATATGTTTGGATGGCATCATCGACTCAATGGGCATGAGTTTGAGCAACTTCTCAGAGGTAGTGAAGGACAGAGAGGCCTGGAATGCTGCAGTCCATGAGGTTGCAAAGAATTGGACACGACTGAGCAAACAATAACAACAACAAATTCCGAAAGATGTGAGGTGATTTCTCATTGTGGTTTTGATTTGCATTCCTCTGATGATAATAATGTTGAGTATCTTTTCATATACCCATTGATCTTTTCTGTCTTCCTTGTATTAAAAAAAAAAAAAAAAAAAAAAAAAACAAGGTCTATTCAGATCCTTGCCAATTTTTCAGTCAGATTGTTGTGGGGTTTGCTATTGATTTGTATTAGCCCATTATCAGTTATACAATTTGCAAATATTTTTCCTAGGTTGCTCTTAAATTTTGTTGATGATTTTCTTTGCTGTGCAGAAAGGTTTAAGTTTGGTTTAGTACCACTTGATTATTTTTGTTTTTATTGCCTTTGTTTTTGATGTCAAATCCAAAGATGATTCTCACGACTGGTTTCAAGGAATTTGCAGCCTATTTTTTTCTTCTAGAAGTTTTGTGACTTCAGGACTTACTTTCAAATTGTTAACCTACTTTGAGTTAATTTTCATGAATGGTATAAGATAGTAAGATAGTGACCCAATTTCATACTTTTACATATGGCTGTCCAGTATCCTCAGCACAGTTTATTAAAGAAACTCATTCCCCATTGTATATTCTTGGCTCCTTTGAAATAGGTTAATAGACTTTATATGTGTTTGTTTCTGAGCTCTCGATTTTGTTCCACTTATCTATATGTCTGTTTTTGTACTAATACTACACTATTTTGATTATTGTAATTTTGTAATATAATTTAAAATCAAGAAATGTGATCCCTCCATCTTTATTCTTCTTTCTCAAAATTACTTTTGTTATTCAGGGTCTTTTGAGGTTCCATACAAATTTTAGGATTGCTTGATCTACTTCTACCAAGTAGAATTTTGGAAATTTGATACAAATTTTGTTGAATCTGTAGATTGCTTTGGGTAGTATGGACATTTTAGAAGCATGTCTATACTAACTCTTGGATCCACCCATGTTATATTATTCCATTTACTTATGTTTTGTTCAATTTCTTTTATCAATGTCTTGAAGTTTTCATGTGTATGTTTCTCAACTTGTTGGTAAAATTTATTCCTCGGTACTTTATTCTTCTTGATGTAATTATAAATAGAATTACTCAATTTTTTATGAGTATATGGAAACATGACAGTTTTTTTAAATTTATCTATTTATTTTAATTGGAGGATAATCACTTTATACTATTGTGATGGCCTCTGATATACATCAACATGAATTGGCCATAGGCATACTTGTGTCCTCTCCATATTGAACTTCCACCCACCTCCATCCCCAACCCATCCCTCCAGGTTTTCAGAGTACTGGCTTCAGGATCCCTGCATCATACATCAGATTCCCACTGGTTATCTATTTTACATATGGTAATATATATGTTTCAATACTGTTGCCTCAAATCACCCCACTCTCTCCTTCTACCATTGTGTCCCAAAGTCTATTCTTTTCTCATTTGCTGCTCTGAATGTAGGATTGCTAGTACTATCTTTCTAGATTCCATATATATGTGCTAATATATGATGCTCGACTTTCTCTTTCTGACTTACTTCACTCAACCACCTTATTAGAACTGACTCAAATGTGTTCCTTTTTATAGCTGAACAATATCCCATTGTGTATGTGTACCACAACTTCCTTATCCATTCATCTGTTGGTGGACATATAGGTTGTTTCCATGTCCTAGCTACTGTAAATAGTGCTGCAATGAATAATGGGGTACATGTGTTTTTTTCAATTCTGATTTCCTCGGGGTAATATGCCCAGTAGTGGGATTACTGGGTCATATGGTAGTTTTATTCCTAGTTGTTGGTTTTTTTTTTTTTTTTTTTTAAGGAATCACCTTACTGTTCTCCGTACTGATTGTATCAATTTGCATTCCCACCAACAATGTTCCCCTTTCTCCACACCCTCTCCAGCATTTATTGTTTGTAGATTTTTTGAGGATAGCCATTCTGACTGGTGTGAGATGATGCCTCATTGTGGTTTAGATTTGCATTTCTCTAATAATGAGCAATGCTGAGCATCTTGTGTTTATTAGCCATCCGTATGCTTTCTTTGAGAAATGTCTGTTTAGGTCTTCTTCCCAGTTTGAGATTGGGTTGTTTGATTTTTCTGGTATTGAGCTGCTGAGTTACTTGTATATTTTGGAGATTAATTCTTTGATTTTCTTCCATTCTGAGGGTTGTCTTTTCAGCTTGCTTATAGTTTCCTTCATTGTTCAAAAGCTTTTACATTTAATTAGGTCCCTTTTTTTAAATTAATTTTTTTCCCATTATCCTAAGAATTGGGTCATAGATGATCTTGCTGTAATTTATGTCACAGAGTATTCTGCCTATGTTTTTCTCTAAGAGTTTTATAGTTTCTGGTCTTGCATTTAGGTTTTTAATCCTTTTTGAGTTTATTTTTTGTATGGTGTTAGGAAGTGCTCTAATTTCATTTTTTTGTTTACATTTAGTTGACTAGTTTTTCCAGCATCACTTGTTCAAGAGACTGTATTTCTCTGTTGTATATTTTTGCTTCCTTTGTCAAAGATAAGGTGCCTATAGGTGTGTGGATTTATCTCTGAGCTTTCTACCTTGTTCCATAGTTTTAGAAGTCCTACTCACAGCAATGAGAAGATAAAGAAGGAATTCAAATTGGAAAAGAAGAAGTGAACCTCTCACTTTTTGCAGATGGCATGTTTCTTTAGATAGACAACCCTGAAGATGCCATCAGAAAATTACTAGAGCTACTTAATAAATACAGTAAAGTTGAAGAATATAAAATTAATACACAAACTCCTTTTGCATTCTTATACACTAACAATGAAAAATCAGAAAGTGAATTAAGGAAGCTATTCCATTCACTATTGCAAGAAAAAGAATAAAATATTTAGGAATAAATTTACATAAAGTGGCTTCACTGTTGGCTCAGGTGGTAAAGAATCTGCCTGCAATGTGAGAGACCTGGGTTTGATCCTAGGTCAGGAAGATCCCCTGGAGAAGGGAATGGCAACCCACCCCAGTATTCTTGTCTATAAAATTCATGGACAGAGGAGCCCAGTGGGCTACAGTCCATGAGGTCACAAGGAGTCAGCCTCAACTGAGCAACTAATATGAGAGACAAAAAACCTGTACACAGGAAAGTATAAGACACTGATGAAAGAAATTAAAGATGACATAAACAGGTGGAAGGATATACTGTCTTCTTGGATTGGAATAACCAATATAGTGAACATTACTATATTACCCAAAGCAATCTATAGATTCAATGCGATCCCTATTATACTAAAATAGTATTTTTCACAAAACTAGAACAAATTTCACAATGTGTATGTACACAGAAAAGATCCCAAATAGCCAAAGCAGTATTGAAAAGAAATGGAATTGGAGGAATCAACCTTCTTGACTTCATGCTATACTACAAAACTACAGTCATCAAGACAGTATGCTACTGGCACAAAAACAGAAATATAGACCAATGGAGCAAGATAGAAAGCCCAGAGATGAAACCACACACTTTTTGTTAACATAACAGGGTTTTTAATATTGATTTTGTATCTCACAACTTCAGTGAATTCATGTACAAATTATGGCAGGATTTTGTGCTAGCTTTAGTGTTTTCTGTATATAAATATTATGATGTCATCTCTAAGTACTGATAATTTTTCTTTTTAATTTCCAATTTGTATATCTTTTATATATTTTCTTTCCTGATTGTCCTGACTAGTACTTCGAATACTACACTGAATAAAAGAGGCAAGAGAAATATCTGTGCCATATTTCTAAGAGGAAAAGCTTTCAGTTTTTCACTGTTGAGTCGTATGACATATATGGCCTTTATTACGCTGACGTCCACCCCTCAACACCCACTTTGTTTAATTTTTTTTTAGTTATAAATGGATGCCAAATTTTGTAGAAAGCTTTTTCTGCATCTGTTGAGATGGTCATATGCTTTTTCTTCTTCAATTTGTTAATGTGGTATATCACATTGCTTGATTTGATGGTTCACATAGGTTGAACTCTCCTAGCATTCCTGAGCTAAATCCCACTTGATCGTGGTGTATTATACTTTTATGTATTGATGATATCAGTTTGGTAGTATTTTGTTGAGGAATTTATTCTGTTTATCAGGGATATTGGCCTGTAACTTTTTTCTGTGATGTTATCATCTGGTTTGGTTTCAGGGAGATGCTGGCCTCAAAAAAGATGAGTTTGGAAGTGTTCTCTCCTTTATACATATTTTGGGAGGTTTTGAGGAGCTTTTTTTTTAGTGTTGGATCTTCATTGATGTGCATGGGCTTTCTCCAGTTGTGGAAAGTAGCAGCTACTCTCTAGTTGCAGTACTTGGATTTATCATTGTGGTGGCTTCTCTTGAGGCTGTATGTGCAGTTGCCTGGGTGTGGTAGCCTGCTCATGATTGTCTCTTTGATTGTTACAGTCCAGTGGGACCTAGGAAACCAAGATCCCATGACCACCATCAGGAGTAAGGAAGAGAGTTGGCATGAAGACAGTTCCTCCTTTCAAAGTCTCAGGAAGGTTTACATTCAGCCTTTACATGTGTGCTTAATTAGAAAACTGGCCCTTGGGCTGCAGCTATGATGGTAAACTAATAGGCCTCTTTCACAATAAGACTGAGCTTGCTTTTTAAGAATACTTTCAAATTTGGTTACAATCCTGTAAGAACCTCAATTGTAAGCCCCATAGGCACCAGAGCCAAGTGATGTAGAGGTGTCTTCTGGCAGCAACCTAGAAAATTAAGGCACTGGACTAGGGTATAATTTCCTTTCTGGAAGATACCAGTAAGTGGGGCAGAGGGAAAGCATTAGGATTATATCCACTAGCCTCCATTCTCTGAGAGCACCTCCATTGACACTTATAAGTGAATCAAACCTGTGGTGTCCAACATCTCAGTGAAAGTGATCTGCTTTCGAAAGGTAGAGGGTTTAAGGGGAGTGTGGGGTGAGACAGTCTAGACAAATATGCTCCCTCTTCTCACTTAGTTTTGAGTACAGCTTTTAATTCAACCTGAGGACATCACTCAACTTAGAGAATAATTCAGCCCTCAAAAGCACCTCAAATCTACTATGGCTTTGTGGCATGGCAGCAAGAATTTTTAATAAATAAAACCTTAATCCAAAATAAAATAATATATTCTAGAACACACCCTCAACAATTCTTATTCTAATTTCAACTCATTACTTGTGCTGTTAATACTTAACTAACACTTCACTGGAAACCTAGATCCAAAGGACTGAAACTCTATCTTCATTTCAAATAAAAAACCAAGTAAAGTTAATAACTTGAGGCTTATGGCATATAGTTTGTGTCAACACACATACAAGGAGAAAGGGAAAGAGCAAAGCTGGTGACAGGACACATTCAGTCAGGGAAGGTGTTTATACAAAGAGTGTAGTGGAATATCAGAAAGCTCCATACAGACTTATTGTGCACATCTAGAGGTGCCAAATCCTTCCATCGTACATCTAAGAATGGTGAGCTCAGGGAGGAGATAATTCCTGTTATTCCAGTTTTAGACAAGAGTGGCATCTGGTGGCATGATGCCTAGGTGCACAGTGGCACCATAGGCATGGTCTGGGAATATAGTCAGCTTGGCTCTCTGACCCACATTCATCTGGAAAATATCTTCTTCCCAGCATGGGATCATCTCTTCCTTGCACAGCACAAGCTTGAAGGTCTTGCTTCTGTCCCAAGAGGAATTGAATTGCTTCCCAACTTCAAGTATCCCCATGTAGTGCACCACACAGGTCTGGCCAGGTTTTGGGAAGGTGTGCCCATTTCTGGGAGAGATGGTCTCCCACCTGCACTTGTATGGTAGTGGAAGTGGATGCTAGATGGGCTGGCCTCTAATATTTTGACTTTGATGACTGCATATTTTTCATCCATTCTTACAACATTTTCAAAATATGCCTGCCACTTTTCCTCTCTGAGTTTCAAATTAGGTGAAACAGATATAAATGCTTTGCATCACTCTTTCAGGTAAACTTCAGGCAAGTTAGATCAGTCTAACACAATAATTTGCAAATGAGATTTTATCTGCTCTTTCTGCAGTCAGTGACCAGGGCCCCACACTGGGAGTATAGGCTGTCATCTTCAAGACCACAGCTGATCTGGGAGTGGGTGGAGAAAGGTGAATAAAAACATTATAAATCTTTTCTGCAATTTTTAACTTGATTCTTTTCTTTATTCCACATTTTCTTGGTTGCTGAAAACATTTGACTATTTTCCCGAGTTCTGACAAAGTTGGGCCTGTTACTACTTATTTTTCAGTGTTCCTGTAGGGGGATAGGAATTTGGAGCTGCCTACTTCAGCAATTTTTCTGATATGACTCCACACATATACATAACAATAAAGGTAATTTCTAAATTATTGGCAAAAAGTGGTGGCTGAATTCCCAGAGTAGTCACTACCCTCCCACCACCAAAATCTAATAAACCATAAATATACCTCCCTAGATCCACATCCCCAGGATAATATTTGTATCTGGTCTATTTCTGTACTTCCAGTTCCTAGTATAATACCTATAATAAAGCAAGTGTTCAATAAAATCATTTTGAATAAGTGCATAGTACTATAAAACCCAACTATTAGTAATAACAGCAACTACATACAAACATGTGAAATGCCAGTAATGCAGAATTGTTTAGCAAGCAACATTTATATCCATACAGTGTTTTATATTTTCCAGAGTACTTTCATATTTATTATCCCATCAGACTGTCAAAACCATTCTGTGAGGTGAGATTGATAGAGGTTATTACTCCATCTTATAAATTAGAAGAAATTCTATGTGTTCTAAGTCATAAGACATCTGTAAGTAGCAGTGGTAAGAATATTGTCTAGGTCTGGTGCACATAAAACCTCTGTTCCTCTTATTTTTCCCAGTTTCTTTCTTTTGATACTCACTATGGATAAAAATAATCCTTCTTCTCAGTTGCCCAACCTGAATGAAGCAAGCACACTTTTCTTTCGGAGGTTTTAAAAAATACCAACTTCCAACAACTACAAGAAACAGAAAATAAAAGAGCTGCTACTTTAAAGCAAAAGAACTCCCTTAATGCTACTCTAAAGCATTCCATTCACCTAACCTTCTCAGGACAACTGAATGTGTACATATGTGTGAATAGCGGGGCATGAATTCTTGGAAAAATAAATGAATATTTGCATTCCAGAGGACCAGCCTCAGCATTTGAGACACTTACCACTGGAGCATGAAAAGGCTGTGAGAAGTTTGAAGATCAGCCCAAGCACTGAATAAACAGGGGAATAGCTACACAGGCCATAAGGTCTTTCTTTCTCTCTGTCCCTGATTGTCTCTCTTATCTCCCAGTAGACCCTCTGTGATTTCACAGAAGAAGTGGAACCTGGGGCAAGAAATATTAAGGGTAAGAAGAGGTAGAAGTGGCTCCAGGTAACAGTGAAATCCAAAGTGGTAAAGGAGAAAGAAACAGAATGTTTTAAATTATGGCACACAAAAGCATTAAGGGAGTTCTTGTGATTTGTGTAAATGAAAGAAACTGTGAATGCTAATAAAGTTTGAATACCTCTCTTACAGGAAGCTCTATGAGAAATATGGCCTGTAGAAACCCAAGAGAACTGTTTACATATCCAGTTTCTCAGTCTGAGCCTTTTTCCCCTATAAAACAGAATATCATAGAGAAATAACCAGATAGACAGAGTTGAAATATAGTCCCATAACCAGTTAACTGGAGTTGGTGATGGACAGAGAAACCTGTCATGTGGCACTCCATGGGGTCGCAAAGAGTTGGACATGACAGAGCGACTGAACTTAACCAGTTAACTATCTGTATGATCTTGACAATTTGGTTCACATAACTGAATCTTAGTTTAGATAGTCATCCTCTAAGAAATGATGATAATGTGCCTCAACATTGTGAGTATTACATGAAGAAAATTAATTTGCTTTTTAAATGTTAGATATTGTCATTATTGCCTTGGGATTGCCTGAACTCCAGTGTTATATAATCCTCACTTTATCCTGCATTATTTTAGAGTGGTTTTCAGAAGTAAACTTATTAGACAATTTAAGCATTACTGTTTAAAAGTTGATCCTAGATGGAAATATTTCTAAAAAATATTATATAATTCTATATCTGCTTACATGATAAACCAAACAGAATTAAGCATCTTCTCAATAATTAAGGGTCATTATTAATGAACATCTTATATTGCTATTATATAAGATGCAATAACCTCCAGAAACAGGATACTGGTAGTCATGGAAGATGGATGGGAGTGAGACACATAAAGCTTTTGGCATTAACACTTAGAAAAATATGTTTATTTATTTCTTATATCTCTTTTTTACAGTTACTATTTTCCCCTCATTCTCAACCTGTCAGATGCTGCTTTTTGTCGCTATGGGTATAATACCTCTGACTACTCCCCTTGTAATTGTTCCTGCTAATCTAGATGGGAAGGCCAGGTAACTAAACTTGTTAAAATTATGTTCAAGCAGTGGTTCTCCCATTGTGGTCCTTGGACCAGTAGCATCAGCATCACTGAGAAACAAGTTAGAAATACAAACTCTCTGGACCCACCCTAAACTTAGTGAATCAGACAACTCTGGGATAGATTCCAGCAATCTGTTTTTTGTTTTTTTCCATTTATTAGTTGGAGGCTAATTACTTTACAATATTGTAGTGGTTTTGTCATACATTGACATGAATCAGCCATGGATTTACATGTATTCCCCATCCCGATCCCGCCTCCCACCTCCCTCTCCACCCGATCCCTCTGGGTCTTCCCAGTGCACCAGCCTCGAGCACTTGTCTCATGCATCCAACCTGGGCGGGCGATCTGTTTCATCCTTGATAACGATAACCCTATATGCAAGACAGAAAAAGCAATCTGTTTTTTAACAGGCCTTCCAAGTAATTAAGTTTAAGATTTACTGCCCTACTACACTTGTTAATAATGCACACTCCAGGTTCCACTCTGAGACATATGCTTTAGGAGGTCTGGGCTATAGCCCAAGAGCCTTAATATTTTAACCAATAACATAGATTATTCTGATGAAAATAATCAAAAGACACACTTAGACAAATATTTCCCTATCCTAAACCAGTACTTCTCAACCTTCGGGATTTTCTTAAAATGCATATTCTGATTTAATAGGTCTAGGGTTCAGAATTTTAATGAGCTCCCAGGTGAAACCTATACTGTTGACTGATAGGCCACGTTTGAGTAGTAAGGCCCTAGAACCTTATCTACTAGGTGCTTTATAAGTGCTCTTATTTTACTTTGTTTTTGAATACTTTAACCTAGAATTTTTCTATAAATAAAAATACTATGTCTTGCTTGTTTTTGCAAAAGATATTTTGTTGTTGTTCAGTTGCTAAGTCATGTCTGACTCTTTGTGACCCCATGGACTGTAACATGCCAGGCATCCCTGTCCTTCACTGTCTCCTAGAATTTGCTTAAATTCTTGTCCATTGAGTTGTTGATGCTATCTAACCATTTCATCCTCTGCTGTCCCCTTCTCCTTTTGCCTTCTGTTTTTCCCGGCATCAGGGTTTTTTCTAATGAGTTGCCTATTTGCATTGGTGGCCAAAGTTTTGGAACTTCAGCTTTGGCAACAGTCCTTCCAATGAATATTCAGGGTTGATTTCCTTTAGGATTGACTGATTTGATTTGATCTTCCTTCAGTTCAAGGGACTCTCAAAAGTCTTCTCCAACACCGCAATTCAAAAGCATCAGTTCTTGGGCGCTCAGTTTTCTTCATGGTCGGTCCAACTCTCACATCCATACATGAATCCCAGAAAAACAATAGCTTTGACTACATATGCTACAGGGGCTTGCATAACTCAATGGAGCTTTAAGCCATGCCATGCCGAGGCCACCCAAGACAGATGGGGCATAGTGGAGAGTTCTGACAAAAACGTGGTCCACTGGAGAAGGAAAGGCAAACCAATCCAATATTCTTTCCACGAGAACCCCTTGAACAGTATAAAAAGGCAAAAGATACAATTTTCTTTAAAACGTTTTTCAAGTATGCTTATTTATAAATTTAATAAATGATTTGTTTTAATTATACAATATGAGTTAGTTGGCTTTAAGTATGGAATGGAGGAACTCTCCTATGAATAAAATTCTACGAGTTTTCATTTCTAGACTCAGTGTCATCTTTGCCAGCTTCTCAGAGAGATTTTACTCTATCCTTCTGTGTTTTAAGTATACCTTCAGGAGGAAAGGGGGTGGCAAAGCTTCCCTGCCATGAAGGTCAAAATTCGATGACAGATCACATCATCCTCTTTGGGGCTAAAACAGATGCTGCCCTTTCTCTAGTCTCAGCTCTAGTGTCAGCATTTGTCTCCTCACTGGAGTATTGATTGGCAACCCAAGCCTTCTCCCACAAGTGAAACCAATCATTCCTTTTGAATGAGCATCTTGAATGTTTCATCCTTTCAAGAGAGAGTGAGCCTCTGAGGCAAGTTCTTGTGCTGATCCCTGGTTTTGGCAATCTTTGAACCTCTTCTTGTGTAAAGAAAGTGCCTTGGTAAAGAGCCAGTATGGAAACTCCTTATGCTTCACTTTGTGGATTACTTTAAATGTTCCCACAAAGGGAGTTTGTGTTAGTTGCAGGCATTTCCACAAGGAGGAAAAGTAAATAAATGATAAAGGATGTTAATCTAGATTTTTGCTTCTCATTTGGAATTGGATGCTATGCTAAGCTTAGTTGCTCAGTTGTGTCCGACTCTGTGACTCCATGAACTGTAGTCCACCAGGCTCCTCTGTCCATGGGAAACTCTCCAGGGAAGAGTACTGGAGTGGGTTTCCATGCCCTCCTCCAGGGGATCTTCCCAACCCAGAGACCAAACTCGGTTCTCCTGCATTGCAGGAGGATTCTTTACCATCTGAGCCACCCAGGAAGCCCAATAAATCTGGAGTGGGTAGCCTATCCCTTCTCCAGGGGATATCCCCAACCCAGGAATCAAACCGGGGTCTTCTGCCTTGCAGGCAGATTCTTTACCAGTTGAGCTACCTTGGAGTTATATATGTTAGTGTTGTAAGTGTTATTCGCTCAGTTGTGCCTATCTCTTTATGACCCCATGGACTGTAGCCCACCAGGCTCCTCTGTCCATGAGATTTTCCAGGCAAGGTTACTGGAGTTGATCACCATTTCCTTCTCCAAAGGATCTTCCCAACCCAGGGATCGAACCTGGGTCTCCTGCACTGCAGGCAGATTCTTTACCAACTGAGCTACAATATAGATGACTCCAAATCTTGAGTTCTGAAGTGAAGCTTGTGCCCCCAAAATACTTTAGTATGGCAATTGGGTCCCCCCAAAAAAGAGTCTTTTGATATTCATGATTGACAGAGCTGAAGTTATTTTTATAAAATGGACTTCAAAAATTATTTTAGTTTATTTTCTGGAAAATCCAACTTTAGGGTGGTTGTACATAAACTATAATATCTTCCACTTGTTACTACACTCTCCCTTTTTACTTCTTTCCTCTCTTATTTTCATACTATTATGGTAGTCTAGTGGAGCTAGAATCAGACCCAAGATTCCAAGTTAAGCATATGTTCTTTTCTAAGTATATGATCTTGGCAAATTATTTACACTTTCTGAGCCTTAGTTTACTCAACTGTGAAATTAGATAATAGCACCTATATCACAGGGTTATTGTGAGCATTAGGGATGATATGTGCAAAGCATCTAACAATGATGTCTGGTAAACAGCAAGAGCTCAATTATTAGAGACCATCATTACTGATGGTAACATTATTACCTGCCCTCTTTGTTTCACAAATTTTTAATGATGGTAAGTTCAGATATGTGCAAACTGCAAATTGTAAATTACTATACTCAGGATATTACTATCTCTTATTGTTGCCTAGCTATTATTTTCTATTAATCCAGAACACATACTGTCCACTCAGGTGGGTCTGCTTACTGTACCATGGAACACTTTTTTTTTTTTTTTTTTGCTGTCTTTACATTATTCCCCATCGCTTCATCTTTTTCACCCATCAGAGTGAATCTCAAATGTCTTCAGACAGCAGAGCACCCATAATTATCTCTATAGAATATCACAAAATAGCTTTATTAAACATAAAATAGCTAACTATGTGATTCTGCTAAACTCATTACTATCCTATTCTGTATTTAATTTAGAAAAGCTGTAGCAAGGGTCAAAGAAGTAAAGAAATGTGCAGAAGGGAAATTTCAAATTGAGAGAATATTAACTGTTTTGAAAATTGAGAAATTATTGCTATTATTTTGGCTAAATAGTGGAGCACCCTGGCCCATTGTTCAGAATCTCAGTGCTCTAATGGAAGATTTTGAGATACACTGGACTATCCATTAAAGAGATTTTCAAATTTCACTGTCCTCAGGAAGACTTCCCTGATCACTGAAATCTTCTCACTGATCTGTCTTTTCTGAATGTTTCCTACATAAAATTAATACTATAAAGTAGATAGAATTGTTCTTTGAGAGCTTCAGACTTCCTAATTGCTTCACTATGATTATTTAAAAAGGAAGAAAAAGAACATCTACTGAATGTCTATAGTGTTCTAGTCAAAGTGCTAATTCCTTCATAGAAATCTCATTTTCTTCTCATAAGAACACTCATGTAAGTTTTATTATTCCCATTTGCAGATGAGGAGCCTAAAGCTACAGGTCACACAGGTAGCAAGTGACAGATTCAAAATTTGAATCAGGGTTTATATGAATCAAAATAATGCAAATATTGAGTTAAGGGAAAAAAAAGATTCATGTATATGTGAAAAGCTAAGTTATTTTTTATCCAGCATTTTCAGTTGTTTTTTAAAGCATTTCAAGAAACTGTGCATTAGGATTTGCTTCTATAGCAAGACGTGACAACAGTAAGAAACATACTGAACATATTAAAGTCAAACTACTTTCTTCCTTTGCGGTATATTTACATAGTTGTTTTAATCTGTTTCCAAGAAAACATGCTGAGTTCCAAGATGGCATATTTTAATATTTTGGTTCTCTAAGCAGACAAAGGGCTTGGTCACCAGTGAGGTGGCTCCAGTAGGGAATCACCAAGAAACCAAGTGTATGCTTTATGACTTGATACAAATCTCCCAAGGATGGAACTACCTCAATGACTCTACTTTTATGTAACAAAGGAGACATAGAAAAATATGGAATATCAATTGGAGGAGGGATGGAAGAAAGAAGAGGTAAGCATCAGGTCATAAGTGGCAGGGTCTTGGTGAGAACATGGTCAAAAAATCTTGTCCCAAGTGTCAAATTTCCGAGTTTAGTTCATGGCTCTGATTTAGTGTCAATATTAGTAATAGAAATGTGAGACTCTTAGTCTCAAGGTTGAGGGCTTTTGTTCCAATTTGGGCACCTCATTTGAAGCCTAGTATGATGGAAACAACAGGATATTTGAGTCATATAACCATGTAACTTATTTTACCTCTGTATTGGAAGGAAAGTTATGACCAACCTAGACAGCATATTAAAAAGCAGAGACATTAT
Organism: Muntiacus reevesi; assembly: GCF_963930625.1. NCBI lineage: Eukaryota > Metazoa > Chordata > Mammalia > Artiodactyla > Cervidae > Muntiacus > Muntiacus reevesi. Next base: position 46,660,028 of record NC_089271.1, read on the forward strand.
TTTGCCAACAAAAGTCCATGTAGTCAAAGATATGGTTTTTCCAGTAATCATGTATGGATGTGAGAGTTGGACAACAAAGAAAGCTGAGCGCTGAAGAATTGATGATTTTGAACTGTGGTGTTGGAAAAGACTCTTGAGAGTCCCTTGGACTGCAAGATCAAACCAGTCCATCTTAAAGAAAATCAGTCCTGAATATTCATTGGAAGGACTGATGCTGGAGCTGAAACTCTAATACTTTGGCTACCTGATGTGAAGAACTGACTCATTTGAAAAGACTCTGATGCTGGGAAAGAGTGAAGGCAGGAGGAGAAGGGGATGACAGAGGATGAGATGGTTGGATGGCATCAGTGACTCAATGGACATGAGTTTGCGTAAACTCTAGGAGTTGGTGGCGTGGACAGGGAGGGTTGGCGTGCTGCAGTCCATAGGGTTGCAAAGAGTCGGACATGACTGAGTGACTGAACTGAACTGATTGGAGATTTAAATTACAGTTTCCTCATCTGTGAAATGAAAATAATAGTATACTGCCTAGATCCCATTCCTGGGTTGTTGTGAAGGTCACATAACATAGATACAAATGTTTAATAAATTCAGAAATGTGCACAATTTCTCCACTGTTGTTTGACATACATTATGCTTACCCACAAACAGCACAAGGCTAGGCATCTAAAAATCTGGATTCTAATCTTCTACTGATCCTAACTAGATAATCCTTAAGGGCGAAGCCTGTTTTGAAGCTTTCTACAATTCTATTGATATTTTTGTTATTAAAAAGGAAGATGGGGTGGGGACGCTCCCAAGATGGCAAAGGAATAGGACAGGGCGACCACTTTCTCCCCCACAAATACATCAAAAGATCATCTGCATGTGGAGCAACATCCACAAAACAATTTTTGAACACTGATGGAGGACCCCAGATACTTGAAAAGGCAAATCAGTCTCTGAAATGAGGTGGGACAAAGGATAAAGATGAAAAGGGAGACAAAGGATTTCGGGACAGAAATCCATCCTGAGGAGGGGATCGTGAAGGAGAAGTTTCCACACAATAGGAAATCTTCTCATAGGTTAGGTCAGTGGGGAACTTAGGAACATAAGAGGGGAGCATAACTGAAAAAAATGCCCCACAGAAATGCTGTTCAGATGGTGCTGAACAGCAATTATCAGCCAAGAAGCTGCTCACATACTCACCCCTGCCTATAGCTAGTCAGGGTTAGGTGCAGAGGCGCAGACTGTGTCATCAGTCCTTAGGGAAATGACCAGGGTTGAATCTCATGAGGACACTCTGAGGGGACTAATTTGACATAGCACAGACAGAGCAAGTCCAAACCATTGGATCACCAGGGAAACAAAGAGAAGCAAAGAACCATTCATGTGGGAAGGGTCTAATGCCACACTCTGACCCCTGGCTCACTCACAGAACAAAGGATCTTGCCCTAGCAAACATCACAGGAAGACAAACTGGCTGCCGTTTATGGCCCTCCCTGGAAGCAGAGAGGCAGGTATGCAACAGCCAGAGGTGGAAAGTAAGGGGCTGTTGAAATCTTGGCCCCAGAGACTGCACCCTCCCGCCAAGCGGTGAGTGGGCTGCCAATCACTACCTACATCTTTCTGGGATCCTGGATGCCTCAGATCTGCTGGGAGTGTCACAGATTGAGACCAGCTCCCCTGAGGAGACACACAGCCCACCTGGAACTGTGATCTCATGTCACACCCAGGAACCCAAGTGGCTAGGACCTGAGATGTGCAAACCACCTTGGGCTATGGCAACCCTCTTGTGGTCCATCTACTGTGCAAGCTCCCCACACACACCAACAAAACTTGTATTGAGTGTCCCTCCCTCTCAACACCACAACTGAGCAAATGAGAACAAATAAGTGGCTACTTTCATTCCCCTCCTGTCAGGGTGTAAATCAGACACTGAAGAGAGACTTGCAAGCAGAGGAGGTGAACCTAAGCAAAGAAAAGAAGGGGCAGCCACCCCAGAAGTGGCAGGTTCAATAGGGTAAAATCCTGCAGTTAAACTGAGACTGTGCATTTGAGGGGCAACTGTAGACATTGAGAACAAGTACAAACTTGAACAAGGGGATCTCTGACACTGAACTGATTCTACACTGCCCACAATAGCTCCAGAGACTTTGCTAGATATATTGGAGGACCTTCTGAGTAGGAAACTCAACTGGATCAGGAAAACAGAGGAATTACAAGAGCATTTGTCTCACTACCACTGTATATAGCCCCATACCTACTATAAAAAATATTTTTTAGTTTATACAAAAATTATTACTATTAATTTGTTTTAATTTTTATTATCATTTTTTTCTTTCTCTTTTTTTTTTCTTTTGTCCCTCTGCTTTTCCTTTTTTTCATCATACTGCTCTAATATGGTTCTTTATTACTCCTTTAACTTTTATTTTTTATTGCTTAACTTTGCCTTTCTTTAAAAAAATGTATCTTTAAAATAAATTCCATATTTTAAATTTTGTGTTAAATTTTATTTTCTATATTGCAATTTTGAGAGTCTAATTTTTATTCCAGTTTTTTTTAGTTTTTGTTTTTTTGATCTTGTGTTATTTATTTTGTATCTTTAAGAGGCTAATTTTGAATATTCATTTTCACTTAGGGAGTTTAGTATTAGCTTGATTGTTCTTTTCCCTTTTGACTCTCCTTTTTTTCCTCCTGGTCATCTCTTTTTCCTTTCTCCCTCTTCTTTTCTCTATATAAGTCTGTGGATCTCTTTGGGTGTTCCTGGTTCTGGAGAGTTGCTTCACCAGTAATCTAGGGGTTCTGTCCTCTGTGCTGTTTGGACAGAGAAGCCTTACCAATACTATAAAAAATCAGGACCAAAACCCAGAGGCAGGAGGCTCAATTTCTGAATGTTGGACCATCATAGAACTCCTGATCCCAGGGAACATTAATATACAAGAGCCCACCCAAAAGCCTCCATACCTACACTGAGATCAAGCACCACCCAAGAGCCAGAAAGCTCCAGTGCAAGATACCCTATGCTAATACCTCAGAAAAACTGGAAAACATTCCTACCATTAATAGAGAGTCTGCTCAAAACCATAACAGACCCACGGACACCCCAAAACTCACTACTGAACACTTCACTACCATCCAGAGAGATGAGATCGAGCTCCATCCACCAGAACACAAAACAAGTTCCTCCAACCAGGAAACCTTCGCAAGCCAACAGTCCAACTCCACCCACAGTCAATCAGCAATGAGCAATGCAATAACTGAGATTAAAAACACTCTGGAGGTAACTAACAATGAGAAACTGAGGCAGAAGAATGGATAAATGAGCTGGTAGATAGAATGGTGGAAATAAATGAAGCAGAGCAGAATAAAGAAAAGAGAATAACAAGAAATGAGGACAGCCTCAGAGACATCTGGGACAATGTTAACCACCTCAACATTCAAATCATAGACATATCAGAAGACAAAAGCAAATGCATGAGAAGATATTTGAAGAGATAATAGAGAAAACCTTCCCTAAAACGGGGAAGGAAATAGCCACACAGTTCCAAGAAGTCAAGAGTGTCCATAGAAGATAAACACAAGGAGAAACACACCATGAGATGTTAATCAAACTAACAAAAATTAAGTACAAAAAGCAAACATCAAAAACAGCAAGAGAAAAGCAACAAATAAAATACAAGAGGATCCCATAAGGATTACAGCTGATCGTTCAACAGAAATTCTGCAGGCTAGAAGGGAATGGCAGGGTACACTTAAAGTGATGAAAGGGAAAAGTCTACAACCAAGATTAGGTGACTCACCAAGGATCTCGTTCAGATTGGAAGGACAAATCAAAAGCTTTACAGACAAGCAAAATCTAATAAAATTCAGCACCACCAAACCAGCTCTTCAATAAATGCTAAAGGAACTTCTCTAGAAAGGAAACACAGAAAAGGTTTATAAAAACAATCCCAAACAATAAACTAAATGGTAACAGGGTCATCCTTATCAATAATCACCTTCAATGTAAGTGAGTTAAATGCTCCAACCAAAAGACAAAGACTGACCAAATGGATACAAAATCAAGGTCCATATATGTTGTCTATAAGAGACCAACCTTCAACTTAGGGACACATACAGACAGAAAGACAGGGACTGGATAAAGATGCAAATGGAGACCAAAAAAAATTGGGAATAGTGATATTTATATCAGATAAAATAAACTTTAAAATAAAGACCATTATAAAAGACAAAGAAGGACACTGCATAACGATCAAGGAATCAATTCAAGGCACAAAAATTAAATATATATATATGCATACAACATAGGATCACATGAATATATAAGGCAAATGCTAACAGCTATTAAAGGGGAAATTGACAGTAACATAATAAAAGTGGGGGACATTAATATGCCACTAACACCAATGGACAGATCATACAGACAGAAAATTAACAAGGAGAAAAGAGCTTTAAATGATACCTTAGACCAGTTGGGACCTAATTGATATCTACAGGGCATTTCACCCAAAAGCAATGGATTTCACCTTTTCTCTCAAGTGGACATGGAACATTCTCTAGGACAGATCACACCCTGAACAACAAATCAAGAAACCCTTAGTAAATTTTAAAAAATGAAATCATTTCAGCATCTTTTATGATCACAATGTTATAAGATTAGATATTAACTACAGGAAAAAATGTTGCAAGATTAGATATCAACTAAGTAAGAGAATTCCAGAAATATATCTACTTCTGCTTTACTGACTACACCAAAGCCTTTGACTGTGTGGATCACAACAAACTGTGGAAAACTCTTAAAGAGATGGGACTACCAGACCACCTTACCTGCCTCCTGAGAAATCTATATGCAGGTTAAAAAAAGAACAGTTAGAAATGTACATGGACACTACATTGGTTCCAAATTGAGAAAGGACAATGTCAAGGCTGCATATTGTCACCCTTCTTATTTAAATTTTGGGCAGAGTACCTCATGTGAATGCTGGGCTGGATGAAGCACAAGCTAGAATCGAGATTGTTGGGAGAAATACCAATAACCTCAGATATGCAGATGACACCACTCTTATGGCAGAAAGTGAAGAGGAACTAAAGAACCGCTTAATGAAAGTAAAAGAGAAGAGTGAAAAAGCTAGCTTAAAGCTCAACATTCAAAAAACTTTTATCATGGTCTGGTCCCATAACTTCAAAACAAATAGATCAGCAAATGAAACAGTGAGAGACTTTCTTTGCTTGGGTTTCAAAATCACTACAGATGGTGACTACAGCCATGAAATTAAAAGAGGCTTGGTCCTTGGAGGAAAAGCTACGACCAACCTAGATAGCATATTAAAAAGCAGAGACATTACTTTGCCAACAAAGGTCCGTCTAGTAAAAGCTATGGTTTTTCCAGTAGTCATGTATGGATGTGATAGTTGGACTATAAAGAAAGCTGAGCACTGAAGAATTGATGCTTTTGAACTCTGGTCCTGGAGAAGACTCTTGAGAGTCCCTTGGACTGCAAGGAGATCAATCCAGTCCATCCTAAAGGAAATCAGTCCTGAATATTCATTGGAAGGACTGATGTTGAAGCTGAAGCTCCAATAATTTGTCCACTTGATATGAAGAACTGACTCATTAGAAAAGATCCTGATGCTGGAAAAGACTGAAGGTATGAGGAGAAGATGAGATTGTTGGATAGCATCACTGACTGAAAGGACATGCGTTTGAGCAAGCTCCTGTAGTTAGTGATTGACAGGGAAACCTGACGTGCTGCAGTCCATGGGGTTGCAAAGAGCTGGACATGACTGAGAGACTGAATTGAACAGGAAAAAAATTTAAAAACCACAAACTCATGGAGGCTAAACAACACACTTCTCAATAACCAATACATAAATGAAGAAATCAAAAAAGGAATCAAAATATGCATAGAAATAAATGATAATGAAAGCATAACAACCCCAAATCTATAGGATTCCATAAAAGCAGGGCTAAGAGGAAAGTTCATAGTGATATAAGCCTACCTCAAGAAACAAGAGAAATATCAAAGAAAGAACTTTACACCTAAATCAACTAGAAAAAGAATAACAACAACAACAAGAACAAAAATCTCCAAAGTTAGCAGAAGGAAAAAAAATCATAAAAATAAGAGCAAAAATAAATGAAAAAAGAATAAGGGTGAAAATAGCAAAGGTCACTAAAACTAAAAGTTGGTTCTTTGAGAAGATAAACAAGATACACAAACCATGCTTGACTCATAAGGTAAAAAAGGAAGTCTCAAATCAATAAATTTAAAAATGAAGATGGAAAAATATTAACAGACAACACAGAAATACAAAAGATCATAAAAGACAACTCTGAGCAAGTCCAGAGGTAAATCTGTACACCTACAGACACCTTATCTTTGACAAAGGAGGCAGAAATATACACTGGAGAAGACAGTCTCTTCAACAAGTGATGCTGGAAAAACTTGGTCAACTACGTGTAAAAGAATGAAATAAGAACACTTTTTAACACCATACACACACAAAAAAACTCAAAATGGTTGAAAGACCTTAATGCAAGACCAAAAACTATAAAACTCTTAGAAATAATCATAGACAGAGCACATAAATCACAGGAAGATCCTCTATGACCCACTTCCCAGCATAATGGAAAGAAAAACAAAAATAAACAAGTGGACCTAATTAAACTTAAAAGTTTTGCACAACAAAGCAAACTATAATCAGAGTGAAAACCCCTCAGAATTTGAGAAAATGATAGCAAATAACTGACAAAGAATTAATCTCCAAAATATACAAATAGCCCATGCAGCTCAAAACCAGAAAAATGAACAAACCAATCAAAAAATAGACAAAAAAGCCTAAACAATAGTTCTCCAAAGAGTATATACAGATGACTAATAAACACATGAAAAGATGTTTAACATCACACATTATTAGACAATTACAAATCAAAACCACAATGAGGTATCATCTCACACCAGTCAAAATGGCCATCATCAAAAAGTCTACAAGCAATAAATTCTGGAAAGGGTGTGGAGAAAAGGGAACACTCTTACACTGTTGGTGGGAATGCAAACTGGTACAGCCAGAGTGACAAACATTGTGGAGATTCCCTAAAAACCTGGGAATAGAACTGCCATAAGACCTACCAATCCCACTGCTGGGTATATTCCCCAAAGAAGCCAGAATTGAAAGAGACACATGTATCCCAATGTTCATGTAGCACTATTTTCAATAACAAGTACATGGAAACAACATAGATGTACACTGGTCGATGAATGGATAAGGAAGTTATGAAACATGTACACAGTGGAATATTAGTTAGCTATAAGAAGGAAGCATTTGAATCAATTCTAATGTGGTGGACAAACCTGGAGCCTATTATACAGAGTGAACTAAGTCAGAAAGAGAAAGACAAATAATGCATATTAATGCGCATATATGGTATCTATAATTATGGTACCAATGATCCTATGTACAGGGCAGGAAAGGAGGTCCAGACATAAGGAACAGAAATTTAGACTCACTGGAAGAGAGGTTCAGTTCAGTTCAGTTCAGTCACTCAGTCGTTTCCAACTCTTTGAGACCCCATGAATCGCAGCACACCAGGCCTCCTTGTCCATCACCAGTTCCCAGAGTTTACTCAAACCCATGCCTATCGAGTCGGTGATGCCATCCAGCCATCTTATCCTCTGTCGTCCCCTTCTCCTCCTGCCCCCAATCCCTCCAAGCATCAGGGTTTTTTCCAATGAGTCAACACTTCGCATGAGGTGACCAAAGTACTGGAGTTTCAGCTTTGGTATTAGTCCTTCCAGTGAACACCCAGGACTGATCTCTTTTAGGATTGACTGGATGGATCTCCTTGCAGTGCAAGGGACTCTCAAGAGTCTTCTCCAACACCACAGTTCAAAATCATCGATTTTTCAGTGCTCAGCTTTCCTTACAAAATCTCACATCCATACATGTCCACTGGAAAAACCATAGCCTTGACCAGACAGACCTTTGTTGGCAAAGTAATGTCTCTGCATTTTAATATGCTATCAAAGTTGGTCACAGCTTTCCTTTCAAGGAGTAAGCATCTTTTAATTTCATGGCTAAAATCACCATCTGCAGTAATTTTGGAGCCCCCAAAAAATAAAGTCTGACATTGTTTCCACTGTCTCCCCATCTATTTCCCATGAAGTGATGGGACCAGATGCCATGATCTTAGTTTTCTGAAGGTCGAATTTTAAGCCAGTTTTTTCACTCTCCTCTTTCACTTTCATCAAGAGGCTTTTTAATTCCTCTTCACTTTCTGCCATAAGGGTGGTGTCATCTGCATAACTGAGGTTATTGATATTTCTCCCGGCCATCTTGATTCCAGTTTGTGCTTCTTCTAGCCCAGCGTTTCTCATGATGTACTCTGCATAGAAGTTAAATAAGCAGGGTGACAATATACAGCCTTGATGTACTCCTTTTCCTATGTGGAACCAGTCTGTTGTTCCATGTCCAGTTCTAACTGTTGCTTCTTGACCTGCATACAGGTTTCGCAAGAGGCAGGTCAGGTAGTCTGGTATTCCAATCTTCTTCAGAATTTTCCACAGTTTATTGTGATCCACACAGTCGAAAGCTTTTGCATAGTCAATAAAGCAGAAATAGATGTTTTTCTGGAACTCTCTTGCTTTTTCAATGATCTAGCGGATATTGGCAATTTGATCTCTGGTTCCTCTGCTTTTTCTAAAACCAACTTAAACATCTGGAAGTTCACGGTTCACATATTGCTGAAGCCTGGCTTGGATAATTTTGAGCATTACTTTACTAATGTGTGAGATGAGTGCAATGGTGTGGTAGTTTGAGCATTCTTTGGGATTGCCTTTCTTAGGGATTGGAATGAAAACGGACCTTTTCTAGTCCTGTGGCCACTGCCGAGTTTTCCAAATGTGCTGGCATATTGAGTGCAGCAGTTTCACAGCATCATCTTTCAGGATTTGAAATAGCTCAACGGAATTCCATCACCTCCACTAGCTTTGTTTGGAGTGATGCTTTCTAAGGCCCACCTGACTTCACATTCCAGGATATCTGGCTCTAGGTAAGTGACCACACCATTGTGATTATCTGGGTCGTGCAGATCTTTTTTTGTACAGTTCTTCTGTGTATTCTTACCACCTCTTCTTGATACCTTCTGCTTCTCTTAGGTCCATACCATTTCTGCCCTTTATCGAACTCGTCTTTGCCTGAAATGTTCCCTTGGTATCTCTAGTTTTCTTGAAGAGATCTCTAGTCTTTCCCATTCTGTTGTTTTCCTCTATTTCTTTGCATTGATCACTGAGGAAGGCTGTCTTATCTCTCTCAGCTATTCTTTGAAACTTTGCATTCAAATGGGAATATCTTTCCTTTTCTCCTTTGCTTTTCGCTTCTCTTCATTTCACAGCTATTTGGAAGACCTTCTCAGACAAGCATTTTGCCTTTTTTCATTTCTATTCCATGGGGATGGTCTTGATCCCTGTCTCCTGTACAATGTCATGAACCTCCATCCATAGTTCATCAGGCTCTCTGTCTATCAGATCTAGTCCCTTAAATCTATTTCTCAATTCCATTATATAGTCATAAGGGATTTGACTTAGGTTATACCTGAATGGTCTAGTGGTTATCCCTACTTTCTTCAGTTTAAGTCTGAATTTGGCAGTAAGGAGTTCATGATCTGAGCCACAGTCACCTCCAGGTCTTGTTCTTGCTGACTGTATAGAGCTTCTCCATCTTTGGCTGCAAATAATATAATCAATATGATTTTGATGTTGGCCATCTGGTGAGGTCCATGTGTAGAGTCTTCTCATATGTTGTTGGAAGAGGGTGTTTGGTATGACCAGTGCATTCTCTTGGCAAAACTCTATTAGCCTTTGCCCTGCTTCATTCCATACTCCAAGGCCAAATTTGCCTGTTACTCCAGGTGTTTCTTGACTTCCTACTTTTGCATTCCAGTTCCCTATAATGAGAAGGACATCTTTTTGGGGTGTTAGCTATAAAAGGTCTTGTAGGTCTTCATAGAACCATTCAACCTTAGCTTCTTCAGCACTATTGGTTGAAGCACAAGCTTGGATTACTGTGATATTGAATGGTTTGCCTTGGAAACGAACAGAGATCATTCTGTCATTTTTGAGATTGCATCCAACTACTGCATTTCTGACTCTTTTGTTGACTATGATGGCTACTCCATTTCTTCTAAGGGATTCCTGCCCACAGTAGTAGATATGATGGTCATCTGAGTTAAATTCAACCATTCCAGTCCATCTTAGTTCGCTGATTCCTAGAATGTCAACATTCACTCTTGTCATCTCATGTTTGACCACTTCCAATTTGCCTTGATTCATGGACCTAACATTCCAGGTTCCTATGCAATATTGCTCTTTACAGCATCAGACCTTGCTTCTATCACCAGTCCCATCCACAACTGGGTATTGTTTTTGCTTTGGCTCCATCCCTTCATTCTTTCTGGAGTTATTTCTCCACTGATCTACAGTAGCTTATTGGGCACCTACCGACCTGGAGAGTTCCTCTTTCAGTATCCTATCAATTTGCCTTTTCCTACTGTTCATGGGGTTCTCAAGGCAAGACTTCTGAAGTGGTTTGCCATTCCCTTCTCCAGTGGGCCACATTCTGTCAGACATGTGCACAAGACCTGACCGTCTTGGGTGGCCCCACACGGCATGGCTTAGTTTCATTGAGTTAGACAAGACTGTGGTCCTGTGATCAGATTGGTTAGGTTTCTGTGATCATGGTTTTAGTGTGTCTGCTGTCTGATGCCCTCTTGCAACACCTACCATATTGCTTGGGTTTCTCTTACCTTGGACGTGGGGTATCTCTTCACAGCTGCTCCAGCAAAGCACAGCCGCTGCTCCTTACCTTGGACGAGAGATAGAGTGGGATAATTTGAGATAATAGCCTTGAAACATATACATTACCATATGTAAAACAGATGATCAGTGCGAGTTTGATGCATGAAACAGGACACACAAAGCCGGTGCTCTGTAACAACATAGAGGGATAGGGTAGGGAGGGAGTCAGGATGGGTATTCAGGATGGTGGGGACACATGTTTAACTATGGCCAATTCATGTATTTGTATGGCAAAAACCATTACAATATTGTAAATTAATTATCCTTCAATTAAAATAAATTAATTAAAAACGAGGAGGACAGCTCCTAACACTCACAAGAAAAATGTAATCAATATTAAGTTCAAATGTTTTGTTTCAAAAGTTATCTCTTGCAGTTGAAATGCATAATTTTTCATTATAAAGCAAGTTCATCGGATGTATTTTGTGTTAAGGTGTAAAAGGATAGATGATGAAGGAGTTCTACTAGACACTTTAGCATAGTCTCAAGATATATAAGAAAATAACCACTTTAATAAATGGGAAACAAGATTGAATATTAAGGAAATAAGTCCCAGCCTAATAGCATGAGCAACTCTGTTCACCTTCTCAGTGAAACTGGTAAAAACATTTTGAAAACAACCATTTAATGCTTCTGGAAATGGTCCTAAGTGCAAGCAGCAAATCAAGAAATACTTATTCAAGAAAATATGTTAAAATATATTAAGAAATACGAGCGTTTCTGTGGTATTTCATTCAAGACTCCTCTCTCCCTTTCTTCTCCCAGCTCATTGAAGCAGAGACTACTACAAATTGCTGCAACCAAGAACACAGGACGCCCTCTCCCTCAGTTTCCAGCCAGAGGGCTCTCATCATAGACAAAGCAGGAGCTCTGTTTCCCACACTTCCCTCAGCTACTCATTGTTGAGGTTAAGTTCTAAGCAAGTACAATAAAAAAGAAAGGAGCTCCCTTCTTCTGCCCTATTCCACTCATGGAAGAGAAGTTTTTCATTGGACACAGGGCACTAATAATATTGGGTTTCTCATAGCCATTCGAAGCAAGCCAAAAAGACCTCAGTCTCCTGCCTCACCACCACTGAGCACTCAGCTACTAGAGTAAGAATGCCATTCATAAAGACGTTTGCCCTTTTTTCCAATCTCCAGTTCCACAGCCCTGGCAAAGAGATAGGTCATAACATAAATAGCTTGCAATCTTTTCCTGAAAGAGCTAATAATATTTGCAGTAGAATGAGAAGTTTAATCCCGAGGGTAACCTCAACAAAAGTAGAAGCTGGTGAAAAACAACTGGAAGGAAATGTGTAGATCTAATGAAAATTTAGGCCGAATTGTAGGCCAGAAACCTCATAGGAGGAAAACAGGGAGTAAGACAGCTATAATGAGACCTGCTAACTTGAGAACAAATGTCGAACACTGACCTCAGACACTGCTAGATCAAATGAGCTACAATTTGATTGGATTATTTTATAAAGTAGTAAACAATAGGACAATCAGCCAGCAACTAATGGAGTCTAACCACTGGGTATGTTGTCAGGGAAAGAGGAGAAGAGAACCCTGCCAGAACCACTGGCATCCCAGGATGACTATAGATGTACCAAAAGATGTACCTACCTGAAGAATAATATCGGAGGCTTGATACTGGGAATGGGGTGAGGATAGACTTCACTAAAATAATCCAGCCAGTCAATAAACAAGGAAATAATGAAAGCTCCTGGAGAAGGAATCATTATCCAGAGTTGCTATATTATATTATTTGAAATGCCCAGATGCCAACAAAGATTATGAGGCATACAAAGAAAAATATGATCCACACACTCCCCTAAAAAATCAAGAAACATAAACTGCCAGTAAGAGCAATCAGACATTGAATTGAACAGAAAAAAGTATCTCAAACTAGTCATTTGTTAAGAGTTACATTGTTCCCCAAAATTCATAGGTTGCAAGTCCTAATCCTTAGCACTTCTTAATGTGACTATTTGGAAATAGAGCCATTAAAGGTGAAATTAGTTTACACGAGATCATACAAAAGTAAGGTGAATTCCAAATCCAATATGCTTCATGCCCTTATAAAAATTGGAAGGTTTGACAGAGAGACAAGGCATTCAAGAAGAATTCCATGTGAACACGAGTTATGCTATCACAAACGAAGAAACTATCACAAATAGTAGAGAGACCTGGAACAGATCCAACCATGGCACCCTCAAAGAAAACATGGTCCTGCTGCCACCTTAATCTTAGACTTCTAGACTTCATAAGTGTAGATCACAAATGTTTATTGTATAAGTAACTCTTTTTATTATACTCTGTTACAGCAGCCAAAGAAAACTAACACATCTTCATAAATATGTTCAAAGAAATAAAGAAGAGCATGATTAAAGAAGTAAGGTAAACGACAAAGACAAATTATTTGAAAAAATAATGGTATGGGGTTAAAAGTAAAATTACTGTAATAAAAAATCACTAAAGCAGCACAATAGATTTGAACTAACAGAAGAAAAATTAGCAAATTTTAAAATATATCAGTAGAGATTATACAAGCTAAAAACAAAGAACATAAATAATGAAGAAAAATGGATAGACCTTGAAAGAAATGTGGATCATTAAACACACTATATTAAATATAATGGGAGTACTGAAAGAGTGTGTGGTACATATACACCATGGAATATTACTCAGCCGTTAAAAAGAATTCATTTGAATCAGTTCTAATGAGATGGACGAAACTGGAGCCCATTATACAGAGTGAAGTAAGCCAGAAAGATAAAGAACATTACAGCATACTAACAAATATATACGGAATTTAGAAAGATGGTAATGATAACCCTATATTCAAAACAGAAAAAGAAACACAGAAGTAAAGAACAGACTTTTGAACTCCGTGGGAGAAGGTGAGGGTGGGATGTTTCAAAAGAACAGCATGTATGTTATCTATGGTGAATCAGATCACTAGCCCAGGTGGGATGCATGAGACGAGTGCTCGGGCCTGGTGCACTGGGAGGACCCAGAGGAGTCGGGTGGAGAGGGAGGGGGGAGGGGGGATCGGGATGGGGAATACGTGTAACTCAATGGCTGATTCGTGTCAATGTATGACAAAACCCACTGAAATGTTGTGAAGTAATTGGCCTCCAACTAATAAAATAAAATTTAAAAAAAAAGAAATACACCACACACACACAAAAAAAGAGTGGATACATAATTAAAAACAGAAAAAAAAATCAAATAGGTACTGACTGAAAAGTTTCCAAATTTATTGAAAGACGATAACCTACAAATCCAAGAAACCCAATAAGTTTCTAAAAGGATAAACATGAAAAGACCCATAAACTAACACATTATACTAAAATTGCTGAGTGTCAAAGCAGAAAATATTGAAAACATTGAGAGAAAAAATGATACATTAGAACAAAAGAAAACCAGTAAGACTTATGGCTTAGTTTTCAGCAGGAGAGACTGGGATGCAGTGGTATCACATATTTAAATTGTCAAATTAAAAAAGAATAAACCAAGAATCGTATAGCAACAAAGCTATCATTCCAAAAGGAAAAAGAAATTAAAAACTTTCTCAGAGGAATAAAAGCTAAGAATTTGTTATTATGAAACCAACCTTATAAGAAATACTAAAGGAACTTCTTCAGAATGAAAGCAAGTGATCTCGGAAGATAATTGAAATCTACGTGAACAAAGAACACTAGTAAAAGTAACTTTAATTACAAAAACACACTATAAAATTTTCTCCATTCTTCTCGTAGCTGACTTAAAATGGAAAAGTATAAGTAGTATATATAGTATATATTGTTGGGCCTATAACAAATATAAATATAATATATATGTGGTATATTTGCCAATAACAGTGCAAAGGAGGTGGGTGGTAGAAAGGGAAATAAATACTAATAGTAAAGTAATAACTACAGAAATGTATTGTTCAGTTTGCAACATTTATAGACATAATATATATAACAATGTAAACACAAAAGAAAAGTATAAATTTCTATATCACTGATCAAACATTAGTTTAAATGTGAAGCTTATTCTGATAAGTAAAGATATGTATGCCTTAGAACAGTAACTAAAAATGTAAATTTTAAAATTGTGAAAAATCATTAGAGATATTTAACTGCTACATTTAAAATATTCAATAAATGCAAAAGAAGGCAATAAAGGAGTAATAAAGAATGAAAATAAAAGCATGAGACATACAGAAAGCAATAAGTAAAATGGCAAATGTAAATATTGATACAACTATATCAGTAATCATTACAGGTGTATGAATTAAGCAATTCAATCAAAAGACAGAGGTAGATTAGAGAAAAAAATGCTTAAGTTAATAGCAACAGGAAACACACTTTAAAGATACAAATAGTATGAAGTAAAAAGATATTTCAAATAAGCAGTAACACAGAGAAACATGAATGTCTATAATAATATAGTAAAATGCAGACTTTTATCAAAGGCTTTCTCTGCATCTATTGAGATAATCATATGGTTGTTATTTTTCAATTTGTTAATGTGGTGTATTATATTGGTTGATTTGCAGATATTGAAGAATCCTTGCATCCCTGGGATAAAGCCCATCTGGTCAGGATATATGATCTTTTTAATATGTTGTTGGATTCTTTTTGATAGAATTTTGTTAAGGATTTTTGCATCTATGTTCATTAATGATATTGGCTTGTAGTTTTCTTTTTTTGTGGCATCTTTGTCTGGTTTTGGTATTAGGGTGAAGGTGGCCTCTTAGAATGAGTTTGGAAGTTTACCTTCCTCTGCAATTTTCTGGAAGTGTTTGAGTAGGATAGGTGTTAGCTCTTCTCTACATTTTTGGTAGAATTCAGCTGTGAGGCCACCTGGTCCTGGGCTTCTGTTTGTTGGAAGATTTCTAATTACAGTTTTGATTTCCATGCTTGTGATGGGTCTGTTAAGATTTTTTATTTCTTCCTGGTTCAGTTTTGGAAAGTTGTGCTTTTCTAAGAATTGGTCCATTTCTTCCAAGTTGTCCATTTTATTTGCATATAGTTGCTGATAATAGTCTCTTATGATCCTTTGTATTTCTGTGTTGTCTGTTGTGATCTCTCCATTTTCATTTCTAATTTTGTTGATTTGATACTTCTCCCTTTGTTTCTTGATGAGTCTGGCTAATGGTTTGTCAATTTTATTTATCTCCTCAAAGAACCAGCTTTTGTTTTTGTTGATTTTTGCTATGGTCACTTTTGTTTCTTTTGCATTTATATCTGTCCTAATTTTTAATATGTCTTTCCTTCTACTAACCCTGGTGTTCATAATTTCGTCTTTTTCAAGTTGCTTTAGGTGTTAAGCTAGGTTATTTATTTGACTTTTTTCTTGTTTCTTGAGGTAAGCCTGCATTGCTATGAACCTTCCCCTTAGCACTGCTTTTACAATGTCCCATAGGTTTTGGGTTGTTGTGTTTTCCTTTTCATTCATTTCTATGCATATTTTAATTTCTTCTTTTATTTCCTCTGTGATTTGTTGGATATTCAATAGCGTGTTGTTCAGCCTTCATATGTTGGAATTTTTAATAGTTTTTCTCCTGTAATTGACATCTAACCTTACCGCATTGTGGTTAGAAAAGATGCTTGGACTGATTTAAATTTTTCTGAATTTACCAAGGCTAGATTTATGGCCCAGGATTTGATATATCCTGGAGAAGGTTCTGTGTGCACTTGAGAAAAAGGCAAAATTCATTGTTTGGGGGTGAAATGTCCTATAGATATCAATGTGGTCTAACTGGTCTATTGTATTATTTAAAGTTTGTGTTTCCTTGTTATTTTTCTGTTTAGTTGATCTATCCATAGGTGTGAGTGGGGTATTAAAATATCCATCATCCATTTATGATAAAAAATCCTCCAGAAAACAGGAATAGAAGGAACATACCTCAACATAATAAAAGCTATATATGACAAACCGTCAGCAAACATTATCCTCAATGGTGAAAAATTGAAAGCATTTCCCCTAAAGTCAGGAACAAGACAAGGGTGCCCACTCTACCACTACTATTCAATATAGTTTTGAAAGTTTTGGCCACAGCAATCAGAGCAGAAAAAGAAATAAAGGAAACCCAAATTGGAAAAGAAGAAGTAAAACTCTCACTGTTTTCAAATGGCATGATCCTCTATGTAGAAAACCCTAAAGACTACCGGAAAATTACTAGAGCTAATCAATGAATATAGTAAAGTTGCAAGATATAAAATTAACACACAGAAATCCCTTGCATTCCTATAGACTAACAATGAGAAAATAGAAAGAGAAATTAAGGAAACAATTCCATTCACCATTGCAATTAAAAAATAAAATATTTAGGAATATATCTACCTAAAGAAACAAAAGACCTATATATAGAAAATTATAAAACACTGAAGAAAGAAATCAAAGAGGACACAAGTGGATGGAGAAATATACCATGTTCATGGATTGGAAGAATCAATACAGTGAAAATGAGTATACTACCCAAAGCAATCTATACATTCAATGCAATCCCCATCAAGCTAGCAACGGCATTTTTCACAGAACTAGAACAAATCATTTCACAATTTGTATGGAAATACAAAAAAAAAAAAAAAAAAAAAAACTTGAAAGGCCAAAGCATTCTTGAAAAAGAAGAGTGGAAATGGAGAAATCAACCTGCCTGACTTCAGTCTCTACTACAAAGCCAGTCATCAAGACAGTATGGTACTGGCACAAAGGCAGAAATATAGATCAATGGAACAAAATAGAAACTCCAGAGATAAATCCACACACCTATGGACACCTTATCTTTGACAAAGGAGGCAAGAATGTACAATGGATAAAAGGCAACCTCTTTAAAAAGTGGTGCTGGGAAAACTGGTCAACCAGTTGTAAAAGAATGAAACTAGAACACTTTCTAACACTATACGCAGAAATAAACTAAAAATGTATTAGAGATCTAAATGCAAAACCAGAAACTATTAAACTCCTAGAGGAAAGCATAGGAAAAACCCTCTCCGACATAAACCACAGCAGGATACTCTATGACCCACCTCCCAGAATATTGGAAATAAAAGCAAAATTAAACAAATGGGACCTAATTAAAATTAAAAGCTTCTGCACAACAAAGGAAACTATAAGCAAGGTGAAGAGACAGCCTTCAGAATGGGAGAAACTAATAGTAAATGAAGCAACAGACAGACAATTAATCTCAAAAATATACAAGCAACTCCTGCAGCTCAATTTCACAAAATAAATGACCCAATCAAAAAATGGGCCAAATAACTAAACAGACATTCCTCCAAAGAAGACATACAGATGGCTAACAAACACATGAAAAGATGCTCAACATCACTCATTATCAGAGAAATGCAAGTCAAAACCACAATGAGGTACCATCTCATGCCGGTCAGAATGGCTACCATCAAAAAGTCTACAAATAATAAAAGCTGGAGAGGGTGTGGAGAAAAGGGAGCCCTCTTACACTGTTGGTGGGAATGCAAACTAGTACAACCACTATGGAGAACAGTGTGGAGATTCCTTAAAAAACTGGAAATAGAACTGCCATATGACCCAGCAATCCCACTCCTGGGCATACACACCGAGGAAACCAGAACTGAAAGAGACACATGTACCCCAGTGGTCATCACAGCATTGTTTATAATAGCCAGGACATGGAAGCAACCTAGATGCCCATCAACAGATGAATGGATAAGGAAGGTGTGGTACATATACACAATGGAATATTACTCAGCCACTAAAAAGAATACATTTGAATCAGTTCTAATGAGGTGGATAAAACTGGAGCCCACTATACAGAGTGAAGTAAGCCAGAAAGAAAAACACCAATACAGTATCCTAACGCATATATATGGAATTTAGAAAGATGGTAATGATAACCCTACATGCAAGACAGAAAATAAGACACAGATATATAGAACAGAATTTTTCACTCTGTGGGAGAAGGCGAGGGTGGGGTGATATGAGATAATAGCATTGAAACATGCATATTATCAATTGTGAAGCAGATCACCAGTCCAGGTTGGATGCATGAGACAAGTGCTCGGGGCTGGTGCACTAGGATGACCCAGAGGCATGTGATGGGGAGGGAGGTGGGAGAGGGGCTCAGGATGGGGAACACATGTAAATCCATGGCTGATTCATATCAGTGTATGGCAAAACCACTATAATATTGTAAAGTAATTAGCCTCCAACTAGTATAAATAAATGGGTAAAAAAAAGAAATAAATCAAAAAACAAACAACAACAAAAAAACAACAAAAGATCATTACTAAATCAATGTCGACAAACTTCTTATCTTTTCTTCTATTAATTTGATGGTTTTGGGTGTTATTTTTATCTCTTTAATCCATTTTAAGTTGATTTTTGTATATAGTGTACAATTAGTATTCAATTTCATTCCTTTGCCAGTGGACATACACTTTTTTCAACACTATTTATTGAAGAGACAACATTTTGCCCATTGTATATTCTTGGTATCCTTGTCATAAATCAATTGACTGTATATGCATGAGTTTATTTCTGGACTCTCTGTTCTGAACCATTGGTCTATGGGTCTATATTTATGTCAGTATCATATCGTTTAGTATATCATTGTAATATAGTTTGGAAACAGGAAGTGTGATGCTTCCTGTTTTTGTTCTTTCTCAGGATTACTTTGGCTATTCAAGGTTTTTTTGTGGTTCCATACAAATTTTAGAATTGTTTTTCCTATTTCTGTGAAAAATGCTGTTGGAATTTTGATAGGGATTCCATTGAATCTGTAGATAACTTTGAGTGGTATGGGTATTATCATATTAATACTTCCAATCTAATAACGTAAGATATCATTCAATTTAGGTCTACTTCAATGTCTTTCATCAATGCTTTATAGTTTCCAGTGTACAGATCTTTTACCTTCTTAGTTAAATTTGCACTTATTTTATTTTTTTGATGCTATAGTAAATGGAATTGATTTCTTTATTCCTCAAATAGTTCATTGTTACTATATATAATGCAACTTATTTCTTTATGATAAGTTTGCATCCTGCAACTTTACTTAATTTTTTCATTAGTTCTAACAGATTTTTTAAAAAAATCTTTCAGCTTTTCTACATATGATAGACCATGCCATCACCAAAGAGCGATTATTGTGTTTCTTCCTTTCTGACATGGATGCCTTTCAATTCTTTATCTTCCCTAATGAATGTACACCCTTGTTATGTTCCTAATCCTGGAGGAAAATCTTTCAATTTTCCACCATTGAGTGCGATATTAGCTGTAGACTTGTCATATATAACCTTTAGTATGTCGAGGTATGTTTTTTTCTGCACCTAATTTATTTTATCATAAAGAATAGATTTTATCAAATGCTTTTTATACATCTATTGAGATGATAGAATTATTTTATCCTTTATTCTGTTAATGTGGTGTATCATATTTATTGATTTGCATATGTTGGATTA
Organism: Muntiacus reevesi; assembly: GCF_963930625.1. Lineage (NCBI taxonomy): Eukaryota > Metazoa > Chordata > Mammalia > Artiodactyla > Cervidae > Muntiacus > Muntiacus reevesi. The sequence goes on from NC_089271.1 coordinate 46,680,280, forward strand.
TCCTGTATCTCAGGAATAAACCCCACTAGATCATGGTATATGATCCTTTTAATGTGGTTTAGAATTCAGTTTGCTAGTATTTTAAAAGAAGTTTTGCATCTGTGTTCATCGATGATTTTGGCCTGTATTTTTCTATACTTGTAATACTCTTGTCTGGCTCTGGTATTTGGGTAATGCTGGCCCCATAAAATAAATTTAGAATGCTCCTTTCTATTCAAGTTTGGGAAGAGTTTCAGGATGATTGGTAATAATTTTTTTTTTTAATATTTGATAGAATTCACCAATTCAGTCATCTGGTCCTGGGCTTTATGGGTCAGCAGATATTTTATTGCTTCTTTAATCTCCTTACTCCTTATTGGTCTGTTCAGATTTCTGTTTCTTCATTACTAATATTGATAGGCTGTATGTTTCTAGGAATGTATCCATATCTTATATATGATCCAATTTTGGCATGTAATTGCTTACAGCACTCTCTTAACGATCCTTTGTACTTCTGTGTCTCTTTTCTTGCTTATACTTTTTTTTTTTTTTAGAGTACTCTTTTTTTCCTGGTTAATCTACTTGAATGTTTTTCAAGTTAGCTTTTCAAAAAAAAAGACTTTTAATCTCACTGAAAATTGACCATTATTTTCTAGTATCTCTTTCACTTATTTTTGGTCCTATCACTATTATTTCACTTCTTCTGCTAAATTTGACTCAATTTGTTCTTTTTCCCTAGTTTGTTGAAATGTGAAGCTAGCTTATTTGAAAATTTTCTTTGTCTTAATGTATTTCAATAAACTGCCTTCTTGGGATTGCTTTTGCTGTATCCTATAAGTTTTTGTGTGTTCTGTTTCCATTTTTATTTGTCACAGATATTTTCTCACTTCCTTTTCTTTGGGGGGGGGGCAGGGGGTGGTTGTGCACTGTGCAGCGTATGGGATCTTAGTTCCCTGACCACGTATTGAACCCATGCCCTATTACTGGAAGCACAGAATCTTAACTGCTGAACCACCGGGAAACCTCTCATTTCCCTTTTAATTTCTTCTTTGACCTGTTGGTTTTTCAAGAGTGTGTTGCTTAATTTATACATATTTTTAAGCTTTCCATTTGTCCTCCTGTTATTTCTTATTTCATACAACTGTGGTTAAAAACCATAACTGATTTGATTTCACACTTCTTAAATTTGTTAACATTTGCTTTGTGACCCAGCATATGGTCTCTTCTTCAGAATGTTTTGTGTGTCGTTGAGAAGAATGAGTATTCTGTTAGATCAAATGTTAGGTATATATCTGTTAGGTTCGTTTGGTTTACAGTGTTATTCAAACTCACTATTTTATTAATGGTTTTTATTTGTATAATATATCCAATGTAGAAAGTGCAATATTGAAATCTCTACTATTATTGTGTTGCTGACCATTTCTCCCTTCAGTTTTGTTTATATTTGTTTTAAATATTTAAGTGCCCTAATGTTAAGTACATATATATTTTAAATAGCTATATTCTCTTGATACACTAACCATTTCTTAATGTATTGCAATTTTTTGTCTCCCTTAGCCAATTTTAGCTGAAAAATAATTTTATCTCACTATAACCTCTCCTACCTTCTTTTGGTTATCAATTGTATGAAAAGTCTTTTTTAAATTCCTTAACTTCCAGTTTATGTGTGTTCTTAAGTAGACAGCATATTGGTGGATCTTGTTTTTATATCTATTCAACCACTCTATGTCTTTGATTGAATAATTAATTTATTTATACTGAAAGTAATTACTGATAGATTAGTAGATGGTGGTGTTATTTTGTTCATTATTTCCTGACTGTTCAGTAGTTACTTTTTCCACTTTCTTCCACTCTTGCTCTCTTCCATTATGAATTATCTTTGTAGCAATATACTTTAATTCATTTCTCTTTATCTTTTTTTGTATCCACTAGTTTGTGTGTGTGTGTGTGTGTGTGTGTGGTTACAATGAGTCTTACATAAATCATCTTATAATTGTAACAATCTATTTTAGGCTGGTAACAACTTCATTCATGTGCAAAAATTGTACCCTTTTATATCTCTTCTCTGCACATTTTATGCTAATGACATCATTATATTTTTTTATATTGTACATCCATTAACAAATTATCACAACTATAGTTATTTTTAATGCTATTTTAGCTTTTATATTAGAGATAGTGATTTGTGCACCACAATTACAGTATTAGAATATTCTGATTTTGATCATATATTTACCTTTACTGGTGAGTTTTCTACTTCCATATGTTTTCATTTTGCTACTTAGTGTCATTTTATTTCAATTTGAAGAACTCCTTTTGTATTCTCATAAGGCACATTTACTTGTGATGAGCTCCCTCAACTTTTGTTTGTTGGGGGATGTCTTCATCTCTTCATCTCTGAAATACTGTTTTGTCAGCTATAGTATTCTTGGTTGGTGTCAGGGAATGTTTGATGGGAGGATTCCTACGTGCTGTCTCTCATGAGTCCTTTGTCCCTCTTCAAGTGGAACAGCACGCTGCTCCCAGGGACTGAGGTCATTGTATGAGGCAGGCTTGGGTCTCCCTTAGTAAACATTATCTTTAGGACAAAACTGCTTAGTCTTGTTCCCTTTTCTTGAGATATGGATTGTCTCCTGACCTTGTGACTAACATTACCCCTTGTTCCCTTGGTAACAGTTGTTGTACGTTTGGTTTTCTGATCTCTATCATTCCCGAAAGAAGTTTCTTGTACCACAGCCTATATATACTCATAGAAAAATCATTAAAGCATCTTTGCTCCATCAGAGCTTAGGTCCCTGGGTCTTTTTTCTTTTTCTTTTTTCTTTTTTTCTTTTTTTTGTCTCTCTCTCTCTCTTTTTTTTCTGGCTGACTCTCTGGAGCGTGGAAACCCGTCGTGCTCACTTTCCTGCCCAGGCTTCTAAGATCCCCTCGAGAGGGCGCCTTGTGCCTTCGTGAGCAATGCAAGTCCTATGTCAAGGGCTTTATTGGTCCTCTGCATAAAACAAGAAATATCAGCTTCTTTCTCTCTTTTACTTTCTTATTGTCGACTCCGTACCACCAGGTTCCGCTCCATTAAAGGACCACAACAAGTTGGCAATTTTTCTCTCAGCACTTTGATTATATCTTCCTATTCCCTCCTGGTCTACCTGCTTCCTACTAGAAATTTCCTCATAACCTTATGGGGATTCCCTTGTATATGATGAGTCATATTTTCTCTTGTTGCTTTCAAAATTATCTTTTTGTTCTTGACTTTTAACAATTTGATTATAATGTGCCACAGGGCAATCTTCTTTGGGTTAACCTTCAGTTAAGCTAAGTCACTCAGTCATGTCTGACTCTTTGCAACCCCATGGACTGCAGCATGCCAGGCTTCCCTGTCCATTAACGACTCCTGGAACTTGCTTAAACTCATGTCCATTGAGTCGGTGATGCCACAAAACCATCTCTTCCTCTGTCATCCCCTTCTCTTCCTGCCTTCAATCTTTCCCAGCATCAGGGTCTTTTCCAATGAGTCAGTTCTTTGGATCAGGTGGCCAAAATAACCAGATAACCATGATGGTGTGATCACTCACCTAGAACCAGACATCCTAGAATGCAAAGTCAAGTGTACCTTAGGAAGCATCACTATAAACAAAGCTAATGGAGGTGATGGAATTCCAGTTGAGCTATTTCAAATCCTAAAAGATGGCACTGTTACAGTGCTGCACTCAATAAGCCAGCAAATTGAAAAACTCAGCAGTGGTCACAGGACTGGAAAAGGGCAGTTTTCATTCCAATCCCAAAAAAAGACAATGCCAAAGAATTTTCAGGCTACCACACAATTGCACTCATCTCACTACCAAAGTAATGCTCAAAAATCTCCAAGCTAGGCATCAACAGTATGTGAACCAAGAACTTCCAAATCTTCAAGCTGGATTTAGAAAAGGCAGAGGAACAAGAGAGCATATTGCCAATATCTGTTAGATCATAGAAAAAGCAAGAGAGTTCCAGAAAAACATCAACTTCTGCTTTAATAACTATGCCAAAGTCTTTGACTGTGTGGATCAAAACAAATTGTGGAAAACTCTTCAAGAGATGGGTTAATCTTACTTAAGGTCTTTTGAGCTTCATGTATCTGAAAGTCCTTATCTCTATCTCAAGATTTGAGAACTCTTCAGCTATTATTTCTTTAAATAAGCTTTCTGCCCTTTTCTTGCTTCTCCTGGGATTCCTGTGATGTAAATGTTAATTCGTTTGATGGTATCACATGATTCAAGTAGGCTTTGTTTTCTCTCTTTTTCTTTTTGTTCCTCTAGCTGGGTAATTTCAAATAGCCTGTATTTGAGTTCGTTGATGCTTTTTTTCTACATGAATGAGTCTTTCATTGAGGCTTCTATTGAATTTTTTTTCTGACATTGTATACTTCAACTCCAGGATTTCTATTTAGTTGCTTGTTTTAGTTTCTATTTCTTTATTAAACTTCTCTTTTTGTTCATGCATTGTTTTTCTTATTTATTTGTCTATGTTGTTTGCATTTGACTGAGTTTCTTTAGGAAGATTATTTTGATGTCTTTTCCAGGCAATTAATGGAATCCATTTTAATTAGAGTCAGTTACTAGAGCTTTGTTTGCTTATTTTGGTGGGGTCATAGTTGTCTGATTCTTTGTGATCCATGTAGATTGGTATTTATGTGTACATTTACAGAAGTAAACATTTCTCCTGGTTTTTACAGACTGATTTTGTCAGGTAAGGGTCTATTCTATTGGTTCCTTTGACTGATGGAATTACCTCCAGAATTCCAGTCAGCCTAGGTTGGAACTGGATCATGCGGCTATTGATAAGTCAGCAGTGGAATCCCCAATTGGTGGGTCTATTACCAAGGGCTCAGCTGAGCACAAATCCTGTCTGGAACTTGAGTGGATGGGACTGCCTCCAGGACCTTGTTTAGTAAGGTTGATGCTGGGACAAGGCCCCACTTTAGGATTCATGTTGGGTCTACAGACTGTGTGTCTGTTACCAGATGCATGAACAAGTTTGGCCCCCACCAGATCCCTGGCAGGATTTCTTCCAGATCACTGGATGGATCCCTTGGCAGGCAAGATTGGCCCTAGACTATGGCTGATAGGAGCTGAAATTAAGCCCCAGGGTTACTTCAAAGTCCACAACTAAGACAGAGTTCTGCAGACCTGATTCCAGAGGCACAGATGAGTGTGGCACCCACAAAGTTCTTTGGCAGGCAAAAGTGCTCCCTGATTGCCATTAGGAGAGACTAAAGTCAAGTTATAGAATCTCCAATTGCACTGTAGTCTACAGGCTTCCATCTAGGTGAATGTATAAGTATTGGGTCTCTTGGAAGGCAGGGCTGCTCATGAAACACTGTTTCAGGATCTGCTGTTGGACCAAATTAGGCTTGCTTTCATCCAGGTAAACTAACAAGTGTGTCTCCCACTGTTTCCCCATGCCAGCTGAACTATTATAACTGGCTGGGAGTGGCTAACCTGAGTCATATGGTCATTACAGCACCTGCTCTCAGACCAAGATTGGTTGACTTGCCTCCAGGGGCACCAATGGATGTATCTCCCAGCAGGATTCTAGGAAGACAGGAGTGCTCCCTGACCATGACTGGGAGAGGCTGGAGCTGAGTTACAAGACTGTTTCACAGTCTCTGGAAATACAGACAGCTGTTTCTCCTGCCATATTTCCAGGTTGGCAGGGCTGTTCCCAGACTATAGTTAAAGGGGATAGAATCAAGTTTTAGAGTCATTTCCAAATCTCAGGAGGCATGAATGGGCATGTCTCCTAGTGGGTTCTTGAGAGGAATACTATGAGTCACAGATGGATGTGGCTTCCACAAAGTCCCTTGGCAGGCAGGAGTGCTCCCTGACTGCTATTGATAGGAACTGGAGTTGAGTTATCGGACTGTATCAGAATCTCAGACTGATGCTAAGAGGATCTGTAGCCCAGTTACAAGGCTCATTCAAAATCCACACTTTGACCCACTTCTGTGGGCTTGCCTCCAAGGACTCCCAGATCATGGCTGAGGGGACTGGAATAGGATCATGGGCAGCTTTTGGATCTACATTCAGGACCAAGTTCTACAGGCCTATTGCTTGAGGCATAGGCAAATGTGATTCCTCCTGGGTCCCTTGATATATGGTGCTGGTGGCAGGATCAAGGGCAAAATTGGTTGCAGTGAAGGCTACAGAGGGAACAGAGCTGTTTCTAGGTATTCTATCTACAGCCAGTTGGTGTGTCAACCACTTGGGTACAGACCTGCCTTCTCAAAATGGCTCTCGTCAGCCTTGGGCTTCACTGAGTTTTCGCAAACTGCTGTCTGGATACCAAAGCTCTCACAGAGGCACTTTTGTTCATGAATGGCTGTCAAATTATTGTTGCTGAGGGAGATACAAGTAGGAAACTTCATATTCCATCATCTTGCTGATATCACTTGGGTCACAGTTCTTGTTTCTTTGCATGTCTCATAACTTTGTTGAAAACTAGACATTTTAAATAATATAATGTGGTAAATTTGGAAGCTGGATTTTCTCCTCTTCCCAGGGTATGTTATCATAGTTGTTATTTAGTGACTTCTAATGTAATTCTGTAAATTCCAGCAGAATTCTTTGTTGTTTGTATCATTGAAGTCTCTGCTTGAAATTGATTAGTCATCAGCTAATGGTTCAGCAGATTTTCTTAAATGCCTTGAACCAACAAATTTCTTTCCCTTTGTGGAGGGATCCTGTGTGCATGTTGGTACACACTTTCAACACTGTAGGAGGCATTTGATAACTTCACCTTGGCCTTCACTTCCTGCTGTACAGAGACTTAAAATCAACCAGAAGTGAGAGATAGGGATTTTTCAAGTCTTTCCTGAGCATATGCACTACCCTGCACAAGCATGTATCCTTCTGGATCCTCAGGAATATGTGGGAGTTTTTCATTATCCCCCATGGACATCTAGTTTCTAGTTTTTACTTTTAAGAGTTTCAGTTAGCTTTTTTTTGTCCCAAATTTTATTACAATTGAAGACAGCTGTGATGTAAAACTATAGCCTCCAAATTATTTTTGATAAACATCCCTGGGGAAAAATCTTTTCAGCATAGCCAAGCACTTAGGCCACATAAAGAAAAGCCCTAAGAGTCAAGTTTTCCAAGGAACTTCTAGACAGATAAAATGATGATAATTCTAAGGGGATGGTATTTTGGAGGAACTCCAAACTCATTCTGATCCCCGTGTTGGCTTCTAAGTTGCTGTCTCCCATGACTAGAGTGATTATGATACTGTTGACTTTCGAGGCCACTATGCATTTGGGGAGAAAAGATGGGAATAAGGCAACTCAAAATACCACATTTTCTATTCTTACCTAGGTTCAAACAGTTGTTTACTGTTGCTGTGTTTTGGTTCTGGTTTTCATTTAGAATAAATATTCCCTGGATTGCTGCAAGCCTTTGGACTTCCCAGGTGGTGCTAGTGGTAAAGAATCTGACTGCCAATGCAGGAGACGCAGGTTTTATCCCTGGATCAGGAAGAACCCTGGAAGTCGGAAATGGCACCTCACTCCAGTATTCTTGCCTGGAAAATTCCATGGGCAGAGGAGCCTAGCAGGCTAAATCCCATAGGACCACAGAGTCAGACATGACAGTGAGCACATGCACTGGAAAAGTAGACTTTAATAATCTTTGTCTGTGTTCTCACTGCTTTTATAGAAAAGCACTTTATGAAGTTCCTTTCTCTACCATTCCTGTTGATGTCACCCATAACTAGTACTTAAAGTTACGTAACTATCAAATTGAAGTAGGAAATGGCAACCCACTCAAGTATGCTTGTTGGAAAATTCATAAACAGAGGAGCCTGACAGGCTACAGTCCATGGGGTCGCAAAGATTCAGACACAACTGAGTGACTGAGTAAGCACGGAACTATTGAAAGATCTCATAAAGGTAATTACATGGACTTTTGGACATTTTGAGGGATATTACTGTACATTGTTTTCACAATTTTTAATCTATACTTTGGAAAAAGTGTTTTCTAAAAAGTTAGTATTAATGTTTACTGAAATATAAATTCAATTACAGGCAGCTTTTTAAGCAAATTGTCCCTGGATAGTAAGTGACTCACAAGAAGTCATATTAATCCAATTACCCATTATTTGTGTAAAAGTCAGGGCCACATATAACCGATATAAAATTGATTTTTTTTTTATAATTTTCATCAGTTGGACTTAGTTGCAGGATGATATGAGTATGTTAGAGGCTGAAACACTACTAAAAATGAAGCATTTAATGAAATATTTCTTGAAAACTTGCTATTTACATAGTAATACACAGTGGGATTAGGAAAGGTGGAACTACAAACATGAATGTGGATGGTTATTGCTTTAGTGGAGCTCATAGTCTAGTTTGGGAGAGAGACAGAATTTTAACAAGTGAGGGAGAGAGTGAAGTGAAAGAAGTAGAAGAAGAGGATCCTGAGTGCGGAGGGCATTACTCACTAGTCTTAACTCCATTGTAGTCTTTCATATGCCCTTTCAATGCTACTCCAACTGCCCAGCATGTCTTCCACAATTTCCTACCTTTTCCCTGATTGGCCCTCAAAGCCAGGTCAAATTTCACTTCCCTTGTCTCAGGTAGTGGAATTACATATCCGCTCCTTGATATTCCCTTAGTACTTATAAATGACCTTATGAGAGTATATTATTTTGATTAGTTTGTGACAGTTTACAGGTTTTGTCTTACCTAATAGAATGTGAACATCTTATAGAGACTGTGTCATATTTGTCTTAGAACCCTTAGTACCTAGAGTAATGCTGGACACATATTATGCAGAGACAAAGAGAGAAGGGGAGAGAGATAAATTAGAACTTCTTATCCTCAAATATCTAAATTAGAACAGTGATTTTATAAAGTGGAAGGGTAGCTTTTGGACATGCTCCTACTGGAAATGTTTGGATAAGGGAGGAATGTAAGCCCAGAAGAAATACTACCTTGACATTATGTTTCAACAATATAGTTGATGGTGAAGCAACCTACCAAGTCTGGATATATGAAAATAGGTTATATAGACAACTGGTATAGAACTCTACAGTTTATAAACAGCTTTCATATCTGTTTTTCATTTAATCTTTACAAAACTCTATGAAATAGGTACTGTTACTATTCTCACTTTACAGGTGAGAAAACTATGGCTCAGAGAGGTGATATAATTTGTCCAAGACCACACAATTAGTCATGGTAGAGTTGGAACTAACACTTTTAAGTCTTCTGACTCTAATTCTACTACTGTTGTTGCTGCAAATTATTAAGTGGTTCACACATCTGTCTTATAACCAACAGTAATACTATATTACAGTTATATAGTTCTAGGGTTTATAATGTACTTCCCTATTTTCTTCTTTGGTCCTCACACCAGTTCTCTCATCAGAAAGATAAAAATATTCCTGTCTCCCAGCTGAGAAAACAGATTCACAGGTGAGATGGTTGCCTAAAGTCACATAGCTCTAATAAACATTAGAAAGCTGCTCCTTCTTGCTGCTTTCAAGGATCAACAGCACCCTATGCTCATAGAGCAACGAAGAAAGTGCCTATGTAATAACATGGCTGACATATTATTCACTATACTATATATTGCATTATTAAGCATTCCTTATTCTGAAAGACTCTAAACTATTTTTAAAACTTTCTTAAAGTCTTCAATAGCTACAGAAATGTATCTGCTGCTGAGATAGAAAAAAAGAAAACAGTTGTTGAAAAGAAAATAATACATAACTCTCTAAGGAAGGAAGTGAAAACAGAGTGTGTTGGCTAAAATAAGGAGAATTAAGATGTATGAGACTCTAATAATCTCTATAAGCATTCCAGTCCCCTTTCCCTCTTACTCTCATTTGCCTCCAAATAAATTTTGAATTTCCTCTTGGAGGTCACAGGGGCTAACCAGACTTAAGTTGATGACCTCATGGCTGCAACACCTCAGTTACCCCTCAGAATTGTCCTGATCATTGAGTCCTTTCTTATTTTAGTCTAATGATTTGATTATGAAGAAATTTATGTAGATGTATGACAGAAATCAGACCAATTTTGTAAAGCAAACATCAATTAAAATAAATATTAAAAAATAGACTGTACTTTATTCAACATTTTTCAAAGCAGTTAAATTAGAGAGAATCAAGAGAGATCACACTCAGTATTATTAACTGAGTAGGACGCTCAACATGTTTATTGCTATTAAAGTCATAATAAAAAATAAAATAAAGTCATAAGACATGCATTTTTTAAAAAATTTACTGCAAGTGTAGGATGGCACAGCCACATTTCCCTACAGCTTTGACCAAGAAAATCATGGGGTGGGAGTGTGTGGCAAATGGGAAAAAAAAAAAAAAAAAAAGAATGGAAGAGTTAAAGGGGAGGGGGGAGAGAAATCAAAAAAGGTTAAAAAAAAAAAAGAAAACAGAGAAATAAGAAACTATCAGTGGGTCATGGAACTGGGCATATTCTCTGGAACATGCGGAACACACTAGTAACAGCTGTCACCAGTGACCAGGAAACATACATTCATTGCACAGTTACTCTAACAGAGACCATCTCTTGTAGTATATGATGAAGTTTTCCCACATGAATTTCAACTAATTTTTATCTAGACTTTCTTTATACAAAAAGAAGAAAATAGCAGCTATGTAACCTACACTTCCTTGTTCTTCTGGAAGGTTAAACACTAGAAATGCCTTTTGTATGGAAGAGTAAATCAGTAAATCCAGTATAAATTAAGGCTATAATTATCAATGTGGATTTAATTAGTTTGGACAGCAGAGTGTGTGCAGTGCAAGGTGTTTTAGATGGTCTCTGGACATAAAACTTTCTTAATGGGATGAATGGAAATGAAATGGAACAGGGAAAGGAGCCCAAGTTTAAAACCTATGGATAATGGGTCTTGATATCAAATCACTGTTTGTCTATTATGTTTGAAATCCTGGAACAATGAATGAGTATTAAAAGTCAACAAAGTGTTACTTTCCTATAATTACTTGGTCTACAATTTCAGCATTTGATATGAGAACAGAGGAAAAAAATTGAGGCCATTTAATCACGTGAATATTTGAAAGGAAATTCTAAATTTTAAATAATTCAAATGTGTTTATCTCCAGCCATGACAATTTTTGCTGAAGATTAAGTAAAAAAAAAAAAAAAAAAAACTTAAAGCGGAGGTGGTCCTAAAATGGCAGAAGAATGTGACGAGGAGACCACTTTCTCCCCCACAAATTCATCAAAAGATCATTTGAATGCTGAGCAACTTCCAGAAAACAACTTCTGAATCCTGGTGGAGGACACCAGGTAGCCCATTCTCTTTGAAAGGAGGTAGGAAAAAATATAAAAGACAAAAAGAGAGCCAAAAGATTTAGGGATGGAGACCTGGGAGTCATGAAGGAGAAGTTTCCAAACACCAGGAAACCCTCTCACTGGAAAGTCTGTAGGGAGTTTTGGAATCTCAGGGGACAACATAACCAGGAGGAAAAAAAAAAAAACACACACACACACACACACACAGAATATGCCCTACGCACAATCCCCAGCAGAGAAGTAGCCCAGACACTCGCATCCACCGCCAGTGAGCAGGGTCTGAAAAGGGAGGCGTGGGTTGCATGCTTAGGGTAAGGACCGGGCCTGAATGCCCTGAATGCCCTGAGGACAATCTGAAGGAATTAACCTGAGATAGCAACCCAAACTGTGGTTTGGTTCTCCCAGAGGGAGAATGAAAAAGGAGAGAGAGAGAGAGAGAGAGAACTTTACTGCGAACAGCTCTAACCTGAGGCACAGCTTGGCTTACTCACAGAGCAAAGGATTGAGCTAGCCAGCTATGGACCAGCCCATCCCCACCGTGGGACGCAGAGAGGCAGGTGGGTGACAGCTAGAGCCAGAAGGCAAGGGGCAATCTCAGCCCCAGAGACGGGATCCTCCACCAAACTGTGAGTAGGCTCCCAGTTCCTAACCAAGTCTTTCTGGGATCCTGGACGGTTGATATCTGTCAGGAGGGTTGCAGTCAGAGATCAGCTCCCCAGAAGAGGCACACAGCACACCTGAGAAGGCATTCTTGCCGTGCACCCAGGAAACCGAGTGGCTGGGACTGGGGAGGTGATTAAGACTAACCGCCCACCTGGGACAGTGCACTCACCAAGCACCTGGTCGCCTGAGTTGCTTGGACCTGGGAAAGGCACAAAACACACACCCAGAATAATCTGTGCCCTTGTGGAGGACCTGAGAACCTGAAACTGACAAGCTTAGACCTGGGAAGTGCACGAAACCCAGGGCCTGCTTTGGACAGTTCCCCTGCAGAGCAGCCTGGAGTCTGAGCAGTGTAGGCTTGGAAAGCACACACGCTGTGAGTGGGGGCAAACTCAGCATGGTCCATACACTGAGAGCACTCCCCACACAAGCCAGTGATATTTGTTTGCAGTGTTCCTCACTCCCCACAACACAACTGGACAAGTGAGCCTAAAGAAGTGCCCATCTTCATCCACTTGTGTCAGGGCAGAAATTAGACACTGAAAAGAAAAGACTTTCAAACAGAGGAAGTCACCCCCCCCCCCAAAAAAGAAGAGGGAACCACTCTGGTGGTGACAGGTGCAGCGGATTAAAACCCTGCAGTTAGCATTGACTAAGCATTGGAAGAGGCCTATAGACCTGCAGAAGAAATATAAGCTGGAACAAGGAACTATCTGAAACTGAACTGAACCCACACTGCCCTCAACAACTCCAGAGAAATTCCTAGATATATTCTTACTATTATCATTTTTAATTTATTTTTATTTTGAAGTTCTTTATTACTACTTTAATTTTTATTTTTATAACCTACTCTTACCTTGTCAAAAAAAGACTCTATTTTTAAAGTAAATATCACTAGGATGACCCAGAGGGATGGGATGGGGAGGGAGGTGGGAGGAGTGTTCAGGATGGGGAACACATGTAAATCCATGGCTGATTCATATCAATGTATGGCAAAAACCACTACAATATTGTAAAGTAATTAGCCTCCAATGAATATAAATTTTTAAAAAATAAATGTTAAACAAATAAAATAAGACAATTATCATATATATATATATATTATAATTTTTGTGATCGATTTTGTTTTGTATTTCTAATATTGTATTTTTGAGAGTCCAACCTCTACTCTAGAATTTTAATCTTTGCTTTTTGGTATTTGTTAATAATTTCATACCTTTAAGAATCTAATCTTCAGTACCCATTTTTGCTTAGGGGTGTGATTACTGGCTTGATTGCTCTCTCCTGTGTTGACTCTCCCTATTCTCCCACAGGTCAGCTCTATCTCCTCCCTCCTTCTTCTCTTCTATACTTAACTCTGTGAATCTCTTTGGGTGTTCCGGGCTGTGGAGAATACTTAGGGAACTGATTATTGGATAAATTGGTCTCTCGCCTTTTGATTCCCCTCTTCTCCTCCTGGTCACCTCTATTTCCCTCATTCCTCTTCTCTTCTCCATGTAACTCTGGGAACCTCTCTGGGTGTCCTCACTGTGGAGAATATTTTCACCATCAAACTAGATGTTTTATCATCACTACTGTATGGATGGAGACATCTTGAGGCTACTGTAAGAATAAGACTGAAAGCCAGATGCAGGAGGCTTAATCCAAAACTTGAGAACACCAGAAAACTCCTGACACCAAGGAATATTAATCATCAAGAGCTCAACCAAAAGCCTCTATACCTACACTGAAACCAAGCTTCACCCAAGAGCCAACAAGTTCCAGAGCAACTCATACCATGCTAATTCTCTAGCAATGCAGGAACATAGCACTTAGCATTAAAATACAGGCTGCCCAATGTTACGCCAAACCCATAGACACCTCAAAACGCACTACTGGACACTTGTGCTCCAGAAGAAATCCATCTCCACCCACCAGAACACCAGTGCAAGCTTCCCTACTCAGGAAACCTTGACAAGGCGCTCGTCCAACCCCACCCACAGGGAATAACCTCCAGAATAAAGAGGAACCACAAACTTCCAGCATACAGAAAGGCCACCCCAAACACAGCAATCTAAACAAGATCAAAAGGCAGAGAAATACTCAGCAGGTAAAGGAACATGATAAATGCCCAACAAACCAAACAAAAGAGGAGGAGAAAGGGAGTCTACCTGAAAAAGAATTCAGAATAATGATAGTAAAAATGATCCAAAATCTTGAAAACAAAATGGAGTTGCAGATAAATAGCCTGAAGACAAGTATTGAGAAGATGCAAGAAATGTTTAACAAGGACCGACAAGGACTGAGGAAGCAGTGAAGGAAGTCTTTATCTCCATGATATAATTGCTATATGTGGTTGATTTAATTGAAATAAAACTGGTAAGATTCAGAGTTTGGATTTTTTCAGATCACTTTCATGTGAACTTTTTCATTTTGAGAATAAATAAATCCTTCAAACCCCTATGCCTCCCAAATATTGATAATGCTTATACTTTATGTTTCTCTCTGGTATTTGTGTAACTTCTTTAGTTGGTTGTGCTCGACACAGGGATAAAGGTGGATAATGTATGTTACAACAACCCAAATCTGAGTTGTATTGTTAATGGCATGACTTTGTTGATTGAGAGAGTGTATGTAAAAGCACTTAAACAAGCTCTAATATGCAATGCAAATGCAAATGATTTGTCATATTTTATTACGATGACTAAATTTTTGCAAAAACTTTTATTTTCTTTTCCACATTTAAAGTTAAATATGATGGCTTGATACAATACAAATTTGGATCTGTCTTCTTTAAAACTAATTCTAAAAACAGTGCCACAGTTCAAACAGTAGAAACAAAGAAAAGAGCTTAGTATTCTTACTATGACTGAAGTCCAATTATTTCTTAGTTATCTGGACCAACCCAAAATGTCACAGGTGGACAATTTCTGACTGAAGTATAGTTAATGTTCAATATTACCTAAGTTAGAGGTGTACAATAAAGTGAATCACAATTGTAAAGGTTATATTTCATTTATAGTTATTATAAAATATTTGTTATATTCCCTGGATTCTACAATATATCCTTGCAATTTATTTTATATTTACTTTTTAATTGTAGTAAAGTTGCTTTATAATGTTGTTAGTTTCTGTTGTACAATCTGATTCAGCTATAGGTATACATATATCATCTCCTTCTTGAGCCTCTATCCCACCCTTTTAGGTCATCACAGAACACAAAGCTGAGCTCTCTGTGCTACACAGCACCTTCCAACTAGCTATGTATTTTACACATGGTTCAGTTCAGTCGCTCAGTCATGTCCAACTCTTTGAGACCCCATGGACCTCCCTGTCCATCACCAACTCCCGGAGTTTACTCAAACTCATGTCCATTGGATCAGTGATTCTATTCAACCATCTCATCGTCTGTCGTCCTCTTCTCCTCCCGCCTTCAATCTTTCCCAGCATCAAGGTCTTTTCCAAAGAGTCAGCTCTTCACATCAGGTGGCCAAAGTATTGGAGTTTCAGCTTCAGCATCAGTCCTTCCAATGGATATTCAGGACTGATTTCCTTTAGTATGGACTACACATGGTTTAATATATATATATATATATATATATGTGTGTATGTGTGTGTGTGTGTGTGTGTGTATATGTATATATGTGTATGTGTGTGTGTGTGTGTATATATATATATATATATATATGAACCCTGCCAATAGGTTCATCTGTAACATTTTCTAGATTCCATATACATGTATTAATATATTAATACAATTTTTTTTATTTCTGACTGACTTCACTCTGTACAATAGACTCTAGATTCACCCACACCACTACAAACGACCCAATTTTGTTCCTTTTTATGACTAAGTAATATTCCATTTCATCAGTTCAGTTCAGTTGCTCAGTCATGTGCAACTCTTTGTGACCCCATGGACTGCAGCACCCCTCTGACTTCCCTGTTGATCGCCAAATTGAGGAGCTTGCTCAAACTCATGTCCATCAAGTTGGTGATGCCATCCAACCATCTCATCCTCTATTGTTCACTTCTCCTCCTGCCTTCAATCTTTCCCAGCATCAGGGACTTTTCCAATGACTCCTTAGCATCATGTGGTCAAAGTATTGAAGCTTCAGCTTCAGCATCAGTCCTTCCAATGAATATTCTGGACTGATTTGTTTTAGGATTGACTAGTTTGATCTCCTTGCAGTACAGAGAACACTCAAGAGTCTTCTCCAAGGTCACAGTTCAAAATCACAGATTCTTCAGTGCTCAGCTTTATTTATAGTCCAACTCTCACATCCATACCTGACTACTAGAAAAACCATAGCTTTGACTAGATAGATCCTTGTTGGCAAAGTAATGTCTCTGCTTTTAAATATGCTGTCTAGGTTGGTCGTGGCTTTTCTTCTAAGAAGCAAGCATCTTTCAATTTTATGGCTACAGTAAAGATGTGCAGTGATTTTTCAGCCCAAGAAAATAAACTCTGTCACTGTTTCCATTGCTTGCTGATCTATTTGCCATGAAGTGATGTTACCAGATGCCATGATCTTCATTCTGTTTCTTTTTTAAACTAATTTATTTTTTTTTTAATTCCAGGCAAATTACTTTGCAATACTGTGGTGGTTTTTACAATACATCGACATAAAACAGCCATGGGTAGACATGTGTTCACCCGTCCTGAAACCCCCTCCCACCTCCATCTCCACCCCATTTTATGGGTTGCTTCAGAGCACTGACTTTGAGTACCCTGCTCCATGCATTGAAGTTGCGCTAGTCATCTATATAACATATGGTAATATACATGTTTCAATGCTATTCTCTCAAATCATCCCACCTTCACCTTCTCCCACATAGTACAAAAGTCTGTTCTTTACATTTGCGTCTCCTGCTGTCTTGCATATGCTATCATCATTACCATCTTTACAAATCCCATATATATGCATTAATATACTGTATCGGCGTTGCTCTTTCTGACTTACTTCATTTTGTGTGCAATAGGATCCAATTTCATCCACCTCATTAGAACTGACTCAAATGTGTTTTTTTTATACCTAAGTAATAGTCCATTGTGTATATGTACCAAAATTTCCTTATCCATTCATCTGCAATGGTCATCTATGTTGCTTCCATGTCCTAGCTATTGTAAACAGTGCTGCAGTGAACATTGGGGTACATGTGTAGTTTCAAATTATGGTCTTCTCAAGGTATATGCCCAGTAGTGAAATTGCTGGGTTCTATGGTAGTTTTATTTTTAGTTCTTTAAAGAACCTCCGTAGTGTTCTCCATAAGGCTGCATCACTTTAGATTCCTACCAACAAAGCAAGAATGTTCTTTAATTCACATCTTCCCTAGTATTTATTGTTTGTAGATTTTTTGATAATGGTCATTCTAACTGGTGTGAGATGATACCTCATTGTGGTTTTGATTTGCATTTCTCTGATAATGAGTGATGTTGAGCATCTTTTCATGTGTTTGTTGGCCATCTGTTTATCTTCTTTGGAGACATGTCTACTTAGGTCTTATGCCCAGTTTTTGATTGGGTCGTTTATTTTTCTGATATTTAGCTACATGAGTTGCTTGTTTATTTTGGAGGTTAGTCTTTAGCCAGTTGTTTCACTTGCTATTACTTTCTCCCATTCTGAAGGCTGTCTTGTAATCTTGTTTATAGTTTCCTTCGTTGTTCTAAAGCTTTTAAATTTAATCATGTCCAATCCATTTATTTCTGTTTCTAGTTCCAAACCTCTAGGAGGTGGGTCATAGAGAATCTTGCTATGATTCAAGTCAGAGAGTCTTCTGCCTATGTTTTTCTCTAGGAGTTTTGTAGTTTCTGGACTTACATTTATTCTTTAATCCATTTTGAGTTTCTTTGTGTGTGTGGTGCTAGAAAGTGTTCTAGATTTATTCTTTTACAGGTGGTTGAACAGTTTCCACAGTACCACTTTATATTTATTTATTTATATTTATTTATTTATTTTTAAATAATTTATTTTAATTGGAAGCTTACTTATTTTTAAATAATTTATTTTAATTGGAAGTTAATTACTTTACAATATTGCAGTGGTTTTTGCCTTATATTGACATGAATCTATCATGGTGAAAATGTGTTCCCCATCCTGAACCCCCCCCCCCAGCTTTTCCCCATCCCATCCCTCAGGGTCATCCCAGTCAACCATCCCTGAGCACCCTATCTCATGCATAAACCTGGACTGGCTATCTGTTTCACATATGAAAATATACACGTTTCAAAGTTATTCTCTCAAATAATCCCACCCTTGCCTTCTCCCACAGAGTCCAAAAGATTGTTCTTTACATCTGGGTCTCTTTTGCAGTCTCGCACACAGGTTCATCATTACCATCTTTCTAAATTCCATATATATGCATTAATATACTGTATTGGTGTTTTTCTTTCTGTCTTACTTCACTGTCTATAATAGGCTCCAGTTTCATTCACCTCATTAGAACTGAATCAAATGCATTCATTTTAATGGCTGAGTAATATTCCATTGTGTATATGTACCACAGCTTTCTTATTCATTCATTTGCCGATGGACATCTAAGGTGCTTCTATTTCCTGGCTATTGTAAACAGTGCTGTGATGAACATTGGGGTGCATGTGTCTCTTTCAGTTCTGGTTTTCTCAGTGTGTATGCCCAGCAGTGGGATTGCGGGGTCATATGGCAGTTCTTTTTCCAGTTTTTTAAGGAATCTCCACACTGTTCTCCATAGTGGTTGTACTAGTTTGCATTCCCACCAAGAGTGTAAGAGGGCTCCCTTTTCTCCACACCCTCTCCAGCGTTTATTGTTTGTAGACTTTTTGATGGCAGCCATTCTGATCGGCATGAGATAGTACCTCACTGAGGTTTTGACTTGCATTTCTCTGATAACGAGTGATGTTGAGCATCTTTTCAAGTGTTTGTTGGCAATCTGCATGACTTCTTTGGAGAAATGTCTGTTTAGTTCTTTGGCCCATGTTTTGATTGGGTCGTTTATTTTTCTGGAATTGAGCTGCATGTACTGCTTTTATATTTTTGAGATTAATTCTTTGTCAGTTGCTTTGTTTGCTATTATTTTCTCCCATTCTGAAGGCTGTCTTTTCACCTTGCTTATAATTTCCTTCATTGTGCAAAAGATTTTATGTTTAATTAGGTC
Organism: Muntiacus reevesi; assembly: GCF_963930625.1. Classification (NCBI taxonomy): domain Eukaryota; kingdom Metazoa; phylum Chordata; class Mammalia; order Artiodactyla; family Cervidae; genus Muntiacus; species Muntiacus reevesi. The sequence goes on from NC_089271.1 coordinate 46,699,343, forward strand.
CCATTTGTTTATTTTTACTTTTATTTCCATTTCTCTGGGAGGTGGGTCATAGAGGATCTCTGGGAGAGGGTCATAGAGGTGGGTCATAGTGATTTATGATGAAGAGAGTTTTGCCTATGTCAGCAACTCCTGAGCTGCAGGAGTTGCTCATAAATTTTTGAGATTAAATATTTGTCAGTTGCTTTATTTGCTATTATTTTCTCCCATTCTGAAGGCTGTCTTTTCACCTTGCTTATAGTTTCCTTTGTTGTACAGAAGCTTTTAATTTTAATTAGATCCTTTTTTTCTTTTTTGGCTTTTATTTCTAATATTCTTGGAAGTGGGTCATAGAGGATCCTGCTGTGATTTATGATGGAGAGTGTTTTGCCTATGTTTTCCACTAGGAGTCCTATAGTTTCTGGTCTTAGGTTTAGATCTTTAACCCATTTTGAGTTTATTTTTGTGGATGGTGTTAGAAAGTGTCCTAGTTTCATTCTTGTAGAAGTGGTTGATCAGTTTTCCCAGCACCAATTGTTAAAGAGATTGCCTTTTCTCCATTGTATATTCTTGCCAGCTTTGTCAAAGATAAAGTGCTGATGGGCCCAGCACCACTTTTTAAAGAGATTTTTTTTCCCTACATTGCATATTTTTGCCTCCTTTGTTAAATATAAAGTGTCCATAGGTTCATAGATTTATCTCTGGGCTTTCTATTTGTTTCTGTTAATCTCTCTTTGTGACAGTACCATACTGTCTTGATGACTGGGGCTTTGTAGTATAATCAGAGGTCAGGCAGATTGATTCCTACATCTCCATTCTTCTTTCCTAAGATTTTTTTTTACTATTCGAGGTTTTTTGTGTTTTCATACAAATTGCAAAATTATTTGTTCTAGTTCTGGGAAAAGTACTGTTGGTGGCTTGATAGGAATTGCATTGAATCTACAGATTGCTTTGGGTAGTACACTCATTTTCACTATATTGATTCTTCCACTCCATAAACATGGTATATTTCTCGATCTATTTGTGTTATCTTTGATTTTTTTAATTGGCGTTTCATAGTTTTCTATATATAGGTCTTTTGTTTCTTTAGGTAACTTCTTTTTCCAAAGTATATTATTCTTTTGTTGCAATGGTGAATGAAATTGTTTCCTTAATTTCTCTCTCTGTTTTCTCATTCTTAATGTACTGGAATGCAAGGGAGTCAGTTCAGTTTTGTTCAGTTGCTCAATTGTGTCCGACTCTCTGCGACCCCATGAACCATGGCACACCAGGCCTCCCTGTCTATCACCAACTCCCGGAGTCCACCCAAACCCATGTCCATTGTGTGAGTGATGCCATCCAACCATCTCATCCTTTGTCGTCCCCTTCTCCTACTGCCCTCCATCTTTCACTGTATCAGGGTTTTTTCAAAGAGTAAGCTCTCCCCATCGGGTGGCCAAAGTATCAGAGTTTCAGCTTCAACATTAGTCCATCCAATGAATACCAGGACTGATCTCCTTTAGGATGGACTGGTTGAATCTCCTTGCAGTCGAAGAGACTCTCAGCAGTCTTCTCCAACACCACAGGTCAAAAGCATCAATTCTTCAGCATTCAGCTTTCTTTATAGTCTAACTCTCACATCCATACATGACTACTCGAAAAACCATAGCCTTGACTAGATGGAATTTTACTGGCAAAGTAATATCTCTGCTTTTTAATATGCTATCTAGGTTGGTCATAACTTTCCTTCTAAGGGGTATACGTCTTTTAATATTATGGCTGCAAACACCATCTGCAGTGATTGTGGAGCCCAGAAAAATAAAGTCTGACACTGTTTCCACTGTTTCCCCATCTATTTGCCATGAAGTGATGGGACTGGATGCCATGATCTTAGTTTTCTGAATGTTGAGCTTTACGCCAACTTTTTCACTCTCTGCCTTCACTTTCATCAAGAGACTCTTTAGTTCTTCTTCACTTTCTGCCATAAGGGTGGTGTCATCTGCATATCTGAGGTTATTGATATTTTTCCCGGCAATCTTGATTCCAGCTTGCGCTTCTTCCAGCCCAGTGTTTCTCATGATGTACTCTACATATAAGTTAAGCAGGGTGACAATATACAGCCTTGATGTACTCCTTTTCCTATGTGGAACCAGTCTGTTGTTTCATGTCCAATTCTAACTGTTGCTTCCTGACCTACATACAGGTTTCTCAAGAGGCAGGTCAGGTGATCTGGTATTCCTATCTCTTTCAGAATTTTCCACAATTTATTGTGATCCACACAATCAAAGGCTTTGTCATAGTCAATAAAGCAGAAATAGATGTTTTTCTGGAATTCTCTTGCTTTTTCAATGATCCAATAGATGTTGGCAATTTGATCTCTGGTTCGTCTGCCTTGTCTAAAACCAGCTTGAACATCTGAAAGTTCAGGACTCACGTATTGCTGAAGCCTCGCTTGGAGAATTTTGAGCATTACTTTACTAGCATGTGAGATGACTGCAATTGTGCGGTAGTTTGAGCATTTTTTTGGCATTGCCTTTCTTTAGGTTTGGAATGAAAACTGATTCCTATGTATTAATTTTATATTCTGTAACTGTACTATATTCATCGATTACCTCTAGTAATTTTCTGGTCATGTCTTTTATGTTTTCTATGTAGAGAATTATGTCATCTGAAAACAGGGAGAGCTTTCCTTCTTTTCCAACCTGGATTCCTTTTGTTTCTTTTTCTTCTGGAACTTCTATGGCTAGGACTTCCAAAATTATGTTGCATACTATTGGTGAGAGTGGGCACCCTCTACTTCTTCCTGATTTTAGAGGAAATGTTGTCAGTTTTTCCCCATTGAGGATAATATTTGCTGTGGGACTGTTGTATATGACTTTTATTATGTTGAGGAATGTTCCTTCTATGCCTGCTTTCAGGAGACTTTTGATCATAAATGGGTGCTTAATTTTGTCAAAGGTTTTCTCTGCATATATTGACATAATCATTTTTTAAATCTTTCAATTTGTTAAAATGGTGTATCACATTGAATGACCTGTGAATATTGAAATATACTTGCATACCTGGGATAAAGCACACTTGGTCATGATGTATGATATTTTTAATATGTTGTTGAATTCTATTTGCTAGAAGTTTGTTGAAGATTTTTCCATCTATGTTCATCAGTGATATTGGCCTGTAGTTTCCTTTTTTGTGTGGCGTCTTTGTCTGGTTTGGTATTAAGGTGATAGTGGCCTCATAGAATAATTTTTGGAGGCTACTTTCCTCTGCAATTTTCTGGAAGAGTTTGAGTAAAATAGGTGTTTGCTGTCCTCAAAATTTTTGTAGAATTCACCCGTGAAGCCATCTGGTTCTGGGCTTTTATTTGTTGGAAGATTTAGGATTATAGTTTTTATTTTTGTGCTTATGATGTGTCTGTTAAGATTTTCTACTTCTTCCTGGTTCAGTTGTGGAAGATTATACTTTTCTAAGAATTTGTTAATTTCTTCCAAGTTGTCCATTTTATTGGCATATAATTGCTCATAGTTGTCTCTTGTGATCTTTTGTATTTCTGTGTTGTCTGCTGTGATTCTCCATTTTCATTTCTAACTTTATTGGTTTGACTCTTCTTCCTATTTTTCTTGATGAGTCTGGCTAAGAGATCGTCTATTTTATTTATCTTCTCAAAGAATCAGATTTTAGTTTTATTGATTTTTGCTATATTCTCCTTTGTTTCTTTTTCATTTATTTCTGCTCTCATTTTTATGATTTCTTTCCTTCTACTAACTTTGGCATTCTTCTTTACTTCTTTTTCTCATTGTTTTTCATGTAAAGTTTGGTTGTTTATTTGATGTTTCTCTTCTTTCTTGAGGTAGGTTCGTATTGCTATGAACCTCCCTTTTTGCTCTGATTTATGGAATGCCACAGGTTTTGGGTTGTCTTGTTTTCATTTTCATTTGTTTCCAAGCATATTTTGTTTTCCTTTTTGATTTCTTCCATGATATGTTGGTTATTCAGAGGCGTGTTGTTTAGCTTCCATATGTTTGCATTTTTAATAGTGCTTTTCTTGTAGCTGACATCTAACTTACTGAGTTGTGATCAGAAAAGATGCTTCGAATGATTTCAATATTTTTAAAAATTTACCAAGTTTAGATTTACAGCCCAGGATGTGATCTATCTTGGAGAATGTTCCATGTGCAATTTAGAAAAAGTTGAAATCCATTGTTTTTTGGGTGAAATTCCCTATAGATGACAATCAGGTCTAACTAGTCTATTGTATTATTTATAACTTGTGTTTCCTTACTAATTTTCTGTTTTGTTTATCCATTCATAGGTGTTAGTGGGGTATTAAAGGCAGCCACTATTATTGCGTTACTGTTAATTTCCCCTTTCATACTTGTTAGCATTTGCCATATAGATTGAGGTGTACCTATGCTGGGTGTATATATATATATACACATATACATATTTATTTATTTATAACTGTTATAGCTGCTTCTTGGATTGATCTTTGATCATTTTGTAGTGTCCTTCTTTGTCTCTTATCATGGTCTTTATTTCAAAGTCTACATTATCTGATATGAGTATTGCTACTCCTGCTTTCTTTTGGTCTCCATTTACATGAAATGCCTTTTTCCAACCCTTCACTTTTAGTCTCCATGTGTCCTTAGGTTTCAGGTGGTTTTCTTGTTTTTTAATATAAATTTATTTATTTTAATTGGTGGCTAGTTACTTTACAATATTGTAGTGGTTTTGCCATACTTTGACATAATTCTTGTGGACACCATATATAGGGGTCTTGTTTTTACATTCAGCCAGTCTTTGTCTTTTTGTTGGAGTATTTAGCCCACTTATATTTAAGGTAATTTTTTAAAAGTATGATCCCATTACCTTTTACTTTACTGTTTTGGGTTCAATTTTATAAACCTTGTCTGTGTTTCCCATCTAAAAAAGGTCCTTTAGCATTTGTTGAAGAGCTGGTTGGGTGGTGCTGAATTCTCTCAGCATTTGCTTGTCTGTAAAAATTTTGATTTCTCCTTCATATCTGAATGCAATGCCTGCTGGGTAAAGTAATTATTGTTATAGGTTTTTCTCTTTCATCACTTTAAATATGCCATGCCATTCCCTTCTGTCTCAGAGAGTTTCCATTGGAAGATCAGCGGTTATCCTTATAGGGATCCCTTGTGTGTTTTTTTATTGCCTTTCCCTTGCTGCTTTTAATATTTGCTCTTTGCTTTTAATTTTTGTTAGTTTGGTTAATAAGTATCTTTTGGTGTTTCGCCTTAGGTTTGTCCTATTTGTGACTCCCTGGGTTTCTTGGAATTGGGTGGCTATTTCCTTCCCCATTTTAGGGAAGTTTTTGACTATTGTCTCCTGATATTCTCTGATACCCCCTTTTTTCTACTTCTTCCAGGACACCTATGATTAGAATGTTGTGGTGTTTAACATTGTCCCAGAAGTCTCTGAGTTTGTCCTCATTTCTTTTAATTCTTTTTTCCCTCTCTGCTTCATTTATTTCCACCATTCTATCTTCCACCTCACTTACTTTTGGTTCCCTCCAGAGTGCTTTTCAACACAGTTATTGCATTATTCATTATTGACTGACTCTTCTTTATGTCTTATAGGTCCTTTTTAAACATTCCAGGAATCTTCTCAATCCTTGTCTATAGTCTATTTATCTGTAACTCCATTTTGTTTTCAAGACTTTGGATCAACTTTACTATCATTATTCTGAATTATTTCTCAGATAGATTCTCTATGTCCTCCTCTTTGGTTGGTGGATTTTTATCGTGTTTCCTCATCAGCTGAATATTTATCTGCCTTTTCATTTTGTTTAGATTGCTGTATTTAGGGTGCCCTTTCATCAGGCTGAAAGTTTGTGGTCCCTCTTAATTGTGGAGTCTGCTCGTGTGGGTGGGGTTGAACTAGTGGCTTTTCAAGGTTTCCTGGTTGGGGAGTTTGTATCTGTGTTTTGATGGGTGGAGCTGGATCTCTTCTCTCTGGAGTGCAATGAAGTCCCCAGCAGTGAGTTTTAGGATGTCTATGGGTTTGGCATGGCACTGGGCAGCCTGTCTTTTAATGTTTTTTTGTGACCTTATTTTGCTGGAGAATTACCATGGTGTGTTTTGCAGTGCAACTTGTTGGCTCTTGGCTGGAGCTTGGTTTCAGTGTACATACGGAGAATTTGGGGTCAGCTCTTGTCTATTAAAGTTCCCTGGAGTCGGGAGTTTTCGGATTGTCTAAAGTTTTCAAGTTAAGCCTCCTGCATCTGACTTTCAGTCCTTCTCTTACAGTAGACTCAGGACTTCTCCATCCATACAGCATAGAAAATAAAACCCCTAGATTAATGGTGAAACAGTTATCCACATCCAGGATCACTGAAAGAGCTTCACAGTGTTATATAGAGAAGAGAAGAGTGAGGAGGGAGACAGACGTGACCAGGAGGAGAAAAGGGAGAGTAAAAAGGGAAGCGAGAAATCTAGCCAGTAATCAAATCCCTAAGTGCTCTCCATAGCCTGGAACACCCAGAGAGATTCGCACATTTATGTAGAGAAGAGAAGAGGAAGGAAGGAGATAGAGGTGACCTAGTAGAGAAAAGTGAGAGTCGAAAAGGGAGAGAGCAATCAAGCCAGTAAGCAAATACATAAGTGATAATGGGGCTCTGGGAGCAGCAGAGTTGGGTGTGTCATAAGCCCTCTTGGAGGAGTTTGCCATTAACCCCATCACAGAGCCACAAAAACTTACACAGGGCTGAAGAAACAGACTCTTGGAGTGCACAAACAAAATTTTCTGCACACCAGGATCCAGGGGAAAGGGGCAGTGACCCCACAAGAGGCTAAATCAGACTTGCCTGTGAGTGTCCAAGAGTGTCCGGCAAAGCCATGGGCTAGCAGTGGCCTGCTGCAGAGTTGTGGGCACTGAGTGTGGCAGTGTGTGCATGGGACCTTTCAAAGGAAGTCACCATTATCTTCATTACCTCCACCATATTTTTGTCTCAGGTTGAGCAACAGGGAGGGAACACAGTCCCACCCATCAACAGAAAATTAGATTAAAGATTTACTGAGCATGGCCCTCCACATCATAACAAGACCCAATTTCCTGTACAGACAGTCTCTCTTGTCAGGAAGCTTCCATAAGCCTCTTATCTTTATCCTTCAGAGGGCAGAAAGAATGAAAACTTCAATCACAGAAAACTAATCAAGCTGATCAAGTGAATCACAAACACGTCTAACTCAATGAAACTATGAGCCATGCCGTGTGGTCCACTGGAGAAGGGAATGGCAAACCTCTTCAGTATTCTTGCCTTGAGAACCCCATGAACAGTATGAAAAGGAAAAAAGATGCTACACTGAAAGATGAACACCCCAAGTCGGGTAGGACTCCAATATGCTACTGGACAAGAGTGGAGAAATAACTCCAGAAAAAATGAAGAGACTAAGCCAAAGCAAAAACAAAGCCTACTTCTGGATGTGACTGCTGATGGAAGTCCCAGACTATAAAGAACAAAATTGCATAGGAACCTGGAATGTTAGGTCCATAAATAAAGATAAATTGGAAGTGGCCACACAGGAGATGACAAGAGTGAACATTGACATTTTAAGAATCAGTGAACTGAAATGGATTGGAATGGGCGAATCTAATCCAGATGATGATTATATCTACTGCTGTGGCAAGAATACACTAGAGGAAATGGAGTACCCCTCATAGTCAACAAAAGAGAGTGAAACACAGTTCTTGGATGGAGTCTCAAAAATGACAGAAGGATCCCTGTTCATTTCCAAGGCAAACCATTCAATATCACAGTAATCCAAGTCTATGTCCCAACCACTAATGACAAAGAAGGTAAAGATGAACTCTTCTATGAAGACTTACATGACTTTCTAGAACTAATGCACAGAAAACAGATGTATTTTCATTATATAAGACTGGAATGCAAAAGTAGGAGGTCAAGAGATATCTGAAGTAACACACATGGAGTACAAAATGAAGCAGGACAAAGGCTAACAGAGTTTTGCAAAGAGAATGTGCTGGTCATAGCAAACACCCTCTTCCAACAAGTCAAGAGAAGACTCTACACATGGACATCACCAGATGGTCAATACCAAAATCAGACTGATTACATTCAGAGAAGCTTTATATTCAGCAAAAACAAGACCAGGAGCTGACTGTGGCTCAGATCATAAACTCCTTATTGCCAAATTTAGACTTAAATTGAAGAAAGTAGAGAAAACCACTAGACCATTCAGGTATGACCTAAATCAAATCTCTTATGATTATACAGTGAAACTGATAGAGAGATTCAAGGGATTAGATCTGATAGACAGAGTGCCTGAAGAACTATGGACAGAGGTTCGTGACATTGTACAGGAGGCGGTAATAAAGACCACCTACAAGAAAAAAAAAAATGCAAAAAGGCAAAATGGTGGTGTGAGGAGGCTTTACAAAGAGCTGAGAAAAGAGAAGACAAAGGCAAAAGTGAAAAGGAAAGATATAGCTGTTTGAACACAGAGTTCCAAAGAAGCCAGGAGAGATAAGAAAGACATCCTCAGTGATCAATGCAAATAGAGAGGAAAACAATAGAATGGGAAAGACTAGAGATCTCTTCAAGAAAATTAGAGCTGCCAAGGGAACATTTCATAAAAATATGGGCACAATAAAGACAGAAATTGTATGGACCTAACACAAACAGAAGATATTAAGAACAGGTGGCAAGAGTACACATAAGAACTATACAAAAAAGATCTTTAACCCAGATAATCATGACGGTGTGATCACTCACCTAGAACCAGACATCCTGGAATAAAAAGTCAAGTGGGCCATAGGACACATCACTACAATCAACTCTAGTGGAGGTGATGGAATTGTAGTTGAGCTATTTCAAACCTAAAAAATGATGCTGTGAAACTGCTGCACTCAATATACCAGCAAATTTGGAAAATTCAGCAGTAGCCACAGAACTGCAAAAGGTCATTTTTCAACACAATTCCAAAGAAAGGCAATGCAAAGGAATGTTCAAACTATCACACAATTGCACTCATCTCACACAGCAGCAAAGTAATGATCAAAATTCTCCAAGCCAGGTTTCAACAGTATGTGAACCATGAACTTCCAAATGTTCGAGCTGGATTTAGAAAAGGAAGAGGAACCAGAGATCAAACTTCCAATATTCACTGGATCATCAAAAAATCAAGAGAGTTGCAGAAAAACATCTACTTCTGCTTTATTGATTATGCCAAAGACTTTGACTGTGTGGATCACGACAAACAGTGGAAAATTCTGAAAGAGATGGGAATAACAGATCACCTGACTTGCCTCCTGAGATATCTGTATGCAGGTCAAGAAGCAACAGTTAGAACTGGACATGAAACAAGAGACTGGTTCCATATCAGGAAAGGAGTACGTCAAGGCTGTATATTGTCACCCTGTTTATTTATCTTATATGCAGCATCATGTGAAATGCCAGGCTGGAGGAAGCACAAGCTGGAATCAAGATTGGAGGGAAAAATATCAACAACCTCAGATATGCATATGACACCACCTTTACTGCAGAAAGCAAAGAACTAAAGGCCCTTTGACAAATGTGAAAGAGAGTGAAAAAGTTGGTTAAAACTCAACATTAGAAAAACTAAGATAATGGCATCTGGTCCCATCACATCATGGCAATTAAATGGGGAAACAAGGAAAACAATGAGGGACTTTATTTTGGGGGACTCCAAAATCACTGTACATGGTGACTGCAGCCATGAAATTAAAGGATGTTTGGTCCTTGGAAGAAAAGCTATGACCAAATTATACAGCATATTCAAAACCAGAGACATTACTTTGCCAACAAAATTCCATCTAGTCAAAGCTAACATTTTTCCAGTAGTCATGTATGGATTTGAGTGTTGGACTATAAAGAAATCTGAGCACTGAAGGGTTTATGTTTTTGAACTGCGGTGTTGGAGAAGACTCTTGAGAGTTCCTTGTACTACAAGGAGGTCACACCATTCAATCCTAAATGAAATCAGTCCTGAATATTCATTGGAAGGACTGATGCTGAAGCTGAAGCTCCAATACTTTGGCAATCTGATGTGAGGAACTGACTCACTGGAAAAGACCCTGATGCTGGGAAAGATTGACGGCAGGAGGTGAAAGGGACGACAGAGGATGAGGTGGTTGGATGGCATCACCAACTCGATGGACATGAGTTTGAGCAAGCTCCAGAGGTTCATGATGGACAGGGAAGCCTGGCATGCTGCAGTTCATGGGGTGGGAAAAAGTTGAACATGACTGAGAGACTGAACTCAACTGAACTGTTCAGTTTTCTCAACACTGCTTATTGAAAAGAACATATTTTCTGCATTGTATATTCTGCTTTCTTTGTTATAGATTAATTGATCATAAGTGTGTGGGGTTTCCTTGAGCTCTCTGTTCTGTTCATTGAGCTGCATCTGTTTGTGAACCAGTACTATACTGTTTTCATTCCTGTAGCTTTCTACAATAGTTTGAAACCAGACAGCATGATTCCTACAGCTGTGTCATCATGCTGTTTTAGCCATTCAGGATCTTTTGTGCTTCCATACCATTTTTAAAATTATTCGTTCTACTTCTATGGGGAAAAATACCCTTAGTGTTTTGATAGAGATTGCATTGGGCATTTTATTGAATATATAGATTGTTGGGTAGTATAGCCATTTTAATAATATTAAATCTTCCAATTCAACAACAGAGCACATCTTCCATTTGTTATTCAGTCACTCAGTTGTGTTCGACCCCTTGTGACCCCATAGATTGGAGCACTCCAGGCTTCCATGCCCTTCATCATCTCCTGGAGTTTGCTCAAACTCATGTCCATTGAGTCTGTGATGCCATCCAACCATCTCATTTTCTGTCATTCCCTTCTTCTGTCTTCAATCTTTCCCAACATCAGGATTTTTTCCAGGTAGTCAGTTCTTCACATCAGGTAGCCAAAGTATTGGAGCTGCAGCTTCAGCATCAGCTCTTCCAGTGAACATTCCAGGGTTGATTTCCTTTAGAATTTACTGATTTGATCTCCTTGTTGTCCAAGGGACTTTCAAGAGTCTTCTCCAGCACAGCCCAAAGGCATCAGTTCTTTAGCACTCAGTCTTTTATATTGTTCAGCTCTCACATCTTTACATGACTACTAAAAAAACCATGGCTTTGACTATATAGGCCTTTGTCAGCTAAGTAATATCTCTGTTTCTTTATTATTATCGTTATTTTATTGAAGGATAATCACTTTACAGAATTTTGTGGTTTTCTATCATACATCAAGAATCAGCCATAGGTGCACCCATGTCTTCTCCCTCCTGAACCTCCCATCTCCCTCCTTCAGCCTCTTACATAGCCCCTGTTTGAGTTCCCTGAGTCATACAGCAAGTTAACATTGTCTACCAATTTTACATATAGTATCGTAAATTTCCATGTTACTCTCTCCATTTCCATGTTACATCTCCCATTCTCCCACCTCCCAACCATCCATATCCATAGGTCTGTTCTTCATTGCTGCCCTGAAAATTAATTCATTGGTGTGATTTTTTTTTAATTCCACATGTATGTGTCAGTATACAATATCTATATTTCTCTTTCTGACTTATTTCACTCTATATAATAGGCTCTAGGTTTGTACACCTCATCAGAACTGACTCAAATGCATTCCTTTTTATGGCTGAGTAGTATTTCACTGTATATATGTATCACAACTTCTTTATCCATTTTTATCCATCTTTATCCATTTATCTATAACTTCTTTATCCATTCATTTGTTGATGGACATCTCAGCTGCTTCCATGTTCTAACTATTGTAAATAGTGCTGCAATGAACAATGGGGTACATGTGTCTTTTTCGATTTTGGTTTCCTCAGGGGAAATGCCAAGGAGTGGGATTGCTGGGTCGTATGGTGGTTTTATTCCTAGTTTTTTTAAGGAATCTCCAACCATTTTCCATAGTGGCTGTATTAATTTACATTCCCACCGACAGTGCAAGAGCATTCCCTTTTCTCCACACCATCTCCGGCATTTACTGTTTGTAGACTTTTGATGATGGACATTCTGACTGGTATGAGGTAATATTTCATTGTAGTTTTGATTTGCATTTCTCTAACAATGAGCGATGTTGAGAATCTTTCATGTTTTTGTTAGCCATCTATATGTCTTCTTTGGAGAAATGTCTGTTTAGGTCTTTTTCCAACTTTTTGATTGGGTTGCTTGCTTTTTTGGTATTGAGTTGTATGAACTGCTTGTATATTTTGGAAATTAGTCCTTTGTCAATTGTTTCATTTGCTATAATTTTCTCCCATTCTCAGGGCTGTCTTTTCACCTAGCTCATAGCTTCCTTTGCTGTGCAAAAGCTTTTAAGTTTAATAAGATCCCACTTGTTTACTTTTGTTCTTCTTTCTGGTACTCCAGGAGATGAGTCATAGAATATCTTGCTTTGATTTATATCTTCGAGTGTTCTGCCTATGTTTTCCTCTAATAGTTTTATAGTTTCTAGCCTTACATTTAGGTCTTTAATGCATTTTGAGTTTATCTTTGTGTATGGTGTTAGGAAGTGTTCTAATTTCATTCTTTTACATGTAGCTGTCCAGTTTTAAAAGCACCATTTATTGAAGAAACTATCTTTGCCCCATTGTATATTCTTGTCTCCTTTGTCAAAAGTAAGGTACCCATAGGTGCATGGGTTTATTTCTGGGATTTCTATCTTGTTCCATTGGTCTACATCTATGTTTTTGTGCCAGTACCATACTGTTTTGATGACAGTAACTTTGTAGTATAATCTGAAACAGGAAGCTTGATTCTTCCAGCTCCATTCTTCTTTCTAAATACTGCTTTGGCTATTTGGGGTCTTTTGTGTTTCCATATGAATTCTGAAATATTTTGTTTTAGTTCTGTGAAAAATGTCATTAGTAATTTGATCGGGATCACACTGAATCTGTAGATTTCCTTTGGTAGTATAGTCATTTTCAGATAATGATTCTTCCTACACAGGAACATGGAAAATACCTCCATCTGTTTATGTAGTCTTTGATTTCTTTCATCAGTGTCTTAAAATTTTTGGTGTACAGTTCTTTTGTCTCCTTAGGTAAGTTTATTCCTAAATATTTAATTATTTTTGTTGCAATTGTGAATGAGATTGATTTCTTTTTGTTTTTGATTTTTCATTTTTAGTATATAGAAATATGGGGGATTTCTGTATACTGAATTTTTTTCCTGCAACTTTGCTAAATTCGCTGATTAGCTCTATTAATTTTATGATCCCACCTTTAGGGTTTTCTATATACAGTATCATGTCATCAGCAAACAGTGAGAATTTTACTTCTTTTCTGACCTGGATTTCTTTTATATATATTTACTTCTCTGATTGCTGTAGCTAGGACTTCCAGAATTATGTTGAATGATAGTAGTGAAAGTGGACACCATCATCTTGTTCCTGATCTTAGGGGGAATGCTTTCAGTTTTCCACCATTGAGAATAATGTTTGCTGTAGGCTTATAATATATGGCTTTTACTATGTTGAGGTAGGCGCTTTCTATGCCCATTTTTTAAGAGTTTTAATAAAAAATGGGTGCTGAATTTTGTCAAAGGTTTTCTCCTGCATCTATTGAGATTATTATATGGTTTTTACCTTTCAATTTGTTAATATGGTGTATAATATTGATTGACTTGTGTATATTGAAGAATTCTTGCATCCCTGGAATAAACCCAAATTGATCATGGTGTATGAGCTTTTTGATGTGTTGGTGATTTTAGTTTGCTAAAATTTTGTCGAGGATTTTTGCATTTATATTCATCAATGACATTAGCCGGTATTTTTCTTTTTTGTGTTGTCTTTGTCTGCTTTTGCTATCAGGGTAGCCTTGCAAAATGAGTTTGGACGAGTTCCTTCCTCTGAAATTTCTTGAAATAGTTTTAGAAGAATAGGCATTAGCTCTTCTCTGAATGTTGGAAAGAATTCTCCTGTGAAGCCATCTGGTTCTGGGCTTTTGTTGTTTCGGAGATTTTTGACCACAGCTTCAACTTCAGTGCTTGTAACTGAGTTGTTCATGTATTTCTTTCTGGTTCAGTCTAGGATAATTGAACTTTTCTAAGAATCTGTGCATTTCTTCCAGTTTATCTATTTTATTGCCATATAGTTCTCTCATAATAGTTTCTAATAATCCTTTGCATTTCTGCATTTTCTGTTGTAACCTTGCCTTTTTCATTTCTAATTTTGTTGATTTGATTTTTCTCTCTGTTTTTTCTTGATGAGTCTGGCTAAAGGTTTGTCAATTTGGTTTATCTTTTCAAAGAACCAGCTTTTAGCTTTATTAATCCTTACTATTGTTTCATTTCTTTTTCATTTATTTCTGCTCTGATTGTTATGATTTATTTCATTCTACTATTTTTTTTCTTTTTTCCACTTGTTTTAGCTGTAAAGATAGGTTATCTATTCGATGTTTTTCTTTTTTCTTGAGGTAGAATTTTATTACTATAAACTTCCCTCTTAGAACTGCTTTTGCTGCATTCCATAGGTTTTGAGTTGCCGTGTTTTCATTGTCATTTGTTTCTAGAATTTTTTTTTACTTTCCTTTTGATTTCTTCAGTATCCTGTTTGCTATTTAGAAGCGTGTTGCTTAATTTCCATGTTTTTGTGTTTCTTACAGTTTTTTCTTGTAACTGATATAGTCTCATAGCATTGTGGTTGGAGAAGATGATTGATATGATTTCAATTTTCTTAAATTTACTGAGGTTTGATTTGTGACCCAAAATGCAGTCTGCCCTGGAGATTGTTCCATGTGCACTTGAGGAGGAGTATTCTTCTGCATTTGGATGGAAAGTCCTGAAGATATCAATGAAATCCACCTCATCTAATGTATCATTTAAGACTTGTGTTTCCTTATTAATTTTCTGTTTTGATGATGTGTCCATTGGTGTCAGTGGAGTGTTAAAAACTCCTACTATAATTGTGTTACTGTCATTCTCTCCTTTTATGTCTGTTGGTGATTGTCTTATGTATTGAGGTGCTCCTATGTTGGGTGCATAGATATTTACAATTGTAATGTCTTCCTCTTGACTTGATTCCTTGATCATTATGTTATGTCATTCCTTATCTCTTGTAATATTCTTTATTTTAATGTCTAATTTGTCTGAAATGAGGACTGATACTCCAGCTTTCTTTTGCTTCCCATTTGCATGGAATATATTTTTCCATCCTCTCACTTTCAGTCTATATGTGTCCTGAGGTCTGAAGTGCATTTCTTGTAGATAGCATATATATGGGTCTTGTTTATGTATCCATTCAACTATTGTGTGTCTTTTGGTTGGAGTATTTAATCTATTTACATTTAAAGTAATTATTGATATATATGTTCCTATTGCCATTTTCTTAATTGTTTGGGGTTGATTTTGTAGATCATTTTTCTTCTATTGTATTTCTTGATGGCATATGTCCCTTTAACATTTGTTGTAAAGCTGGTTTGGTGGTAGTGAATTCTCTTAACTTTTACTTGTATGAAAAGCTTTTTATTTCTCCAACAATTTTGAATGAGATCCTTGCAAGATAATCTTGATTGTAGGTTTTTCCCTTTCTGTACTTTAAATACATCCTGCCATTCCTTTCTTGCCTACAGAACTTCTGCTGAAAGATCAGCTACTAAGTGTATGGGGCTTCCCTTATATGTTACTTGTTGCTTTTCCCTTGCTGCTTTTAATACTCTTTCTTTGTGTTTAATCTTTGTTAGTTTGATTAGTATGTGTCTTGGCATGTTTCTCTTTGGGTTTATCCTGAATGGGACGCTTTGTGCTTCTTGGACTTGATTGACTATTTCCTTTTCCATGTTGGGAGAATTTTCAACTATAGTCTCTTCAAAAATTTTCTCATACCCTTTATTTTTCTCTTCTTCTTCTGGGACCCCTATAATTTGAATGTTGGTGCATTTGATGTTGTTCCAGAGGTCTCTGAGACTATCCTTAGTTCTTTTCATTCTTCTTGCTTTATTCTGCTCTTCAGAAGTTATTTCCACCATTTTATCTTCAGGCTCACTGATTTGTTCTTCTGCTTCAGATATTATGGTATCAATTCCTTCTAGAGTATTTTTACTTTCAGTAATTTTGGCATTTGTCTTTATATGTTTATTCTTTAATTTACCTAAGTCTTTGTTAATTGATTCTTTCATTTTCTCTATTTTGTTTTCAAGATTTTAGATCATCTTTATTATCATTATTCTGAATTTTTTTCAGGTAATTTTACTATTTCCTCTTCATTTATTTGGACTTCTGTATTTCTAGTTTGTCCCTTCATTTGTGTAGTATTTCTCTACCTTTTCATTATTTTTTTTTAATTTATTATGTTTGAGGTCTCTCTCCCCCAGGCTTCGAGGTTGAATTATTTTTTCCTTTTGGTTTATACCCTCCTAAGGCTGTTCCAATGATTTGTGTGAGCTTCATTTAGGGTGAGATTTGTGCTGAGTTTTTTTTTTTTTTTTTTCCCTCCCTCTGATGGACAAGGCTGAGTGATGTGGTAATCCTGTCTGCTGATGATTGGATTTGTATTTTATTGTTGTTGTTGTTGTTGTTGTTGTTTAGATGAGGCATCCTGCACAGGGTGCTACTGGTGGTTGGGTGATATCAGGTCTTGTATTCAAGTGGTTTCCTTTGTGTTAATTCTCACTATTTGATACTCAATAGGGTTCATTCTTTGGTAGTCTAGGGTCTTGCAGTCAGTAATCCCACTCCAAAGACTCAGGACTTGATCTCTGGTCAGGAACAAAGATTCCAGAAGTCGTTTGTTGTGGCATTGAGTGAGACTAAAACAAATACCCCAAAACGAGAAACCAAAGATGATCCCCAGAAAAATGGCAGTTACAAAATCTGGCAAATAATAATTAAAATAATGGAATATGCACATATATACCCATTATATATATATATATATATATATATATATATATAGATATATAGATATATAGATATAGATATATATAAATTACTTGCTCAGTCGTGTCTGACTCTTTGTGACCCCGTGGACTATAGAGCTCATGGAATTCTCCAGGCCAGAATTCTGGAGTGGATAACCTTTCCCTTCTCCAGGGTATCTTTACAATCTAGGGATCGAACTCAGATCTCCTGCATTGCAGGCAGATTCTTAAGAAGCTGAGCCCCAAGAGAAGCTTCCCTTATGGCTCAGACGTTAAAGAATCTGCCTGCAATGTGGAAGATGCAGGTTCGATCCCTGGGTTGGGAGGATCACCTGGAGGAGGGCATGGAAACCCCCTCCAGTATACTTGCCTGGAGAATCCCCCTGGACAGAGGAGCCTGGTGGACTACAGTCCACAGGGTCAGAAAGAGTCAGGCATGACTAAGCAACTAAGCATAAATATACACCCATAAGCAAAGTCCAAACAGTCCAACAAAAATAAAGTACAGTAGATTGACCCGGTGAACAAAGGAAATCAAAAATTATATTTACCAGTTAAAAACAAATCCAGCTAAAGTGCAAGGTGGAAAACAAAACTAAAACAAGGTGCCCAGTGGGGAATAAAGTAATGAAAACAAAACTAACAAATATTTTGAAAGGAAAGAAAAAAAAGAAAGAATAGATATGCAAGGTTAAATAGAGGCAGATGAAGATTTATACATATTAAAGATTAACTTCAAGGGGAAAAGAATAGTAGGAAAGGGGAAAAAGGAATAAGTGTAGAAAAAATATAAAAGCTTTTAAAAATTAAAATTATAAAAAAGAAAAAAGAAAAGGAAAAAAAAGGAAAAAGAAAGAAAAAAGGAAAACACAGAACTGCAAAAGACCAGTATAGAAGCAGAGGTTTATAACAACAATAAAAAATGTGACTGAGAAAAAAAAAAGGCTCAAAAGATTAATTAGATTTCATAGTGCCAATAAAATTGACAAGTACAAGGGCTGGGATCCAAAAGAATCAACAGAACATGTCAAACATAAGAATAATAAATGCTTTTCTAGAGTCACTGCTGTCAGAGTCCTTTTGCTTGCTGGAAGTCACAGTCCACGTCACCTCCCCCTTAGGATGTCCTCCAACACTGTGCCAATCTCTGGACCTGCTGTGGGGGCAGCTCAGATTCTCATCTTGTCCTCCTTCTGTGTGTTCTTGCCTCCAATGTCTACAGCTATGAGAAATAGTGAGTTTTCTTTTCTGGGAGCTCTCAATGTCCTTTTATATAATCCATAGAAACAGAGTCTGCCTAGTTGGTCATGTTGATTTAATCAGCACCTTGTACAGCTGGTGGGAAGGTTTTGGGTCTTCTTCCTTAGCCACACTGCCCCTGGGTTTCAATTGTGGTTTTATTTTCACCTCTGCATTGGGTTGTCCACTGTGGTTTGTTCCTGAAACTGTCCTGTAAGACTTGGGTTTGCTAATGTGAGGGCCAGGTGCGGATGTGGTGCAGCTGCTTGGGTTGCAGGGCAGCACCAGGTACTCAGGAAAGTTGGCATCTAGGGCAGTGGGAATACAGTGCTCTTGAAGGGTATGGCAACCAGTATTGGCCAATATGCTCCAGTATTCTTACCTGGAGAACCTCCTGACAGAGAAGCCTGGCAGGCCACAGTCTATAGGGTCACAAAGAATCAAACACGACTGAAGTGACCCTGCATGCCTAGACACAAGACGTTTTTTGCCTGTGGCAGCTCTTTCCCAGTGAGAGTTGAGTGTGAAGGTGGCATAGCTGCTTGGCTAGCAGGGACCCTGGTGATGCCAAATGTGCAGGAACATGGACTGCCTCCACCATAGGAGTTATGGCCCTATCAGTCTTTTCTTGAGGCTTTTGTAGCTGGCAATCAGAAGCCCTCTTTGACCAGTCCTTCTCCATAGCTCTGCCTGTTCAGGCACTTAGAGGGCTCCTTTGCCTGGGGTACTTCTCTGTTGTTTGGTATGTCAGGCACATAAAGGGGCCCCCCAGGCTGGAGTCCTCCTCTGTAGATCAGTGTTAAGACACTTAAAGGGGCACCCTGAGTGGAGTCTTACATTGTAATTCAGTGTGTCAGGCTTTTGCTTGGCCAGCCTCTCTATTGTTCAGCTGCCGATGCTGGAGTGTGGGGAGATAGAGGCTATAGTGATGACTCCACCCCATACACATGACTCAGCAGTATCGCCTTGTTTCCTTGGCTGCCCAGCTTTCCTCCACAGGCATTTCCGACCACAGTCTCCTCCCTCACATCCCCTCAATCCAGTTCTCTGCAGTCAACAGCATCCCTCAGCTTGGAATTGTCCCACAATCCCTAAACTCCAGCTCCCAGCTGCTGCACCTTCCAGGGAACCTGTGTCTGTCCAGAGTGTGTATGACGGTGTCAAGAACTGTCTGATTCTCATTCCATTTAGGCTGCCACAGATCAACTGTTTCACTCTCAGCCTTAAATGTTTCTCCTCTGATTCAGACAATTGCCCTGCTGTAGGGATCAGACCCCTGCTTCAGTTTCCCCACCCACCAAAGGCAGGTCCAGTCTTAATAACACTCTTGTTTCCCACCCTGGTTCCTTTGTCGTACCGAGTTTTCATGGTTCGATATAATCTTTTCCTCCGGTCAGGTACTCCTCTCCACTCTCAGCTGGTGTTCTGTATGCACTTCTGTGTCTGTAAGTGTATTCCTGATGATCCATGGAAAGAGATGTACTCCACGTCTACCTACTCCTCTGTCATCTTGTTCTGTCTTTCTAAATGTTTGATAGAATTCCCCTGTGAAGCCATCGGGCTCTGAACTTTTGTTTTTGGAGATTTTTGATCACTGTTTCTATTTCAGTATTTGTAATTGGATTGTTCATAATTTCTGTTTCTTCCTGGTTCATTCTTGGGAGGTTGACCTTTTCTATGAATCTGTTCATTTCCTCTAGGTTGTCCATTTTATTAACATGTAGTTGCTCAGAATATTCTCTATGATCTTTTGTATTTCTGTGTTGTCTGTTGTAACCTCTCCTTTTTCTTTTCTAATTTTGTTGATTTGATTTTTCTCCTTTTTTTTCTTGATAGTCTGGCTAGTGCTTTGCTAATTTTGTTTATCTTCTCAAAGAACCAGCTTTTAGTTTCATTAATCTTTCCTATTATTTCCTTCATTTCTCTTTCACTTATTTCTGCTTTGATTTTTATGATTCCTTTCCTTCTGCTGACTTTGGGGGTTTTTTGTTTTTCTTTTTCCATCTGCTTTAGATGTAGAATTATGTTGTCTATTCAATGTTTTTCTTGTTTCTTAAGGTATGATTGTATCATTATAAACTTCCCTCTTAGAACTACTTTTGCTGAATCCCATAGGGTTGGGGTTGTTGTGTTTTCATTTTCGTTTGTTTCTAGGAATCTTTTCATTTCCTTTCTTACTTCATCAGTAGGCTCTTCATTATTTAGTAATGTACTGTTTAATCTCCATGAGTTTGTGTTTTTACAGTTTAGTTTGTTTGTTTATTTTCTTGTAGCTCATATCTAAACTTATAGTGTTGTGGTCAGAAAAGATACTTGATACAATTTTAATTCTCTTAAATTTACTGAGGCTTGATTTGTGGCCCAAGATGTGGTCTATTCTGGAGAATGTTCCATGTGCACTTGAGAAGAAAGTGTTTTCTTCTGCATTTGGATAGAAAGTCCTGAAAATATCAATTAGGTCCATTTGGTCTAATGCTTCATTTAAAGTGTGTGTTTCCATATTGATTCTCTGCTTTGATGATATGTCCATTGGTGTAAGTGGGCTGTTAAAATCCCTTACTACTATTGTGTTGTTGCTGATTTTCCCTCTTATGCCTGTTAGTGTTTGCCTTATGTATTGAGGTGCTCCTATGTTGGGTGCATAAATATTTAGAATTGTTATGTCTTCTTCTTGGATTGATACTCTGATCATTATGCAGTGTCCTTCTTTGTCTCTTATAATATTCTTTATTTTAAAATCTATTTTGTCTGAATTAGGAATTGCCACTCCAGCTTTCTTTGTTTTCCATTCACATGAAATATCTTTTTCCATCATTTTCCTTTCAGTCTGTATGCATCTCTAGATCTAAAGAGGGTCTCCAAGGAAGTATATATATGGGTCTTGCTTTTGTATCCATTCAGTCAGTTTGTATCTTTTGGTTGGTACATTTAATCAATTTACATTTAAGGTAATTATTGATATGTATGTTCCTGTTGGCGTTTTCTTGATTGTCTGGGTTTGTTGTGTAGGTCTTTCCTTTCTCTTGTGTTTACTGGTTATTTAAGTTCCTTTAGTATTAGTTCAAGGCTGGTTTGGTGGTGCTGAATTATCTTCTGCTTGCCTGTAAAGCTTTTGATTTCTCTATCAATTTTAAATGAGATTTTTGACAGGTCTAGTAATCTTGGTTGTAGATTTTTTCTCTTTCAGTACTTTAAATATATCCTGCAATTCTCTTCTGGCCTGCAGAATTTCTGCTGAAAGAGCCATTGTTAATTGTTATGGGTTTTCCCTTGTATGTTACTTGTTACTTTTCCCTTGCTGTTTTTAGTATTCTTTCTTTGTGTTTTATCTCTATTAGCTTGATTAATATGTGTCTCAATGTGTTTCTCCTTGGGTTTATCCTGCAAAGGACTCTCTGTGCTTCTTGGACTTGATTGACTATTTCCTTTCCCATGTTAAGGGAGTTTTCAACTATAATTTCTTCAAATATTGTCTCAGTGCCTTTCTTTTTTTCCTTTGGGACCCCTATAACTCAAATGTTGGTGTGTTTAATTTTGTCCCAAAGGCCTAAGATTATCCTCAGTTCTTTTCATTCCTTTCCCTTTATTCTGCTCTTCAGCAGTTATTTCCACCATCCTTTCCTCCAGCTCACTTATCTTTTCCTCTCCCTTAGTTATTCTGCTATTGGTTCCTTCTAGAGTATTTTTAACTTCAGTAATTAAGTTATTCATCTCTGTTTGGTTGTTATTTATTTCTTCTATGTCCTTGGTGACTGTACTACTGAGTTAAATGTTTCTTGCATTTTCTTCATTCTATTTTCAATTCTTTGGAGCACCCTTACTATCACTATTCTGAATTCTCTTTCAGGTAGATTGTTTATTTCCTTTTCATTTATTTGGTCTTGTAAGTTTCTACCTCACTCTTTCATTTGTGCTCTATTTCTCTGTCTTTTCATCATTTTTTTTTCTAACTTGCTCCACTTGAGGTCTCCTTTTCCCAGACTTTATGGTTGTATTCCTTCTTCCTTTTGGTTTTTGACCTTGGAAGGAAATGTTGATTGGGTGGTTCATGTTGATTTCTTGTTAAGGGTGTTTTTCCTGTGTTCTAGTGGGAGGAAATCAAGCAAATCAAGAAGTAATTACAGAAATAATGGGACATATACCCACACTTCCACACATACAGTTATAACCAAAGTGTTCAAAAGAAAAGGGTACAGGAGATTGGCTTGATGAACAAGGGAAACCAAAAGAAATACTAAGGAAAACTCCACAGCACCACAAAAGGCTAATAGGAAGGTGGAAATATGTAGGGGGAACAAACAGTGTGATTTATAAGAAAAAAATAAAAAATCTTAAAATGATTTTTTAAACAAGCAAAATGAAGAGGAAAACTCCATAGCACCACACAAGGCTAACGTGAAGGTAGAAATATGTAGGGGGAATAAACAGTGTGATTTATAAGAAAAAAAGAAAAAAACAATCTTAAAATGATTTTTTTAACAAGCAAAACAGAGAGGAAAACTCCATAGCACTACAAAAATCTAATGTGAAAGTGAAAATATGTAGGGAAAATAAACAGTGTGATTTGTAAGAAAAAAAAAAAAAAGGTTCTCCAGGTCATACTTCTTGGGTGTGGATGGAGGCTGCCCCTGTCACTTGGGTTGGTTAGTGTTCTGTGATATTTTCCTGGTTGGGGAAGCTTGTGCCTGTGTTCTGGTTGATGGAGCTGGATCTCATCTTTCTGAAGGGCAGTGCAGCGTCCAGTAGTAGGTTTTGGTGTGTCTATGGGTTCAGTATGCCTTTGGGCAGTCCTTTGGGTTTCGCAGTGTTAGATGCATCTATTTCCGCAGCCACTTCAAAGTGGCCCTCTCAGCATATCTTCACTGCCGCCAGCCCCCTACTTGTTTCTCTGATCATTTCCACTGTTTCTGTTACCCTGTCCTAACCTGCACTGCTGGCCAAAGCTTGCTAGCTAGGGGCTTTGGTGGATCTTTTCTGTGTCCTCTGCATTGCAGAGACTTGTGTGGGCTTTTCTCAGCCACCTGAGTTCACCCTTTGTATCAAGGGGTTTGTGTGCACTTGTTTCGTCTCACCGCCTTCCCTCTTTGTTGCAGGGCTTATGTGTTCTACTTTCAGCTGTGCCATGAAGGTTGTGTGCACTACTCAAGTTTGTACGCTTCCCCACTCTCAGCACCCCAGGCCCCACTTTGTGCCACAAGGGTTGTGTGTGTTCCTGGGGTTTGTATTCCATGCCACACAAGGCCACCTGGACCCACCCTCTTTACTGCAAGTGTTGTGTGTGCTGGCTAGGATTGTATGCCTACTCATTCTTGGTTCCCCGAGGCTGCTGTCTGGTTGGGGCCACAGTCTGAGAGCTGTTAATGTGCTAAGAAGTGCAACTTTCTCTGCTTTCTGCCTTCTATGACCAACCTAGATAGCATATTGAAAAACAGAGACATTCCTTTTCCAACAAAGGTCCATCTAGTCAAGGCTATGGTTTTTCCAGTTATCATGTATGGATGTGAGAGTTGGACTGTGAAGGAAGCTGAGCGTCAAAGAATTGATGCTTTTGAACTGTGGTGTTGGAGAAGACTCTTGAGAGTTCCTTGGACTGCAAGGAGACCCAACCACTCCATCCTAAAGGAGACCAGTCCTGGGTGTTCATTGGAAGGACTGATGCTGAAACTGAAGCTCCAATACTTTGGATACCTGAGCGAAGTACTGACTCATTGGAAAAGCCTCTGATGCTCGGAGGGATTGGGGGCAGGAGGAGAAGGGGACGACAGAGAATGAGATGGTTGGATGGCATCACTAACTCCATGGACATGAGTTTGAGTAAACTCTGGGAGCTGGTGATGGACAGGGAGGCCTGGCGTGCTGTGATTCATGGAATTGCAAAGATTTGGACA